>NC_084493.1:28374630-28692666 GCF_030035675.1 Rhineura floridana | reverse complement strand
ATGTTCTACCTATGAATGCCAGTTGCTAGGAATCACAAGTGGGGAGAGCACTGTTGTGCTCAGGTCTTGTTTGAGGGCTTCCTATAGGCATTTGGTTGGCTTTGTGAGAACAAGATGCTGGACTAGATGGGCAACTGGCCTGATCCAGCAGGGCTCTTCTTAAGTTTCATACCCCTGCCATAGCTCCTGAGGTGCCCTCCCAGGGACCATAGAATTTCAGCCTAAGCAACATTAAAATGACAGCAGTTGTTACTCTGCTGGTTTTCTACATGCAAGGAGATTGTTGTTGATGATGATGATATTTTTAATGTTGACATGCATTTTGATATGCAGCCTCCTGCCTGCAGAATGAAATGACACATTGCTAGGAAACCCTTCCTGCTTGATTCTGCTGAATATGTAAACTAGAAGAGAAGGTTTTCATCAGCCAAACACTGGCTTAGGAGGCTAATCCTTGCTTCGGGGTCTGGTGGGTGATGCACCATGCACAAATTAAAGGGAGAGTGTGTTTTCTTTGGCTGGCTCTGCTTGTTATGTGCCTTCAAGCCAGTTACGACTTCTGGTAACCCTAAGAATCAGCGACCTCCAAGAGCACCCTGTTCAGATCTTGTAAGTTCAGGTGTTTGGCTTCCTTTATGGAATCAATCCATCTCTTGTTTGGCCTTCCTCTTTTTCTACTCCCTTCTGTTTTCCCCCAGCATTACAGTAGGGCCCCACTCATACGGTGGGTTACGTTCCAGACCCCCACCTAAAAGCGAAACCCGCCGAAAAGCAGAACTCCGTCAATAAAATGGCGCCCAACGCCCGAAAAATGCCATAAAAGTGGAACAAGTGCTGAATGAGTGAGGCCTTACTCTAATTGAAAACCAGCGTGTTAGCAGAATGCCGAAAAGCGGGCCGCCGAAAAGTGGGGCCCTACTGCATTGTCTTTTCTAGTGAATCATGTGTTCTCATTATGTGTCCAAAGTATGATAACCTCAGTTTCATCATTGTAGCTTCTAGTGACAGGTCTGGTTTAATTTGTTCTAACACCCAATTATATGTCTTTTTTGCGGTCTGTGGTATCTGCAAAGCTCTCCTCCAACACCACATTTCAAATGAGTTGATTTTTCCGTTATCCACTTTTTTCACTGTCCAACTTTCACATCCATACATAGAGTTCGGAAATACCATGGTCTGAATGATCCTGACTTTAGTGTTCAGTGATACACCTTTGTATTTATCTAACTTCTGTGGGCCACTAACATGAAAGGGGCACTAGACTGAACTTTTCTACCATTTCAGTTGTAGGATCAGAGAAGGGCTCTAGCCATGGACTGCTGCAGGGATGGAGAAACTCAGGCCTGAAGACGAAATGCAGCCTCTCTATTTGATCCTTGGGACTCTCCCCAGGCAGTACCTCTCACTGGCCCTGCTTTGCACTCTCGGTGAATGTTTTTGGCTAGAATGTGTCTTTGAATTCTAATAAGGACTCTGGCTTGCCTGGAGGGAGATATATAGACAGATGTGTGAGTATGTATAGAAACTAGGTAATGATTATTTAAACTTGCTAGTCACTTGTTACCTGAAGGTCTCCAGGCGACTTACAACACATTAAAAGCATAAATATAAATACATAATACCATAAAAACAGAGCAAGTCACTCTCATAACAGCCAACTGTATAAAGATAAAATTAACATTCATTGCTCCACCCACTTGAGCTTGGAGGAAAGGTGGGATATAAATGTAATAAATAAATAAATTATGGCTCCATCCATCATCATTTAGTAGCTTGTGCTTAGTAGTGATGGTGGAGGTGAGCAGGTTAACCCTTCCATGTTCATTATATCATTCAACTGAAAGTAATAACACTTTTTTTAAAAAAATCACAACTGAAGCTCCTATTAGCCAAGATTAGGTGAAGGGAGGCACCTGTGTCCTGCTTCTTATTTTTCTATTGCAAAGATAATAGCATCTTCAAGGGGATGTGTTTTGGCTGGCAAACTTGGACTGTGAGAAGCACTAAACATCCTGTATCTCCCAGGACTGTGGTTCAGCTTAAAATCAGAGCCACTACAGCTCATTATCTCATTGAGCTCCCTGGCACCTTAACCCCCCCGGGACCGCAGGCAGTGTGAAGCCTCTGGATTGGCTGGGTCTTGTGTAAATATTAGGAGCCTGATCTTGCCTGGTCAGCAAAAGCAATACTTTTTGCACAGGTGACAGAAAGCTGCAGGGAGCTGCTCTACCACTGAGCTACAGTCTCTCCCCTTCTGCCCTTACATCAGGGGCCAAGGGTTTGATCAGGAGAAAGGAGCCTTTGGCACTACACACATTGCTGAACTACAGCTCCCATCAGCCCCAGCAAGCATGGCCAATGGCCATGCTGGATGGGAGTTATAGTTCAGCAACATCTAGAGGGCTAAAGGATCTGCACACTTGGGTTAGAGAGCCTAGACAGGACCAGTGTCAAGGGTCAGTATGGTCGGGTATCTGCTGTGAGCCCACACCCCAGCAGGGGTCCTACCAAGAAGAGCTCTTGGGACTTGCTGCAATGAGAAGGTAGACTAAATGAAGAAGAGGGGGCTTGGAGGGTGTCTTGCCAAGGGACCTCCAAAACCTGTAGCTGACAACTCACACTTGAGGTCACAGCTTAGCCGTGGAGCTTGGTATTAAACCTTACTGTGGAGATGTATGTCATATAATGGGACTGATAGTGGTAGCTGGGTTTTTTTTTCCCCAATGCAAGATTCAGCCAGCATCTCTAGCCTTTCTCAAAAGATCGCTCTCCACTGTTTTGTGTAACCATTTCCCTAGGATGATTATGCCACAGCATTCCTGTTCTGTGCCTTTTTGCAAGCTGGGAATAATAATAATAAGTATTTATTATTATTATTATTATTATTATTATTATTATTATTATTCTCCAAATCAGTTGCTTGAGAGAGAAAATATTGAAGCAACAAGAATCTTTTCAGGGCATGGAGAAAGGAACTCCTGGGTCTCATACGGACAAGGGGAATGTTTGAGGCCTAAAGGGGACTGCCAAAGGTCTTGAACTCTCTTTTCCCCCCCCTCCCGCGCCAGGGCAACAGCCTGGTCTCTTGGGTTTTGCACCTCAGCTCTGCTCAGCTGCCTTTGCAATTACTTATAGATCATTTTGCAGAATGTATTCTTCATTGGCGGGTCATTGAGGCATGTGCAAGATGAGTGTGAGAAAATCTTCAAGGTGGAAGAGCAACAGTAATCTGAGATATGAAAGAGGGCAAGGAGAAGAGAGATGTTTGTAGGGAGGTGATAATTTGCAGTCCAGCTGAATCCAAAGTAGAGCATTAAAGGGTACCCTGAGCTGAAGCAATTTCATTGTGCTGCATTGCAAACCAAGTTGCCATTTCGGGGCACAAACAAGATGATATGTGGAATGCCTGAATGCATTTCTTATATGTGGTAAAAAAAATAAATAGAAAACATTTGGGTGGTGATCAGGATTGTTCTGCATTGGTAGAGGTGTTAGCACACGTCCCCTCCATGCTGCAGATATGACAAAAACATTCTCTCCCCTTCAAAGTTGTTATTTACCCTGGGAGAAAATCACCAGGCAGGCACCAAGAGAATCTACCCTTCCTCGAAGTAGGAATGGATGAACCTGTCAATTATTTCTCATTTTTCCAATCTTGAATTCAGTTCTCCATATTTCTACAGCAATTTGTTATTGTTTTTTTAAAAAGAAATCCTGATCAAAATGTCAGCGTTTTAGTGTGAATTTCCCCTAGTAAACATGTGTTTGTATTGAAGTTTGTCTAACAGACTCATTTTTGCAAGCAGTTTTTTTGTAATATAATGTATTTTTTGCAAGTTACCTTCACTAATACATGCATTTTTTAAGTCTCACTTTCCCCTGATATATGCATTTTTGTACACATTGTTTGGAGAATGGAATTGCAAAACTGGGAGAAGTGCAAATTTCGAAGGATGGCTGTGTTTCAGTTCGCATATTGTTTCAGAAAATGTGAATTAAGTCGTTTCTTATTAAAATGCAAAGTCAAATTTCTCCCCCTTCTCTAGTAGCAGCATGGAGAGGAGGTTAACACACACACACCATTTACAGTTGCACCATAGTCCCAATCCTGACTCTCAACTGCAATATGTATCCATCCATATCCACAAAACAAAAAACATATCAATGTATTTCACATATTACCTAATGTGGACTTGAAAGGACTTTTCAGGCCCTGCCTTTAGGCAATATGAGGCAGCTACCTCAGGGGGCAGATGCTGAGGGTCAGATAGGAAATGACAGTAAGGTGTGGGAGGACAGACCTGCGTATGCCATGTGGCCAGGCTTGCACCACCTAAGCTAACCTCCAGCCATCAGGTGTTATAAATGATGTTGTCCCAATGTTGAAGTAAGGCCACATCTGCACCATGCATTTAAAGCTGTATTACACCACTTTAAACAGACCTGGCATCCCCCAAAGAATCCTGGGAACTGTTGTTTGTTACGGATCCTGAGAGGTGTTAGGAGATCTCCTCACAGAGGTACAATTCTCAGAGCAGTTTAATAATCAATCCTTCTTCCCAAGGGATACTAGGAATTTTAGCTCTGTAGAGAGAGTCTCCTAGTAAGTCCCAGAACCCTTCACAAACTACAGTTCCCAGGATGCTTTGGAGGAAGCCACGTCTGTTTAAATTGGTATGATACTGCTTTAAATGTATAGTGCAGAGGGGCCTAAGACCCAGTTGCCAGACCAGTTATTTTTTTTCCTTTTTCAAAATATTTCATTGTGTTTTTTTCAACAAAGAAAGAAAAACATACAACATAACAATAATAAAAATAACACCTTGGTGTGCTACATAGTCTGCATGCATTGGAGCATACAATGAAATAGGCACTAGGGTTGCCAGGTTCAATCCCTGAGACTGATCCTGTATCTTTAGGAGAAGAGAAAGTCAGCCAAGTGCAGGTGTCCTTGCAACCCTGTAATAGGAAAAACCACAAGGCGGAATTCTCCCTTCCCCTTGCACAACTTTTAAAGATACAAAAGACCTCTTGGAGGCCGGGCCGGGCAACAAAGAGGTCTTTTGTATCTTTAAAAATTATGCAGGGGGAAGGGGGAATTCCACATTGTGTTTTTTCCTATTACATTGTTGCAAGAACACCTGCACCTGGGTGACTTTCTCTTCTCCTAAAGATACAGGCAGAGCTTGGAAAAGTTACTTTTTTGAACTACAACTCCCATCAGCCCAATCCAGTGGCCATGCTGGCTGGGGCTGATGGGAGTTGTAGTTCAAAAAAGTAACTTTTCCAAGCTCTGGATACAGGATCAGTCTCAGGGATTGAACCTGGCAACCCTCATAGACACCTGTGGGTAAGTAAAACATTACAGTAGCAAGCCAGAACAGCCTAAAGCAATTTATTTATTTTATTTATTTAATTTCATTTATATACCGCCCTAAGCCTAACGGCTCTCTGGGCGGTGTACATAAGAGATAAACAGCTCAATATATAACTACGATAAATATAAAAGTCAAAACCCAAAAACAGACAAACAACAACAAAAACCAAACAGCATCATAATACAACACTAGTAAAATACAATTAGAAATATACTTTTAAAACAGTTTAAAATACACTTTAAAATGCCTGGGAGTATAAAAAGGTTTTCACCTGACGCCGAAAGGATAGCAGCGTCGGCGCCAGGCACACCTCATCGGGGAGACTATTCCACAATTCGGGGGCCACCACCGAAAAGGCCCTAGATCTAGTCACCACCCTCCGAGCTTCTCGATGAGATGGCACTCGGAGGAGGGCCTTAGATGTTGAGCGCAGTGTACGGGTAGGTTCATATTGGGAGAGGCGTTCCACCAGGTATTGCGGTCCCATGCCATGTAAGGCTTTATAGGTCAAAACCAGCACTTTGAATCTAGCCCGGACACAAATAGGAAGCCAGTGCAGACGAGCCAGAACAGGTGTTATATGAGCGGACCTTCTGGTCCGCGTCAACACTCTGGCTGCTGCATTCTGGACTAGCTGTAGTTTCCGAATTATCTTCAAGGGCAGCCCAACGTAGAGCGCATTGCAGTAGTCCAACCTAGAAGTTACCAGAGCATGAACAACAGAGGTGAGGTCATCACCGTCCAGATAGGGACGTAGCTGGGCTACCAAGCGAAGATGGTAGAAGGCATTCCGTGCCACCGAGGCCACCTGGGCCTCCAGTGACAAGGAAGGATCAAAAAGAATTCCCAAGCTACGAACATGTTCCTTCAAGGGGAGTGTAACCCCATCGAGAACAGGATGAACATCCACCATCTGGGCAGGGGAAGCACTCACCAACATCGTCTCAGTCTTGTCTGGATTGAGCTTCAGTTTGTTCGCTCTCATCCAGTCCATTATCGCGGCCAGGCAATGGTTTAGTACGTCAACAGCCTCACCTGAGGAAGATGAGAAGGAGAAATAGAGTTGCGTGTCATCAGCATACTGATGACAATGCACCCCAAAACTCCTGATGACCGCACCCAGCGGCTTCATGTAAATGTTAAAGAGCATGGGGGACAGTACCGATCCCTGTGGGACTCAATTATAAGCATAGACCAGTAATATAGTGGCAAATTCATCATCATAGTCACAGCCACACCCCATCCCTTTGTTTTGCTGCTGGGTTGAGAATGAGATCCTTGTTAATGCCTTCTCCCACAACAACAAACATCCCTAGGAGCCAATCAGCATGAAAGGGGGGAGTTTTACCTGCTGAAAAGAGTCTTCTCAGTGGCTGACTCACCTCCTTTCGCTCCAATAGGCTTCAATCAGCAGGAAAGCACAAGAAAAGGACTCTTCTCAGTTGTTAACACACTCCGCTTTCATGCTGATTGGCTCGTAAGATACTGGAGACATAGGGGCCCTGCTGAGACCCTGCTCCCCAAAAAGGAAGGGGTCTAAGATCCTCTGAAAGCCTGGACGACTACACCCCTGCCATAGATGCTTTGGCAACAGATTGTACCAAAAGACTAGTAGATTTCTGGTAGATTTCAGCTGCATAGTTTGCAAGCGGATGCCAAATGATAATAAAGGTATCTTTAGATAGTATGCAGCTTTTCAGCTAATGCTAGCTCCCATATTTTTAACCACCAACTCTCTCCCCAACTATAGGGGAGGTGTACTGCCAGTGTTTGGCAATCTGGAGCCATGCTTCTGCCAACATTTAAAAGCTATCAGTTTTTTGGCTCCGTCTTGTCCTTTGCCTCAAGATGCAAAATTTCTTCAGCCAGCCCTGCAATCCTGTCTAGTTTGCCCTTCAGATTTGTTTTGTTTTTTTAAGCAAATGATCTTTCTTGAAGTTTTCAACAGAAAGAACTGAAATAAACAGGAACAACAACAGTAATGGAAACTGGAATCCATCCACTTAGTAAATAGTCTGCATCACGGGGCAGAATTGATTCCATCAGTATATGACTCAATATAGATCACAGAAAGTGACAATTTGATGGAAGCACAGAGAAAGAAAAGGGAAAACATGACATGCATTTTCAGTTGAAGGGCGTAATACAGACTCCTGTTCTCATCTTCTTCAACCCTGTCTACAGGGAAATATATGTGTGGTGCTGGGGAACTCTGTTTTCCCAGATGCAAAATGGATATATGCAAAAGATAAGAACCACGTTCCTAAAAAGAAATTTCAACCTCTTCTGATTGTTCATGGTCATATCTCACACATGTAGAAAGAAAGAAAGAAGTGAAACTTTAAGACCGTTTGTTCCTTTTTTAAAATACCCCAAAATATCCATAGAAGGAATGGGAAACCTGTGACTCCATCTTCTATCATCCCTGACCATTGGCCATGCTGGTTGGAGCTGATGGGAGTCAAAGTCCAACAACATCTGGAGGGCCACAAGTCCCCTGTCCCTGAGCGATGGGAATGTCTTGAGCACAATGAAACTTCTTTCCCCCTTTTAAGGCAAACGGCATTGACGCGAATAGTTATTTACAGTATTTATTACATGTATACGCTGCCTTTCTTTCATCATAGAAACTCAAGGCAGCTGACACATGGTTCCCAGGCAGTCTCCCATCCAGGCACTAACCAGACCGAGACCTGCTTAGCTTCAGCAAGGTGGTGGCCTCATGTGCCTTCACACCGCAGCATGGGACTGGTTAGTTAGTAACACAGGCCTGTTTAATTGTTGGTTTCAATTCAGTGCCAAAATACTTGTGGCATCATGTGGCTTTCCCATAAATGCAAGATTTTTCTTTCATAGATAGGCAGCATATATGCATGTGCGTGTGTGCGCACATAATCTCAATCAGGTCCACAGGAAGGGGGGGCGGGGCTTTACCCCTGCTGTTGTTCTGATCTGGATTGGGCTATTTTCTAATCAAATGTGGGTTTGTTGGGATTGGAACTGACGTAAAAACATAGGAAGAGCCCTGATGGATTCAACCAAAGAACTATCTAGTCCAGGTATAGAGAACCTTTGACCTTCCAGATGTTGCTGAACTACAACTCCCATCTGCCCCAGCAAGCATGGCCAATGGCCAGGGATGGTAGAAGTTGTAGTTCAGCAACGTCTGTAGGACCAAAGGTTCCTCAGCCCTGTAGTAGCCACCCCTTAACCCACAAAGCTCCTGATTTGAGCTCCAGAAGAGCTAACATGAGCACACCAAAACAAGAGCTCCAGAGGAGCATAACATGAGTTCCTCACACCTAATCTTCTTCATCATCCTGTTTCCCATAGTGGCCAACCAGATCCCTCTGGAAGCCTCCAAGTGGGAAATGCAGGCAATGGCCTCTCCCCACTCTTGTTTCTCTTCCCAGCAGCTGGTTTCCAGAGGCATGCTGCATCTGATGCTGAAGGAATAAGGCAGGTGTAGCCAACATGGTGCCCTCCAGATGCTGTTGGATGACATCTCCCACCAGCTCCTGAGCATTGGAAACCAGCAACATGAACTCAGGGACAGTTTGAATCAGCCTTGGTCACCCTGATGGATGACTCTGTGTGGGGCTACCCTTGTACATAATCCAGAAGTTCCAGCTAGTGCAAAATGTTGCAGCTGAACTGTTGATGGAGACAGGCTACTGCCAGCACATAACTCCAGTGTTTAAAAGCTTGCATTGGATACCCATATATTACCAAGCCAGGTTCAAAGTTACTGTCTTAATTATAAGGCCCTTAACGACTTGGACCCAGATATCTTAAAGGACCACCTGATCCCTTACATTTTACTTTTATTAATTTTATTATTATATTTATTTCCCATCTTTCCACCAAGGAGCCAAGGTGGCATACAAACATGATTTTCCCCTTCCCCATTTTATCCTCACAACAACCCTGTGAGATAGGTCAGGGTAAGAGACAGTGACAGGCCCAAGATCACCCAGTGAGCTTCATGGTGGAGCAGAGATTTGAACCTTAGGGTCACCATAAATCATAGTCAACTTAAAGGCACATAACAACAACAACTCCCAGGTCCCAGTCCGACACTCTTAACAACTACACGACACTAGCTCCTTGCTTGATCACTGAGATCTTTGGGGAAGTCTCTGTTGGTGGTCTCCCATGGCTCAGATGTATGAATCATAACAATTAGAAGCCGTGCAGTCATTGTAGACAATACTGAACTAGATGGGCCAATGTGTCTGACTCAGTTTAAGGGAGTTTCCAATGTTCCTGTGTCTATTCAGACTTAATTTTGGAGTGGAGGCACCAACCCTTACATATTCCTTAAGTGACCACTGTAACTATAGAAAGGTTGAAAATAGATAAGTGGGGGGAAATCTATTTCTAGATGATAAGAAAATGCACATTTGGAGCTTGAAGCTCCACAACTATATAGTGGGCTGTGCAAACCGTTGGGCTTCGCAGAAGTGGGTTGCATGAGTCTGCCATGATGGCAAAGCTTACTGCTTTGAAAGAGTTAAAGGAACTCGACAGACACAACATGGATTTATCCAGAATTGGCAAAGAATAAATTTAAAGAAAAGCAAATCAATTTTAAATAATAATAATTGTAGCAGTAGTAGCAGCAACAGCAGCAGCAAAAAGGGTGTTGGTCAAATTGCTACCCCATCATCAGGAAAAGACCTCTCTCATGGAATGCAAAATGTGTCTGTTGCATATAACCAGGATGGCCTTTGGAACAAGTACAGAAAGTCAAAGCTAGAGGCTTGGGGGGAAATGCTGGCATGGATAGCTTTATAATCACTCCGAGACTTAATTCAAAAGTTGGTATATTAAAACCTGAGGATATGATTGCTGACATTCTTCAGAGTCGACCCTAATGTGCTGTTTGCTTTTAAACATTAACTTGGGCACCATTCCTTCCATTTGTCACTATACTGAACCATCCAGTCTTTTATCTTTCTCTACATAAGCATTTTTTTGCTCTTGAATATTTCACTGCCCTCTCCCTTTTTTTTTTTTTAGAAGATGCCCTTTTATATAGATAAAGGGATGACATGCGTTTAGTGCATTCTATTCTATTCTAGCAAAGGTCAGAGCATCAATAGCGGAAAAAGTATTTTCAGTGTCATTTTTAGATTTCCCTCCTGAGATGACCCATCATCAAACCATGGCTTGTCGCTAGTAAAGGGCACGCTCCCTCTGGCTCAGTCTTTTCAAGCTTCCTCAGAGAAGGCTCTTATGAAGCTGCCTTATACTGAGACGATCTAGCTCAATTTTGTCTACAGTGACTGGCAGTGGCTCTCCAGGTTTTCAGGGCAGGGAATCCTTCCCGACCCTACCTGGAGATGCCCGGGGTTTGAACCTCAGGCCTTCTGCTCTACCACTAAGGTACAGTCCTTCCCTGGGGGTGAGCAGTTGGGTGGGACAGAGAGCATTTGGTTAACTCCTGGTTAACATCAATAATTAGTTGCCTAGACTAAACAGGGTACAGATATACTATATCACAGTTAATAGCACTTGATTGGCCTTCTAGGATCACATAGTTTCCAGACCAGGAGTGCTCTGCCTTGAAGCTACCTGCTGAGCCCTCCCCAGACCAGCATTCAGGTGTCACAGATGGTAGGACATGGTTGCAGGACCTGTGATCCACCGGATATTGCTGAAATCCATCTGCCATAATCCCCAGTCAGCCTGGCCTGTGACCAGAGATTATGGGAATTGTAGTGCAACAACATCTGGAGGTCTACAGGTTCCCTCAGCCCTGCAGTAGCCGGCAGCTAACCCACAGAGCTTCTGGTTTGAGCTCCAGAGGAGGCAAAGGAGCAAACCAGATCCAGGTTCTCTTAGATGAAACCAATGTTCTAGATCCATTTCAGTTGAGGTTTAGGCCAAGTTTTGGCATGGAAACTGCCTCGGTCACCCTATATGATGGCCTATGTCAGGAGACAGACACTGGAAGTGTGTCCCTGTTAATTCTCCTTGATCTCTCAGTGGTTTATGATACCATTGCCCATGGTATTCGTCTGGAGTGGCTGTATGAGTTGGGGTGGGCAGCACTGCTTTGCAGTTGTTCCCATCCTATTTGGATGGTCATTCTCAGACGGTTCTGCTTGAGGAATGCTGTTTGGCTTAGTGGAAGCTTCAGTGTGGGGTCCCTCAGGGTTTGATTTTATCCCCCATGCTATTTAATATCTACATGAAACCGCTGAGTGGGATCATCCAGAGTTTTGGAGTATGTTGTCAGCAATATGCTGATGACACACAGCTCTATTTCCCCTTTACATCTGCAGGTGTGGCAGCGCATGTGCTAGATCAGTGTCTTGCCTCAGTAATGGACTGAATGAGAGCCAATAAACTGAAGCTTAATCCAGACAAGACTGGGGCACTGTTACTGGGTGGTTTTCTAGACCGGATGGATGGGTTGTGGCCCGCTCTGGATGTGGTTACAATCCCTCTGAAGCAGCAGGTCCATAGCTTGGGGGTATTCCTGGATCCATTACTGTTGCTTGATGCTCAAGTGGAGTGCCTTCCATCAGCTTTGATTGGTGGCTCAGCTGTGCCCCTATCTAGATAAGGATAACCTAATTTCCATTGTCTATGCTTTGACAACCTCTAGGTTAGACTATGTTGAGCCTCAGCTCTCCCAGAAGGGACAGGAAGTGGGAAGCCATGAGTTTCAGGCGCCTCTGCTGCCAGAAGACACAGAAGACTTGGGAGTTGTTGAGTCTGAGTGGGACCTTGGAGGGGGGGGGAAGTGAGCCTGAACTCCAGCCAGTTCCCACGGATGGTGCGATCTCAGAGGAAGAGAGCGCGCCGCCCCCCAGTTGCTACTGAGGATCTGTTGGGGGAAGCTCCAGCGAAAGTACTAACTCCTCCCTTACCAAGCAGTTCCCAGGATGCCACCAGCTTGATAAGAGCATAAGAACATAAGAAGAGCCTGCTGGATCAGGCCAGTGGCCCATCTAGTCCAACATCCTGTTCTCACAGTGGCCAACCAAGTGCCTGGGGGAAGCCCGCAAACAGGACCCGAGTGCAAGAACACTCTCCCCTCCTGAGGCTTCCGGCAACTGGTTTTCAGAAGCATGCTGCCTCTGACTAAGGTGGCAGAGCACAGCCATCACGGCTAGTAGCCATTGATAGCCCTGTCCTCCATGAATTTGTCTAATCTTCTTTTAAAGCCGTCCAAGCTGGTGGCCATTACTGCATCTTGTGGGAGCAAATTCCATAGTTTAACTATGCGCTGAGTAAAGAAGTACTCCCTTTTGTCTGTCCTGAATCTTCCAACATTCAGCTTCTTTGAATGTCCACGAGTTCTAGTATTATGAGAGAGGGAGAAGAACTTTTCTCTATCCACTTTCTCAATGCCATGCATAATTTTATACACTTTATACAATTTTATGCAGCCCCCTGACCTCAAGCCCGTTACTCAGGAGCAGGTGTCTTCCAATGAGCCATTAGAGACACGCCCCCCCGTCACCTCGCTCCCGCCACCACGAGAAACAGACAGGGCAGAGACAGGACTTGCGAAGGAGTCAGAGATTACGATCGAAAACATTCCCTACTTAAGCTTGCCGCTCACAGTGGGGAGCTGCTGAGTCAACTTCCTTCATACGCCGCAGAGCATGTCTAGAGTGTAGTTAGGGATTTTAGTAAGTTAGTGCAGGTTTTTCTATGAAGCGCAATGCCTTTGATGTATCCATTACTTTAATAAAACGAGATTTAATTGCACCCGCGTCTGAGCCTCGTAGTTCCGGCTCTGGACGGGACAGACTACTGCAATGTGTTATACGTGAAGCTGACTTTGAAGACAGTTTGGAAATTCAAGCTAGTACAGAATTCGGTGGCCAGATTGCTGATCGGGGTAAGTAAATATAATAGCAATTCTGGCACAGCTGCACTGGCTACCAATTATTTTCTGGGCTCAATTCAAAGTTCTGGTTTTGAACTATAATGCCTTAAGTGGCTCAGGATCTCAGGATCTCCAGGACCGCCTCTCCCTGTATGAACCAACCTAGATCCTGCACTTACCATCTGAGACCTTCCTTCCATGGGAGTCCGGAGGGTGGTAACAGGAGACCAGGTCTTTTCAGTAGTGGTCCCCCAGCTGTGGAATGCTCTCCGCAGGGAGACACACCTGGTCCTTCTTAATCTATCTTTAAGCTCCAGACAAAGACTTTCCTTTTCACCCAGACCTTTGGCCCTTGATGTGTGCTGTCTGCATTTCTTTTGTTTGGGTTTTAAGTTTTTATATTGTACGTTTTAAAATCTGTTTTATATTGTTTTTTTTAAATCTGTTGTAAGTTACCTAGAGACCACTGGGTATGAGGCAACCAATGAATGAATGAATGAATGAATGAATGAATAACATGAGCATATATTTTTGTATTCTAGTACCCTTTTCTTTCTCAGGCAATGACGCTCTATGTTTTGGAATTAGTTTTTCATTTTTAATTATTATTTTTGCTCAAGTTGGCACCAGAATTATTTTGCCTGA
This sequence comes from Rhineura floridana, assembly GCF_030035675.1. Taxonomy (NCBI): domain Eukaryota; kingdom Metazoa; phylum Chordata; class Lepidosauria; order Squamata; family Rhineuridae; genus Rhineura; species Rhineura floridana. Next base: position 28,678,794 of record NC_084493.1, on the reverse strand, counting down.
AGTGAAATTTGAAGTGAATTTTCTGATTCTTCCTCAGGTGAAATGTCTGAGGCATTTGGACCGAGGCCCAAAGTTTTTCAATAAGCTTAAAATCATTTCTTGGCGTGCTGGTATAGGTGGTTCTTACAAGAATGGCTGAAACAAGCAAAGAATGGGAAAGAGGACAGAGATGTCAACTGTTCCTCAGAAGGAGGATGCTGACCATTGCTCATTTGCACATTTTTTAATGAAATAAAAGGGATTTGGGATTTGGCATGCATGCCTACTAGACAGGCCTCTTTTATTGTTTGTGACAATATTCACTGAATCCGTAAAACTAATACACAATTGTTCACTCTATCCAATAGGCTCATGAAGGATAAACGGGTTGGAGGGGAATTTACTTATCTATTGGTGTATTTAAAAAATGAAAAATAAAGTTTTAAAAATAAGTAAATCTGAAACCTCACAATCTCCAGGACACTGGGAAGCTGTGAGAGTGACAAAACAAGCTTATTGCAATGTGAGCTATACAGGGAAAGAATATTGATTATAACGCTGCTATAGGTTCAGATGTTATAACTAGAATGGCCACCAATCTGGATGGCTCTAAAGGGGGTTAGGCATGGCTATCAGTCATTATGACTGTGTACTACCTCCAGGATCTGAATGCCAGGTGCTAGGAATCACAAAAGGGGAAAGTGCTGTTGAGCTCATGCCCTGTTTGTGGGCTTCCCATACACATCCGGTTTGTAACTGTGAGAACAGAATGCTGGACTACATAGGCCTTTGGTCTGATCTAGCAGGACTCTTCTTATGTTCTTAAAGGGGAAAGGAGAACATAGTGACTCCATTAATGTAAAGTGGTTTGACACTGCTGTTCCTTTTCCCCCAGGAACCTTAGGAACTGGAATTCTGTGTGAGGAGAAAGGGATGGGAAATATCTTAACAGAGAGTTTCCAGGACTCCCGCGGCCCAGAGCTTGGAAAAGTTACTTTTTTGAACTACAACTCCCATCAGCCCCAGCCAGCATGGCCACTGGATTGGGCTGATGGGAGTTGTAGTTCAAAAAAGTAACTTTTCCAAGCTCTGTGAGTCCCGCCAAGCTACAATTTCCAGGATTTTTTGGGATGAGCCATGACAGTAAAACTCATTTAAATGCACACAAGATATAGATAAATGTATAGATGTTTAAAGTGCATATATCCTGCTAGTTCAGCTGCACAAAGTCTAGGATTAAGGGCAAAGCTAGACTGAGGCATCAGCAGTTCTGTGATTTGCTCTCCTCTTTTGTTTTTAAAGTTAAAAGCAGATAAGTTAAAAGTAATTTGAGTTAATTTTTGTGAAGAAAAAAAAAAGGGTTCCCACCAGTGGTGAATATCCTCAAAGGACTTCTGCACTTTGGCTGGTTGCTACCTGCAGGGCAGCAGCTTGGATTTGAGGAAAACTAGTCTGAGATGGAAGCTGAAATCCACTCTGACAGTGGCAGTCATGGCCCTGTCTGACCAGTTGGCCCAACCCTATTTAGAAAGTGTAACAGGGTTCTGTTAGGGACCTGCTTCTAGTCCCCCCCACTGCACCCCAATGACCAAGGATCTCGTTTGCCGAACCTATTTAGTTGTTGGTCAACTCCTTGATTTAAAAATGGAGGTGGAGGGTGGGAGATAAGATGAATGAATGGAGAGCAGAGGAAAGAGGCATAAATGTGTTTGGAAATTAAAGCTTTTACTCTTTTGTTTCGCTGCTTTGTAGATAGTTACAGGAATGCTTAACACAAAGCCTGAGGTCTGCAGAAGCCAGTCTCTTAGCAGCAGGGAAGGTTGTTAAATATTTATTTGTAAACCTGGAGTCTTTATCTCTAAAACCTTGTTGAGTTCAATAAAATTTGATTTTGCTGGTGCAACTGGGAGTGTTGCATCAGAAAACCAAAATGAAAATGCAAGGATTAGTTCTAGGCTACTGCTGTGACATCCCTGGGGGGACCAAGATCCACTCTTCCAGGCACTGTGTGTGCTCAGATCCAGGAATAATAACTTACTTCCATGTCCAGTAAGCTTTGTTCATTCATACCAAAATTCACTGAGATCTATCCAAATGAATCAGATGATTAAATCACTCTCTCAGGACGGAACAGCCTTCCCCAACCTGCAGTCCTCTAGATATTCTTAGACTCAAACTCCCATCATCACTGACCATTGATTGGCCAAGCTGACAGGGGCTAATGGGAGTTGGCGTTTGACAACATCTGCAGGGCACCAGGTTGATGAACGTTGGTACAGAGAGCACTGCCAAGACTCCTATTCTGGATTCTTCAGTGTGCAGTGAGAACTAGTTTTAGGACTGGTAGATTTACTCTCTTGACATAGCAGGATCCACTAAAACAAATGCACACAAATAAACAAGCAATCGTCTTTTTAACATTTGTGGTGCTTTATTTTTTATATGCTTCATAATCACCATTGAACAGTCAACCTTTTTTTTTTCTGCAAAAGAATTTGTGCTTTTTGCATGCATACCTACTACCCACACTCATTCACTATTTTATAACATAGGTCATTTTGGATGTAGAATGGCTGAGTTGCCCAGAAATAGATGCATTCCAAATAAATTATTTCATTTGTTCCTAAGCCTCCACTGTCGGAGGCAGGATGCCTCTGAATACCAGTTCTTGGGAATCACAAGTGGAGAGAATGCTATTTCACTCATGTCCTGCTTGCGGTCTTCCCATCGGTATCTGGTTGACCACTGTGAGAATAGGATGCTGGACTAGATGAGTCTCTGGCCTGATCCAGCAGGGGTTTTCTTATGTTCTTAACATAATAGAGCCATGATTCCACCACTTTTACTTCCTAAATTACATCCCACAAGCCCAGCCTTTTTGAAGGCATCCTGGCTCACCCTCCTGTTAGTCCTTCAGCTGTTATTATTTATTTATTTATTACTTTTATGCCCCACCCTTCCTCAGAGAGGAGCCCATGGTAGCAAACACACAAACAATAAAATATTAAAAGATCTTTAAAAAATCCAATACAGATGCAAACTGGGGCCACATTCACACCATACATTTATTGTAGCATTATTCCACTTTTAAACAGTCATGGCTTCCCCAAAGAATCCTCGGAAGAGTAGTTTGGAAAAGGTGCTGAGAGTTTGTAGGAGGTCCCTATTCTCCTCACAAGAGCTACAATTTCTAGAGTAGTTTAATAATCAATCTCTTTCCCAGAGAACTCTGAGAACTGTAGCTCTATGAGGGGAATTGGGGTCTCCTAACAACTCTCAGCACCCTTCACAAACTACTACTCTTCCCTGGATTCTTTGGGGGAAGCTATGACTGTTTAAAGTGGATAATAGTGGGATAAACATATGGTGTGAATGTGGCCTGGGAAAGATCTCTACTTAAAAAGGCTTGTTGGAGAGGAAACACTTCAGTAGGTGCTGAAAAGACAACAGAGACAGAACCTGTTCAATATTTAATGGGAGTCAGTTCCAAAGGGTAGGTGCCACAACACTAAGATGGTATCTGCAGAAGGCCCTCACCTGCAGAGCACAACAATCAGTTAGGCATATAAGGGGTAAGACAATCTTTCAGGTATCCTGGGCCAAGCCTGTACAGGGCTTTATATGTCAGAAACAGCACCTTGAACGTAGCCTGGTAGCTAATTGGCAGCGAGTGCAATTATTTCAGCAGTGGCCTAACATGGTGGCAATATCCTGCCCCAGTGAGCTGTCAAGCTGCCACATTTTGCATCAGCTGCTGCTTCCAGACCAACCTCAAGGGCAGCCCCACATCCAAAACGTTGATGTCTTGAGCAAGTGTTTTCCTTGTACTGCAGAGGTTTGCTGAAGTCAGTAGTTGAGAGCCTTAAGAGATGTGCATACAGGCAGCTGGTTCAAGGGATATAATTTATGATTACTTTTTATTAGCTGACTCTGAAATGTTGCTTGGGGATTTCCCCCACACACATCTTTTCTTTTAAATAGAAATCAGCCTGCCCCAACTATGCTCTGTCATCTTAGTTAAACCTTCCTCCTCACAGAGGACTCTTCTCCACTAAAGGCAGGCTGTGCCCTTTCTTGCAGAAGTCTGAACCCAGATATAATGAACAGCCAAGTTCTCTTACTTAGCGGCAACAATACCTTCTGCAAAAAACATTTTTTAAAGATAAATAAAGGTCATAAAGTGGGTTTGGTTAATGTCCACATGGGAGTATGACAGTGGTAAGGCAACAGATCCAACTTTTGTGAGAGTTTGTGTTTGCAAAGTGGATCCCAGCTCATGAACACTATTTCCACTGGAATTCAAAGCCCTGGTAATTTGCCCAAAGTTAATTCCTTGATGGGGGAAGGGGTGTGGCTCAGTGGTAGAGCCTCTGTCTTGCATGCAAAAGGTCCCAAGTTCAATCACCGGCATCTCCAAGTAGGGCTGGGAGAGACTTCTGCCTGAAACCCTGGAGAGCCACTGCCAATCAGTGTAGACAATACTGAGCTAGATGGTCTGTTTCAATATAAGGCTGCAATCCAATACTTGTCTACTCAGAAGTAAGCTCCACTGGGTTCAATGGGACTTACTCCTAGGTAAGTGTCTATTGGATTGCAGCTTCCTATGATCTTAAAAATGGAAGATCTTTTTTGTCTCAACGGCCTTGTTCTTTAATAATGATGTTAATGCCCCCCCCCCAAATGTCGGGAGATATTTAAGCTAGATGGCTTAAGTGTTGAGGTTGATATACTTGCATTTGCACTGCATATTCTGCATATTCTGCATTGAGCTGGGGATGATTTATGAAAATCCAACTCTCTGATTCTATGTAGTGCAGGGATAGCCAATGTGATGCCCTCCAGGTGTTGTTGAATTCCCAGTGCCCATCAGCACCAGCCAATGTGCCCAGTGGTCAGGGTTGACCAGAGTTGGAGTCCAACAGCATCTGGAGGGGACCAGTTTGCCCATCCTTGAAGTAGCAGCTGAAGTGTCAGACCAGGACTCAGAAGACCAATGTTCAGCTTCCCATTCAGCTATGATGATTGTTGGCTGACATGGAGCCAGTTCCTTTCGGGCAAGGGAAAAGCACCATGAGCTCCTTGCATGAAAGGTGAGACAGAAATGTAATACAATAAAAAACTGCACCACCTTTCCTTCATATCCAAAACACCTGTAGATTGCCATGAATGGCATTTTTAATATATCAAAAAATCTATCCCGCTTTTCTATCAGTGATCATGCAAGTGTCTTCAAAATAGCAGTAAACCAATCCACAGCAGCACACTAAAACAAAGGAGCAGATCAAGAAATGAACAGTGTTGGGAGCAGTGCACCACATTTAGGTGAACAAATAAGGCTTAACTACACCATGAAAACCAACCAGCATTGAAGCCAAGCAGCTCTTTATGGGATATCCCATAACCTGGGTGCCACAACAGAAAAGGCCCAGTTGTTTTACACATCTGCTGGTGGCCATGAGACAGAACACACTGTCTGTGGAGGTTGCTGTTTCATATTAATCAGATGTGTGCATTTCTGATTACTGGGAGGGCAGGGATCATTTCCCTCCCCCCCCCAGCAATATGTTTTAGATCAGGGTCACTTCCAGACCAGTTTATTGAGCATTCATACTGGTGTGTTTGTGAGGAAATGAAACAAGAATGACTATTTATTGAGAATTCACCCTACTATGTTTGCAGGGAAGTTAGACGATGTTGCATTCAGCAAGTGCTCTCCCACACTTTCCAGTCTATTTTCCCATCACTTTCCTTAACACAAAAAGTCCAGTCTTTGGGGAAAGTGGATTTGTTGTGCAAGACCTCCAAATCAACTTTAACTGCACCACAGGAATTTGCTGGTATGTGATTAAATCTCACCCAAAACCAGCAATGGTCTGGAAGCACCCCAGGTATGATGATTCCAGTTTCTGGCCAGTTCGCTGGTTCTGTGCACTGATTGACTATAGCAGGGATGGTCCCCTTGAGAACTTGTTGGACTCCCATCTGCCCCAGCCAGTGTGACCAGTGGTCAGGGATGATGGGAGTTGGAGTCCAACAACTTCTGGACCCATCAGTCATGGTCTCAAGCAATTAAATGGCCCTGTGTATCTGAAAACTATCTGAAACTGGATATTATGAAAGAAATAATCAAATATGTGAAAGGCTCTCACGTCGATGGAGCAGACTTGTTCTCTGCTAACTGTTTCTCTGAACCAATGGGTGGAAATGGCAAGGAAGCAAATTTCTGCTAAACGTTAGGCAAAGCCTCCTAATGGTAAAAGCTGTTTGGAAACAGAACAGCCTGCTGTGATGTGTCTGTGTCTCTGGGATTACCACCTTCTGATTCCCAAACGCTTGGATCAGGAAGTCTGCCTCAGCCTGGGTCATATATGTCCTCTGAACCACAAACTTCATCCCCACCCCCTTTCCTCACAAAAGGTGAGCCCTGACACTGACCCAGCTCCTCATCAGTTGTCACTTCAGTCTTTGACTCTGTCCAGATGACTGCTAGATACAGGGGTCATGACAGCAACTCCCATGCATTGATTCAAGCAAAGAGCCATAGCTCAGTGGCAAAGCACTTGATCTGCGTGCAGAAGGTCCCTTATTCAGTCTCTAGCCTCTCCAGGTAGGGCTGTCTGAAAATCATAGAATCATAGAATCATAGAGTTGGAAGGGGCCTTGTAGGCCATCGAGTCCAACCCCCTGCTCACAGTAGGAAATCCACAGCTAGAGCATCTCCCGCAGATAGCTGTCCAGCCTCTGCTTGAAGACATCCAGCGAAGGGGATCCCACCACCTCCCTAGGCAGTCGGTTCCATTGCCGAACTGCCCTTACTGTCAAGAAGTTCCTTCTAATGTCCAATCTGAATCTACGCTCCTGCAACTTAAAACCATTAGACCTAGTCCTACCCTCTGGGGCAGCAGTGAACAAATCTGTACCCTCCTCTATGTGACAGCCCTTCAGGTACTTAAAGAGTGCAATCATGTCACCCCTCAGCCTTCTCTTCACCAGACTAAACATGCCAGGTTCCTTCAACCTTTCCTCATAAGACTTGTTCTCCATACCGGCTATGATGCTCATCGCCCTCTTCTGAACCCGCTCCAACTTGTCTATATCTTTCTTAAAATGAGGCGCCCAGAACTGAACGCAGTATTCCAGATGAGGCCTGACTAATGCAGAATATAGTGGGACTATTAATTCCCTCGACCTGGAAACTATAGCTCTGTTTATGCAGCCCAAAACCGCGTTTGCCTTTTTTGCCGCAGCATCACACTGCTGGGTCATGTTCAACTTGCGATCCACTACAATTCCAAGGTCCTTCTCACACGCACTACTGCTAAGCTGGGTATTTCCCATCCTGTACCCGTGCATTTTGTTTTTGTGGCTTAAATGCAGAATCTTGCATTTGTCTTTATTGAATGTCATCTTATTAATTTCAGCCCAATTTTCTAGTCTATCCAGGTCCCTTTGGATTTTATTCCTGTCTTCCATTGTGTTAGCTATCCCTCCCAGTTTCGTATCATCCGCAAACTTCATAAGGCTTCCCTCCACTCCATCATCTAAGTCATTGATAAAAATGTTGAAGAGTATCGGCCCCAGGACAGAACCCTGTGGCACTCCACTCGAGACCTCCTTCCAGTCCGAAGCAGAGCCACCGATGACCACTCTTTGAGTATGGTTTTCCAACCAGTTGTGAATCCACCTGACAGTATTTCCATGTAGTCCACATTTGACTAGTTTGCTAATCAAAAGGTCGTGGGGGACTTTGTCAAACGCCTTGCTGAAATCTAGATAGATGACATCTACAGCATTTCCACCATCTACTAAGCTAGTGACCTGATCAAAAAAAGAGATGAGATTAGTTTGACAGGATTTTTTCTTGACAAACCCTGGAAAGCTTCTGCCAGTCAGTGTCAACAATACTGAGCTACATGAACCAGTAGTCTGACTCAGTATAATGTGGCTTCCTATGACCAGGAGTGGCTAAACTGTGACCATCCAGATCTTTCTCCACTTGAGCTCCCATCAGCCCCAGCCAGCATGGCTAATGGTCAGGGATGATAGGAGATGTGTTTCTAGTCCCTAAGCATGTGAGATATAGAGCTGATGAGAGCATCCTTTAATCCTCCAGCATAGGAAGACTTCTTTCAGGCTCTCCTATGTAGTGATGTTGCTGCCATATTGTTGTGCTTGCTGATTGATTTATGGTGATGGGGGGGGGAGAGAATCTCAGGCTGGTGGCCAAATGAAGCCTTCCAGGCCTCTCCATCCAGGCCCCAGGCCATGACCCTTCCCATGCCATACCACACATTGCCCTACTCCACCCTCTCCTTGAGTGCTTTGCCTGGCTAGATTGTGTCCATGAACTGTGATCATGCCTCTTGCTTGGATGGATGAAGAGAGGTGTGTGCAGAAACCTCTGAACAGTCTATGGCTTGAACGTTGCTTACGGTACACAGGAAAGAGTCACATCTGTTGCTCCACCCATCTGTTGCTTTTTCTCTGGCCCCACCCACCATGGGTATGTGGCCCCCAGAGGGTTTCCCATGAGTGATTGTGGCTCTTGGGCTAAAAAAGGTTCCCCACCCTTGATTTATGGCACTCTGCTGTATATCTTCTTGTTTTAGTTTGCTGTCCACTGTTTTGGAGGCTTTTTTGGCTGAAAGGTGACGTGATTGTCATAGCTGACTGGTCAGTTTATTTTAAAAATGTGTATCCCGCTTTTTCAAAGTGGCTTTACGATGATAAAAAATATACCAAACACCAGCATGCCAAGCCAATTAAGGGAGAAGAGTTCTAGCCTAGCCTGCTTCTTGACATGCTAGCTTCCTACAGGCAATATATTTTATTTTTATGCTTTGGTCATGTGAGAGCATTCAGCATGTTTGGTACAGCCCACAAATCATCAATGACCAGTCCGTTGACTAGCATGGTGGTCCAATTCCGGGAGAAGAGTTCTTGAGATGCTAGCTGTCTGTGGGCAGGGTATTATTTCATTTTCATGTTTTGGTCATGTGGGAGCATTTAGCATGCTTGGTACAGCCCAGACATCATTATTGACTGGTCAATTGACCAGCATGCCAATGCAATTCAGGGAGAATAATTTTAGCCCTCTTCCTGACATGCTAGCTTTCTATGAACAAGTTTTTATTTATTTATTTTTGTGTTTGGGTTATGTGGGAGCATTTAGGATGCTAGTACAGACCAGACATGTGCCGCCCTCCTCTGCTGCTCTTTATGAAACCTCAGCCATTGTTTGCTCTTCATATGTTGCCTCTTGGAAATGCAGTCCTTTGTAAACAGAACTCCTGTTTATCCAAACATCTCATTATCCAAATGTTTTTTTGAGATGTTGCTTCCAAGCATCTCTAGATAAATGAAGCATACTGTGATAAAAGAAAATAGGGATAATGGCACTTCCCTCCCTTCCAAGGACCTTCTGAGGATAAATATATTCAAATATATTAATGACACCAACCTTATCAGAGAAGAGCAACACAGACAATAAAGCATCTGGAATGTCTGATGATGGGTCAGGAGAGGCAGAAATAAATTGATATGTTGAGCTTTGGGAAATGAAGATTAAGAAGGGAGGAGAAGAAGGTAATGGCTTTCATATAGCAAAGGGAGAATGGAACAAAAATGCTTTGTCAGGGGGAGGGAGATGCCAAAGTCATTTGGTTTATAAAATCAGGATAGGTAGGGAGCGAAAGGCCACTAAATTTAATCCCCCAATATGAGTCAGGATCATCTACCAACTCCACTGCACACATAGAGTTGCTACAGGAATTCTGCCTGAAGAGAAGCTGGGAGAATTATGGCCAGAGGTTCAAATCCGCACTCAGTGATGAAGCTTGCTGGGTGACCTTGGGCCAGTCACAGCCTCTCAGCCTAACCTACCTCACAGGGTTGTTGTAAGGATAAAATGGAGAAGGAAGAGACTCATATACACCACCTTGAGCTCCTTGGAGGAAAGGTGGGGCATATAATAATTTTTAGTACCTCCCATCTCAAAAGCAACTTTAAAGGCCCTAATTTTCCTGGCCCCAGGTTCTGCTATTGTGAGAGGGAGAAAAAATCTCCATACCATGCTTAATTTTATACATCACTATCTTGCCTCCCTTGCTTGCCTTTTTATCTGAACTAAAAAGCTCCAAACATTGTAAACTTTTCTCAAATGGGAGGTGCTCCAGCCCATTTGATTATGTTAGTTGCCCTTTTCTGCACCATTCCCAGTTCTACATTTTTTTTTTATTTTAGATGTGGTGACAGAAACTATATGTTCCATTCCACATGTGGCCTTGCATAGATTTGTATAAGAGTATTATGATGTTGTCTGGTTTATATTTGATCCCTTTCCTTAGGATCCCTAGCATGAAATTTGCCTTGCTCCACAGCTAACACTTGCTGGGTCCAGCATTTACATTGAGCTGTCTACCATGACCACAAGATTCCTTTCTGGATCAATACAGCCAGCTCCGACCCCATCAAAGTATATGTATAGTTAGGATTTTTTGCCCCAACATGCCTCGCTTTTTACTTACTTTCATTGAACTGTATTTGCCATTTTATTGGCCCGTCATCCAGTTTGGAGAGATCCTTCTGTAGGGCCATGCAATCCTTTTATATTTTGCCATCCTGGATAATTTGATGTCATCTGCAAACCAGGCCACCAAATTGCTTATCCTTAACTCCTGTTCAGGCATGAACAAGTGAAAAAGTACAGGAAAAGCCCATTTTTACATTCCTCCACTGCGAGAAGCGCCCATTTATTCCTACTTCTTCATCTTTCACTGGGCCATAAGAGAAAGAAGAGAACATTAAATGCTATGAAGTCCTGCTCACTCCCTTATGAGATCCATCAATAGAACTTGATGATAATTTAAAAGCTATCTGTCAGTACTCTTACCTTTTTTCGTTTAGTTATTTGCTGATTTCATACCTATCTATGTCTTTCTCTCTAGCAGCAAGGCAGCTTCCAGTTTTATAATCATGGCTTACCACAAGAGTGGGAAACCTAAGGCCCTCCTGGCCTTTGTGACTGGCCTCCGGGACTCTCCCCAGGCTACATCTGCCACACCAGTCACCAGCCCTGCTTTGCATAGGAACAGAGGAAGTTGCCTTATACCAAGTTAGATCATTGGTCCATCTAGCTCAGTACTGTCTACACTGACTGGCAGCAGTGCAGACAGTGCTGAGGGTTTCAGGCTCTCCAGGGTTCCAGGCAGGGTTCAACCTAGGACCTTCTGCATGCAAGACAGATGCTATACCATTGAGCTACAGCCCTTACTAGAGTATCTTTGCCTGACTAGTATGTGCCCTTGAACTCTGATAATGCCTCCTGTTTACCTGGATGAAGGACAGAGAGAGGCCTGTGATAGTGTGTGTACAAACTAGCCTACAGTACAAAGGGAAATGTGCATTTGTTGCTCTGTTGACTTTTGCCAGTACATGGCCTACAGAAGGTGGCCCAGGAGGGAATATTGGAGCTGAAAAAGGATCCCCTGCCACAGCTTACTATCTGAAAGACATGATTCAAAAGGGGAGCAAAGATAGCAGGAGGGAAGAAGAATGTAAGCAAATTCAAGAGCAGAGCTTGGAAAAGTTACTTTTTTGAACTACAGCTCCCAACAGGCCAATCCAGTGGCCATGCTGGCTGGGGCTGATGGGAGTTGTAGTTCAAAAAAGTAACTTTTCCAAGCTCTGTTAAGGGCCAACTCTTTTGTGCTATTATGCAATGAAGTTGCATATTGACCAGCTTGGAACAGTCTCTGAAAGAGACAGTTTGGAGAGGCGGGGAGCTGCGTGGCTGATGGATGGGACTTTGCTGGCTTACCTCCCTCTCTGTTGCAGTCGAGTGGAAAAGCTGTGACTGGAGACCTTTCTGGATAGGGAAGAGCCAAATCAGCAGGTGGCTCCAAGCAAGCTGATGGGGATGGTGGTGATGAACAGACCCCACTATCTAATTTCTTTGGAGGGGGGTAAACCCCACTATCTCATTTCTCCCTCTGATGCATCCTGATGCAACAGCCTTGTGCTGTTGCCATTCATTCCAGTGGCTCGTGCACAGGAGAATTCCCCCCCAAAACCTAAGAAGAGCCCTGCTGGATCAGGACAGAGGCCCATTTGGTCCAGCATCCTGTTCTCACAGTGGCCAACCAGATGCCCACAAGAAGCCTGCAAGCAGGAGCGGAGGACAACAGCACTCTCCCCTCCTGCAATTTCCAGCAACTAGAATTAAGAAGCCTACTGCCTCCAACAGTGGCCTTCCTCTTTCAACAAGCCTTTTAAGTAGAGACCTCATCCCAGTCTGCATCTCTATTGGAATTGCTTTTAATATGTTTTTAAAGCTTTTTTTTAAAGATGTTTTTAAGGCTTTCTTTTTTAAAAATATAGTTTTAAAAATGCAATTCAATATAAACAAGTGTAAAATTATGCATATTGGAGCAAAAAATCTTAATTTCACATATACGCTCATGGGGTCTGAACTGGCGGTGACTGACCAGGAGAGAGACCTCGGGGTTGTAGTGGACAGCACAATGAAAATGTCGACCCAGTGTGCGGCAGCTGTGAAAAAGGCAAATTCCATGCTAGGGATAATTAGGAAAGGTATTGAAAATAAAACAGCCGATATCATAATGCCGTTGTATAAATCTATGGTGCGGCCGGAATGGAATACTGTGGAATACTGTGTACAGTTCTGGTCGCCTCATCTCAAAAAGCATATTCTAGAGTTGGAAAAGGTTCAGAAGAGGGCAACCAGAATGATCAAGGGGATGGAGCGACTCCCTTACGAGGAAAGGTTGCAGCATTTGGGGCTTTTTAGTTTAGAGAAAAGGCGGGTCAGAGGAGACATGATAGGAGTGTATAAAATTATGCATGGCATTGAGAAAGTGGATAGAGAAAAGTTCTTCTCCCTCTCTCATAATACTAGAACTCGTGGACATTCAAAGAAGCTGAATGTTGGAAGATTCAGGACAGACAAAAGGAAGTACTTCTTTACTCAGCGCATAGTTAAACTATGGAATTTGCTCCCACAAGATGCAGTAATGGCCACCAGCTTGGATGGCTTTAAAAGAAGATTAGACAAATTCATGGAGGACAGGGCTATCAATGGCTACTAGCCGTGATGGCTGTGCTCTGCCACCCTAGTCAGAGGCAGCATGCTTCTGAAAACCAGTTGCCGGAAGCCTCAGGAGGGGAGAGTGTTCTTGCACTCGGGTCCTGCTTGCGGGCTTCCCCCAGGCACTTGGTTGGCCACTGTGAGAACAGGATGCTGGACTAGATGGGCCACTGGCCTGATCCAGCAGGCTCTTCTTATGTTCTTATGTTCTTAATATGTTTTTAAGGATGTTTTGTTGTAAGAGATTTTAAAGTCTGTGTTTATGATGTTTTAGAGTGTTTTTAGTGCTTTTGTTTGCCGCCCTGGGCTCCTACTGGGAGGAAGGACAGGATATAAATCTAATAATAAATAAATAAATTAACAGTGGAGGTTCAACATAGCCATCAGTGTTAGTAGCCATTGGTAGTCATATCCTTATTTCCCATTTGCGAATGGGTTTTGGTTTCTTGAACAAGTCAGGCCTTGCAGGGCCTGAAATTAATGTTCAAATGCCACTGAAGTTCATGGTGAGAATTTGGCATTCTTTAGATGAATCATCTGAAAATGTGGGCCTTGTAATATCAAGGGATTGAGGCTGGAGTTTATTTGCCGTGCCTCTGTGCTTCCTTTTAATATCTGTTTGAAGCTCAGCTCTTCACCACAAGGATGTGCATGAAATTTTTAGCTCCTGAACTCATCTAAATAAGCCAGGCTGTTTGTCGATATAATAAGGTGAAGCCGCTTCAATCGCAGCCTAATTAGACCCCTTGCGCTGTATTTTGTTTAGCAAATGATGTTCCTGCTTCTCTCATTTCCTTTTTTGTAATGTCTCTCTTAGCAAGGCTTTGAGTACAGCAAACTGAAATCCAAAGGAGAATAACAAAGACAGGGCCGGCGGCAGAGGGCGTCCAGGTCAGGCCCTGGCAGAGGGCCCCTGGGCCCCAGAGGGACCCCTGAATGGCCCCTCCTCAGGTTGGGTGGGTAATGCTCCTGTTCTGTGCAGTTCCTGATCCTGCTGCAGATTGCAGAGAGGGAGCGCCCAGGCACCCCCTGCAACTGTGCAGGCTCACAGTGCCCACCTCGGAGAGGTATGGCCGGGTCTGCACCATAGGCCTGGGGTTGGCTGGTGCCCAAGGGCCCAATCATGCCTGGCACCAGCCCTGAACAAAGATGACTCTTTGCAGGAGAATGATAGCGTAGATTTTGCAAGCATATTGTCTGAGCTGCAGTGCCACTAAAAATGTTAGCAATTTACATCTGCTGTAGCTAGGGTTACCAGATCCCAAGCATCCCAAACCCTGAGATTTCAGGGGCGGGCCCTAATGATGTCATGAGGGCATGCCCTAGTGACATCACAGGGCAGGACCTAGTGACATCATGGGCCAGGCCTTAGTGACATCATAGGGTGGAGCCCCAGTGAGATGTCACAGAGTTGGGCCCTAGTGATGGCAGTCCCCCTGTCACATTCTTACCCCCATCCACCAGCTCATTCTCCCTGGCACCTTCCTACCTACCCCCCCACTCATTCCTAGTGGTACCTTCCTATGTACCCCACCCCACTCAGCCCCCCACCCACCCCACTCACTCCCCCAGGCACTTTCCTACCTACCCTCACCCCACTCATATTCTCTTGTGCCTTCCTATCCGCCTACTCACTCCCTCTCCCCACTTGCCCACCCCACTCACTGCCCCCCACCCACCCCACTCACTCCCCTTGTCCCTCACTCACCTACCCATCCCACTCACTCATCCCACTTACTCACTTCCCCACCCAGTCACTTACCCTACTCACTCTCCCAGGCACTTACCTTCCTACCCCCACCCCACTCATTTTCTCTTGTGCCTTCCTACCCTCCCACTCTCTCCCCACCCACGCACCCACCCCACTTACTCCCCCAGGCAACTTCCTTCCCACCCACCCCACTCACTCCCCCAGGCAACTGCCTTCCTACCCCCACTCCATTCATTTTCTCTTCCGCCTTCCTATTCTCCCACTCACTCCCCACCCACCCACGCAACCCACCCACCCACTCACTCCCCCTGTCCCTCACTCACCTACCCATCCCACTCACTCATCCCGCTTACTCACTTCCCTACCCACTCACTTACCCCACTCACTCCCCCTGTCCCTCACTCACCTACCCATCCCACTCATCCCGCTTACTCACTTCCCCACCCACTCACATACCCCACTCAGTCCCCCAGGCACTTTCCTTCCTACCACCCTCTCTTATTACCTTCTTTTCTCAGTGCCCCTCCTTGGGTACTCATGCCTCCCTCCTTCTCAACCTTTGGGGAGACCTGGGCTTGCTTGTTCACTGCTGCTCCATGCAGGATAGGGGTTGCACAATTTTGCATGTGACCTCTCACGATCCCTTACTTGCTCAGAGATTGGGGTGAATCCCCGGAGACCTGGGGAGGACCCCCAAAATCCAGAGAGCTGGCAAAAGGCCTTCCCTGGCCACTCCCATTCAAACCTCTGCTTGGAAGGTTGTCCCACCATGAGGCCCTCTCTGCGCCCCAGGGTGGATAGCGTGATGCGCTGCACGTATTGAAGCAGCGAGTGCACAAAACAGAGAGGGAGATCATTGGGGGCGGTTGGGACCCCTCCCTCCTCCTGTCCTCGCTGAGGCAAAGGAAGGAGACGCTGTAGCGGCCATGAAGGTGGAAACCTGGGGAGATGGTGTATGCATGTCTGGAAGGTAGAAAACACTGGGCGGGAGTCCAAACAAACCCAGAGATCTAGGGACATGGGGGTGATTTGACCAGAGGTCTGGAGAGCACCCATAAAAGTTGTTGACTCCAGCTGGAAGCCGGAAGTCTGGTAAACCTAGCCGTGGCTCAGGAGGGGCAAATCTGTCCATTTCATTTTTTCATTTTTCCAGTCTTTAATTAGGTTTTTCACATTTCCACCTTGGTTTGCAATGTTTTGCTTAAGTCCTTATGAAAATTCTTCAGCATTCTAGTACAATTTTCTCTTAATATGCAATTTTATATATACACATAAAATATACACATTTTTGCAATTTTCTCTCATATAATATATTTTTGTATATTTTCATTACCATATGTATTTATTTGCACACTTTACCCTAGTATATACTCTTCTCTCTCTTTTTTTGGCATATTGCTTGGCTGGAAAGCTACATTGCAAAATTCGGACAAATGCAAATTACAAAGGATGGATGAGCTCTGGATTATTTTGGAAAATGTGGATTAAGTAGATTCACCTTTAAATGCAAACTGAATCAATTTTTTCCCCATTCCTAGCCATGGCAAAATAAGGTCATAAAGGATGTTAGAGTCGTTCCTGCTGTATAGATTGTAGTCACAATTGTGGGCACATTTATTAATTGCCTGGGATTATTTTTTTTGTCTTTTCTAATTCCAATAAAGTATCTGTCTGTTCTTTTATTTAAAGAAAAAGAAGAAGTTTAATTAGGTATGTACAAAGTAATACCCTCCTATCTGGAAGATAAATGTCCCCAGTGGATATCACAAGAACAGAAGGTGTTAAACTGAAACAGATTTTCCTCAAGCTCCTTTGGGAGGTGATGTGGGTGATAGGTTGCTGCACCCCATATGTTGCTCGACAGCATTAAACCAAGTGAGATATTGACTCAGCTGACTACAGGGAAGCTGGTGATGCCCTCTGAGAGTTTTCTGGCCCTCCCAGCTGCATCTCACGGGTGATGGCTTGATTCTTCCATAATTCAAAAGTGTGTTGGCCTGGTTTGATTACAGCTGCGGTTCTTAACGTAAAAGATGCCTCTTTAGAAAGGAGCAAGATTTTTAGCATGGGAGGGATTTGTTTCTCACTGATAGCACCTTGGTTGGGGTGGGAAATAAGAATGTCAGCCAACCATCTCCCAAACAGTGAAGTGCTGCATCTGGAAAGAAACACTACTTTCAGTCCTGTATGGTGGTGTCATAGAATCACAGTCACAGAATCATAAAACTGGAGAGTTGGAAGGGCCCTACAAGGCCATTGAGTCCAACCCCCTGCTCAGTACAGGAGTCTAACTTAAAGCATACCCGACAAGTGGCTGTCCAGCTGCCTCTTGAATGCCCCCAGTGTTGGAGAGCCCACCACCTCCCTAGGTCATTGGTTCCATTGTCGTACCGCTCTAAAAGTTAGGAAGTTTTTCCTGATGCTCAGTTGAAATCTGGCTTCCTGCAACTTGAGCCCATTATTCCATGCCCTGCACTCTGGGACGATCAAGAAGAGACATCCTGGCCCTCTTCTGTGTGGCAACCTTTCAAGTACTTGAACAGTGGTATCACATCTCCCCTCAGTCTCCTCTTCTCAGGGCTAAACATGCCCAGTTCTTTCAGTCTGTCCTCACAGGGCTTTGTTTCTAGTTCCCTAATCATCCTTATTGCCCTCCTCTGAACCCATTCCAGTTTGTCTGAATTCTTCTTTAAGTGTGGTGTCCAAAACTGGATGCAGTACTCAAGATGAGGCCTAACCAGTGCCAAATAGAGGGGAGGCAATACTTCATGCGATTTGGAAACTATACTTCTGTTAATGCACTCTAATATAGCATTTGCCTTTTTTGCAGCCACATTTCGGATACATTTCGCCGAGCCTTAAAAACCTGGCTCTTTGGACAGGCCTTCGGGATCCCCGGGGTGGGCTAATTTTTCTATGATTGTTTTAAA
The DNA here is from genome assembly GCF_030035675.1 of Rhineura floridana. Lineage (NCBI taxonomy): Eukaryota > Metazoa > Chordata > Lepidosauria > Squamata > Rhineuridae > Rhineura > Rhineura floridana. Next base: position 28,661,069 of record NC_084493.1, on the reverse strand, counting down.
TTGTTTATTGATTGCCCTACATTGTTCTATACTGCTGCTATTTAAAATGGTTGTGGTTGACTGCATTGTATTTTATTCTGTATTTATATTGTATTTTATCGATTTCAATGTGTATGTCGCCTAGAGTGGCTTCGGCCAGATAGGCGACACAAAAATTAAATTTTACTTACTTACTTACTTACTTACATCACACTGTTGGGTCATACTCAGCTTGTGATCAACAACAATTAAAGATGCTTCTCACATGTCATATTGCTGAGCCAAGTATCCCCCATCCTATAACTGTGCATTTGGTTTCTTTTCCCTTGGTGTAGAACTTTGCACTTATCTCTGTTAAATTTCATTCTGTTGTTTTCAGCCCAGTGCTCCAGCCTATCAAGGTCCTTTTGAATTTTGTTTCTGTCTTCCAAGGTATTAGCTATCCCTCCCAATTTTGTGTCATCTGCAGATTTGATAAGCATTCCCTGCACCTCCTTGAAAACGTTGAAGAGCGCTAGGCCCAGGACCGAGCCCTGTGGTACTCTGCTCGTTACCACCTCTCAGTTTAAGGAAGAACTATTGATAACCACTCTTTGAGTACAATTCTGTAGCCATCTGTGGATCCTCCTGATAGTTGTTCCATCCAGCCCACATTTAGCTAGCTTGCTAATCAGAATATCATGGGGCACACAGTCAATAAAGCTCTGCCTCAGAGTGCTTCTGACTGGGCTTTTTCTGCCTTGATCCGCCCTTGCCTGATGCGACTCAGCTGTGCTTACCTTGACGAGACTTTACCTGCTTGATCTGACCTTGCCTGTTGTGGCTTGACTTCATAGCAACACAGGAAGTAGCCTTATACCAAGTCTGACCATTGGGCCATCCAGCTGAGTTCTGCTCACATGACAGGCAGCGGCTGTCCAGGGTGCCAGGCAGGAGTCTTTCCCAGCCCTCTCTGCATTGGAGGCTGCTCCATTTGGGCAGACAGGGCAATGCTCCACCAACCTCTTTCTGCCCTCAGCCACCCCCTCACCCTACCTGCCTTCCTGCTTCCTTACGTACATCCATCCCGGGGGTAGCAATGGCTGTCACCTTCCTCCTTCTTAATCTCAGTGTTGCACTTGGAGAACTCGGCAGTGAGGAAGTTGGGGAGAAAACTGGAAATAGTTGTCCCTGCCTATCATCCACTTTGGCTCCATGTACTCTTGGCCTCTTGCCGCTCCTAAGAGACACTAGCCACCACTACCTATCTGGAGAACCCGGACACTGAAGTTGGGATGTTTTGCACACTAAGCATATGTTCTGCCACTGAGCTACGGCCCTTTCCTCTTCATCAGATGCCACCTTGAGAGTTCAGGCACCCAAGGAACAGGATACTGTCGTGCAATATATATATATTAAGTAGAGTTAGTTTCTGCAGAAGTCCAATGGTGAGGGATGGGAGTTTGTGTGCCCTTCATTCTGTCTTGCCCATGTCCCCTCCTCTTATGTACCATCTGTCACTTCCCCATCCATTATTTAAGCCCACCCCCAAAATAAATCTCTTAGCCAAAATAATAATAATAATCTCCTCTCCCAAGCATTCATTCACAAATATCCTTTGTGGGATAAGGGATGGAAACTGGAATTGATCCTGTGCACACACATATACATGCTGTGAGTGAACAAAGCACTCGCAGAGTTTTCTTGGAGTTATTTTATTGCAATTTGAATGCCACCAGTCCAATGGCTCTGTTCAGGCAGCAGATCAATGCATCACTATCTAAAACAAGAGCCATAACATCTCAAACAATATCACAGGGGTGGAGTGGTGGGTAGGAAGCCACAATTGGCAATGGACTAAAAATAGAGGCAACCAAATCTCTCTTGCCTTTGTCAACGGCAATGAAAACAAATCCCAAACAAAAGATTGTATTGCCTCCAGAATATAGCAAAGATCTAGCTCAAAATAGGCTTCCAAAGAGAGCCTCAAACTGGAGGTGACCATTAAGAATGCATCTTGCTATGCCAATGGTTATCTGTACTGTACTGTATTTGTTTAGTGCCGTGCTGCTGTTTGCATCCCCACAGCCACAAGGCCTCATAAGCCAGGTAGGGGTGACCCCTGTGGAGTGGGTGGGGAACTTGGAGACATGTTTGGGGTGTGGGGGAGCTTGGAGACCCATTTGGGTGGGGGGAAGAGTTTGGTGGAACAGATAGCAGGATGGGGCTCATCAGATGCAAATCAGTTAAGTGTCTATCTGTATAATAGGATAGGAGTTGGGCAGGGCTTGTGGTCTTCCAGATGTTGTTGAACTCCAACTCCCATCAGCCCTAGCCAGCATGGCCAATGGTCTGGGCTGATGAGAGTAAGAGTCCAAGAGGATCCCCATCCTGGAATATTCCAGGTTCCCCATCCTGGAATAAGGAATGAGATTTTTGTTGCACCTAAAGCAGCCTCCAAGGGAAGAGATGGGATGAACCTTGATATTGTCAAGTGAGAAATAGCCCCAGGTCCTCTTTCAAATGGTGGCAATCTGGGATCCCATGGACATGGGAGTCAGTCCTCTCAACTGGTCCTCTAGAGCAGGGGCAGGCATCTCCAGATTAGGAATGGAAGGAACTGTCAGTTTGAGTTCTGTCAATTTCTTATTTTTCCAATCTGATTTTCAGTTCTCATTTCTTCGGCTATTTGCTATTTTTTTAAAAAAAATCCTCATGAAAATTCTTCAGCATTTTAGTGCAAATTTCTCCTAATAAATACACTTTCACTAATGTACACATTTTGCAAGCAATTTCTCCTAACATAAAGCATTTCTGTACGTTGTTCTCTCTAATAATATGCATTTGTATGCACACTTTGGTTTTCTCGTGTTGTCTCAGAAAGCACAGATTTGTTAGATTCAGCTGTAAATGTGAACTGAATTGAATTTCTCCCCCATCCCTATTCCAGATGTTGTGGGCTACAACTTCCACCAGCCTCGACCAGCATGATCAAAAGTCAGAGATGATGGGAGCTGTAGTCCAGAACATCTGGAGGGCACCAGATTGCTTACATGCAAGTTTACATGAAAAGGAGGGAAGAAAAATTCAAAACCTCTGGCAGGATTTTTTTTAACTGTATGTAGACTGAGGAGTAGAAGATGAATTCTTTCCTGCCCACCCCTGCACTAGCTCCTCATTATACTGTCGACATGTTGCTTATTTTCTCTTCCTGTCTTTTACTTTTTAACCTTTCTTCCTTATCTTAGACACTTCCAGACCAGTCAAATCAGTATATGTGTGAGTTACAATTTTAATTTCTTTGGTCTATAACATTAAAGCAAGGACAGGGAGTATGAGAGCAAGGAGAGAGCATGAGAGTGGATTGTTAACGGTGTGCCATGGTATTAGCCTTACCCTGGATATTGTTTATTGACCACTGGCCATGCTGACTGGGGATGATGGGAGAAGGTGTTCAACAATACCTAGAAGGCAGAGGTTGACAGCTTCTCCCAACATCCCCAGTCAGCATGGCCACTGGTCGATAAATTACATTCAGGGTAAGGCTAATACCATGACACACTGTTATCAATCCACTCTCATGCTCAGGATTATGCCCTCACTGATAACAGGTCTGGGCTCTCACCCCAGACCGGACCTCTGATAGTCTTCATTCAGGGCAAGGCTGAAGAAACTGTGGCCCTCCAGATGTCATTGGACTCCAACTCCTCTCACTCCCAGTTAGAATGGTCAGGGTTGATGGGAGTTCAAGTTCAACCGCAACTAGAGGGCCTCAGGTCCCCCCAGCTGTGCTTTAAAGACATAGAACTTAACCTGTCAGTGATCATCTTGAAAACTTTTCAATAAACAATAAATATATGAAAAAGAAGGACCATATTTATGAAATCTAGTAGTGTGTGTCTTTGTCTGTGTCTCTGTGTCTCTGTGTCTCTGTGTCATAAGGGTCAGAAACTTGGTGAATGTTGACATTTTTTGGTGATTCTTAAGATTTTAGAGGGCTAGTGGGAAACGTGAGAATTTTTTTGTAGCAGGAAGCATGCTTTGACATTTACATCCTTGGCATAGTAAATACCCTTTACCAGTAAGTGATAGAAAGGAAGATATTTGGGCAGTTCTAGGATTTTGGAGGACCTCAGTGATCCCGTTGAGTCAGAAGAAGTGGGGCATGCAAACTAGTTATGGGTGAGCACCACTCGCCTTGGAGTTTGGAATCAGCTTGGCATTTTACAAGCTTTCTTGGAAAACATTCATCCCTCATCTGGTAATGTAGCCCACAGCAACATGGCCTGGCCATGTCATTCACAGAAAATCAGTTAAACTTTCATTGAATGCAAGTGGTTAATATTAATTTCTCTGCATGTGCTTGCAAAACAGCTGGTTTTCTAGTTCATGTAACTCCACAGCATTCATCAATAGTTTTCTTAAGAGAAAGAGGTTAACATAGATATTCAGTGCATGTGTTTGCAGCAAGGGTGGCTAGAAAGTAGATCAGGATCTCCTGGTAGATCTGCTGAATAATGTGCTGTAGATGAGTGAGGGTTTCTGATTTCCACTGGTTTAAACCACAGAGGCAACAACAAAATGACATTCTCCACCTAAGTGAGTCTGCTGAAATGAAGAAAACTATCCAAGTGTGGACTTTTGTATGAAAAGACAGTGTGCTCATCTCAGTTTTGGTACTGAAAACAAATTCCTATGCTCAGAGGCATAATGTTCTTTATTTCTACTGTATGTAATTTGCACCTAGCTCTGGTTGGGTAGATGTTGGGTTCTAGAAGAAAAAAATTAGATCCAACAGGCCTGAAGTCTGCCCACCCCTGGTCTACAGAGCAATCTAGACCTTTGGCCACCAGATCCACTGAGTGATGAGGATGCACACTCAGAATCCCATTGAATAGTCTGAGCCAGAGTACGTCTAGGGGAAATGGTGCTTGACTCATAACAGAACCAAGCATTACAAGGTGGACAAATTAATATGCTGAACCAGATAGCTATGTGAATTTCAGCAACATCACTAATTCAAAATGATATTTTCTGACATTTACCTCTGGACTTTGTAAAACTTTAAAAATGCCCAGTAAATGTCAACACTGACCAAATTTCTTATAATAAGATCAGTACACAGCACAAACTGTGTGCAGTTTCTGAATGCCCCCAACTATGTATCAATCCCTTCTGCCTTAGAAGAGCAACCACTTCTGTGGTGGACTTCATCAGCTCTTGAATAATGAAGAGCCGTGCCAAGCGAGTTATGGAGAGCATGATCCAGTTTGGAACTGAATCTGTGAGGAGGGAATTCAGCAGGGCACAACTCTAATCAGTGGCAGCTGGTGGCTCCATGTCAGTGGGTCAGTGCAATCTGGTCTGGGTCTGAACAGCTCCTTGAAAGTTCAGACTAAAACCCAGAGTGGATTCCACTGCCCCACTGACATGGAGCCATCAGCTGCCACTGACTCCATTTAATTCCTTAGCCTGAATTGGCCAGGACAATCCTGATTCACAGGGCTTTGGGAGTGTGGTAGAAATCTGACATATTTATGGTCCACCCATCACTTCTCATCTTTTCAACTTTCAAAAATGTTTGAATAATTTTCAAGGAGGAGAAGGGAAGTTAAGCATGGGCCGTAGATCTTTGCAAAATGACAGATATAAACAGAAGCTATGAAGTTAATGCTCCAGGCCTATCTAAGAGCCATAAATAGTACTTGGGGTGTGTGGGTAGTAATGCACAGGATATAAATATATATATCTTGGCTTTTTGAACAGGCCTTCGGGACCTCTGGGGTGGGCTAATCTTTATCAATATTACTGAATGCCCGTTGTTTATACACTGTTTTATGATGCTGTATTGTATTTGCTCTGTATTTTAAATTGTAATTTTACTGGAATTTAATTGTGTACGTCGCCTAGAGTGACTTCGGCCAGATAGGCGACACAAAAATTAAATTATTATTATTATTATTATATCCCAACCATTGAAAATAATGTGTGGCATATATTCAGAAGCAGCCATAAATAGCATTAGCCAAAGCAAATGCTAAGCATATACATAACAACAGAGATAAACAAGCCAGTGGGGGTGATGAGTGGAACCGGCATAACATGCAATATTATCACAATTTAATCCTTTGTAACAGCCTGAGTGACATATTTTTTTAAAAGAAAAAGATGGAGGCACCCAGAAACAATGTGACATGATGTTTGAGCATCCCACTGTCAAGGCGATGGGGTTATTTATAGTGGGGAAGGAAAAACTGCCTTGACAGAGCCATAACTTCTCCCAAATAACTTTATATATCAGATGCCGTGCCGTCCCCTTGGCAGGGATCCTTGGTAGCTCAACTCTCTATCCTCATTTGCCTTTCAAATGGACTTGCCTCTTCCCAGGAGCAGAGCAGTGTAGAGCATGAGGAGCAAGTGAGAAATCAAGCAGGCTGTATAGTTAGTGAGTGATTTCTGATTTTTAATTTTTACATTGTTTTATTGCAGATAGATAGATAGATATGATTGTTGTAAACCACTATGGGTTTGTTTTGGTTTTTTTGTAAATAGTGGTTTACAAATATTTTAATACAAAATAAATAAATAAGTTTAGCTTGTGCATTATTTACTATTTAGATCATCCATCCCCAACCTTCTGCTCTCCAGACATTTTGGACTACAACCCCCGTCATCTTTGACCACTGGCCATGCTGCCTGGGGCTGATGGGCACTGGAGTCTAGCGACTTCTGGAGGGCCACCAGGTTGGGGGAAGGCTGATTGAGGCAGCCTCCTAGTAAGGCATCAGCAAGAGTCAGGATCCATCTATCAGTCCAAGCAGGCAAGAAGCAAGCAGATGTCCAGGACAGATAAGGCTCGAGATCAAAGGGAGGAGCTCAAACTGAGACGAGTTGTTCAAAGGGACAAGCAAAGCCTGAGGCTATAAGGCTTTAAAGCAAGGGTGGGGGACCTCAGGCCCAGGGGTCAAATGTGGCCCTCCAGGTCTCTGTCTGGCGCTTTGGACTCTCCCCAGGCCACGCACCCCTCCCCATGCACACCTTCCTTGAGCCTGGCTAGAATGTGTCCTTGGATTCTGATCATGCCTCTTGCTGGCCTGGGTGGAGGACAGAGGGAGTGTATGAGTATGACTCAGTGTGTGACTGCACTCTTGCCCTGCCCAACATTAGCATGTGACCCCGGAAGTTTGCCTAGGAGAGAATGTGGCCCTCAAGCTGGAAAAAGGTTCCCATCCCTGCTGTATAGGGATTAGTGGATGGAGATTAGACCCTGCGGGTTAACTGATGGAATGCTCAGGCACACTCATATTGCCGCTAGATAGCATCCTTAACGCACGGAGCATAGCCTGCCAGGGACGTAGTGCAAGCAGAGCTCTTGTAGCACTGGAGTAAAGACACTGGAGCTGGATTAGTGAGAACCGTGGTTTGGGACTTATCTATGGTGGCACCTCACATTGCCCCTCCCTCACCACCACCACCTGAACGAAGACACAAGACTGATATGAAGTATAAGGGCCACCACCTTATCAGCTGACAAGATCTGCAGCAATAAGCATTAAGTCAACATAACATGTATAACTCTGGGCTGAGCACTCTGTCACTAGAGGCAACAGTTGAGAAAGCCTCGGCTTCTGTCTCCCCCAGAAAGGTCACATCTGCCAACTTGCTTGTGTGAGTCTTTCAACAACCACTTATCATAGAAGTGAGCCAAGGGGGCCGTGTCTGCTCCAACTCCCCCCTCCTGAACAGTGTCTTATGCATTATAGACACCCCAGGGCCCAAGGAGCAATCCTTTCCTGCATCCACTTGAGCTGGGTGGCAATGAGCGGTAGGTTGGGGTGCAGCCCCTTCACCTGCTAGGTGGAGAAAGGGCTGCAGCTCAATGGCAGGGCATCTGCTTTGCATGCAGAAGGCTCCAGGTTCAATCACTGACATCTCCAGGTAGGGCTGGGAAACAGGGCCAGCTCCAAAGGGTCAGACCTGGCCGAGGGCCCCTGTGGCCCAGAGGGGCCCCTGAACAGCCCCTCCTTAGTGTGTGGGGGTAGTGCTCCCCTTCCGTGATCCTTGGCAAGGTCTACTCCCGAGCCTGCCACAGTTCACAGAGATGAGGCTCCCAGCTCTCCCCGAGGTGCCCACCTGCTCCACCTACCTCTCCTCCTTTTCTGTGAATGCTCTGTGCGCTGTGTGTGCAACTGCCATCAACCAAGTTGGCAGCACAGTCTTCTCTTGATTGATGGCAGGCATGTGCACACACGCAGCGTGGTGCGCATGCATGCCATCAATGAAGATGGTGGCATGGATATCAGCCCCTTAGAGGAGCCTCTGCCGCCATCTTGGTTGATGGCAGCAACCTGCACACCCAGAGCACAGGGCATTCACAGAAAGAGAGAAGCGATAGGTGGAGCGGTCCCACATGGTCTGTAGGGGGTGCTGGGAGCAGGGGGCCCGGGGCAGGCTGGTGCCCAAGGGCCCAGTCACGCCTGGCACAGGCCCTGCTAGAAGAGATCCTAGCCTGAAATCCTGGAGAGCCACGGCCAGTCAGTGTAAACAGTACTGAGCTAGACAGACCAATGGTCTGAGTGTGTATAAATCAGCTTTCTAGGTTCCCGTGCTTCAGGGTGGTCACCAGGGTGGCCCATTAACCATTTATATGCCCACACCATCTGCCAGTTGTGACCAAATAATGACAAAACTAATGAGCCAAATCACATATAACATTCCCAGTCTGACCATTAGGGAGCAGGCAAAAAAAAGAAGAAGAAGGGAAGCTATTTATGGCCAATCGTTATATCCATCTGAAAAATTCCTACTCAGCCTCCCCAAAGGGCAATTGGTTAATCCCATACTGCAGGGATGGGTGAACATGCGTCCCTCAAAGCATTTTTTAAAGTAATAGTTGTGTGTCCAAACGGACACCCAGTGGACACAAATGGACACATAAAATGTAATGAATCAAGAACACAAATTCAGATTGGAAGCCACTGACTAGAGGTATGAAATTATAGTAAAATTGAATACCAACAGTAGAACATAAGGGCCCATTACTAGGGTTGCCATATTCCAGTTCCACAAATCCGGGCAGGCTAATCTGCATAATATGCAAATTTTGTTGTTGTTATGTGCCTCCAAGTCGACTATGACTTATGGCAACCCTATGAATCAGTGACCTCCAAGAGCATCTGTCATGAACCACCCTGTTCAGATCTTGTGAGTTCAGGTCTGTGGCTTCCTTTATGGAATCAATCCATCTCTTCTTTGGCCTTCCTCTTTTTCTACTTCCTTCTATTTTTCCAAGCATTATTATCTTTTCCAGTGAATCATGTCTTCTCATTATGTGTCCAAAGTAGGATAACCTCAGTTTCATCATTTTAGCTTCTAGTGATAGTTCTGGTTTGATTTGTTCTAACACCCAATTATTTGTCTTTTTTGCAGTCCATGGTATCTGCAAAGCTCTTCTCCAACACCACATTTCAAATGCGTTGATTTTTCTCTTATCTGCTTTTTTCACTGTCCAACTTTCACATCCATACATAGAGATCGGAAATACCATGGTCTGAATGATCCTGACTTTAGTGTTCAGTGATACATATTTACATTTGAGGACCTTTTCTAGTTCTCTCACAGCTGCCCTCCCCAGTCCTAGCCTTCTTCTGATTTCTTCACTATTGTCTCCATTTTGGTTAATGATTGTGCCAAGATATTGATAATCCTTGACTTCAATGTCCTCATTGTTAACTATAAAGTTGCATAAATCTTCTGTTATCATTACTTTAGTCTTTTTGACACTCAGCTGTAGTCCTGCTTTGTGCTTTCCTCTTTAACTTTCATCAGCATTCGTTTCAAATCATTACTGGTTTCTGCTAGTAGTATGGTATCGTCTGCATATCTTAAATTATTGATATTTTCACACCTCGTTCTTCTTTGTCCAATCCTGCTTTCCGTATAGGGTGATAAACTACACCCCTGTCTTACACCCTTTCCGATGGGGAACAAATCGGTTTCTCCATATTCTGTCCTTACCGTAGTTATTTGCATATTAATATATGGATTGTCCAGTTGTTTTGTTTTTGTGCCTAGGAATTACCACCAAAAACTGGGGAAAGATATGAGAAATCTTTTTTTTAAAAGCAACATTTTCAACCTTAAATGCCTAGACTCTAGTTTCCAACACTATGGAATATTGATTGATTAAGAGGATTTATATCCTGTCCTTCTGCTGTTAAAAACAGAGCTCAGCACAGCTTACAAATATAATAAAAACAATAAAAATACACAATCAATATAAAAACATAATAAAAACACAAAATAGCAACAAACATAAAGTAAGTCAGGGCAGCAGTATGGTTAACCTTTGCTGGTCATTGACCGAAATAAACTTATTTACATTTTTTAGTATGGTTAACCATTACATATACGATATATTTCAGAGATGTGGTGGGTGGAGAAAAACAAGAAGCCAAAATGTTAGAAAAAGGAGTCTTTCACACCACATGCTCAGTTCTAAATACTGTTGCAGCAAGTTTTACAAGTTCCTCCAGTATTCCACTGGTGCAGGCACTCAGACATTCAAAGTATCTGTATGTTTCTTAGGTTTTATAAAAGCAGAGCTTTGCTTAACTCAAAATTTCTTCTCCCTTTGATCAACCACATCTACACAGGTTCCACCTCCATACTCAAAATGAAACTGGGCCTGGAAGTGTGCAACAACCCCACACATACCTTGCTAATTAGATTACCAATGCCAGGATGTCTGTCTTATTGACTACTCTCCTGCTCCCCCCCACCCCCACCGGGCATCATGAAAGACCCAGTCCTGGGCTCAGAAAGAAAATAAATATCTGATCCTCTTCAAAGTACTCATAAGCCTCTTGTTTTAATTAAAATAATAATTATAAATTCTTGCTCTTATCACTAATGGGAGTTAATTACCTTGCATATGCTGCTGTTGCTTCTATGGCTGTAACGGAGTGAGGTTAAAGATAAGTGAAATGCAAATAGGGAAAAAACAACACAACAGGCAGTAACACTTTCCTAAATGTAATACCATACCAACCACAACAAGATTCCTATGAGTAAGACAGAAAACTCAGCATCCCACAACCAGTCAGGATTCATAACCAAAAACCCAAACTAAAAAAATCCTAGCAGACAGTCAGCCAAGGTCACAGAAATCCCCATGCAGCACAACCTGACCTGGGGACTGCAGTTAATGCAGAATGCTGCAGCATAATTGCTGACATGAGTGAGATCCTATCAGCACACAATACTTCTGCTCTGAAATCTGCATTGGTTGCTGATTTGCTACCAGGCCAAGTTCAAGCTGTGCTTTCCATGTTATGGGTGCCACATAGTACAGTACTTGTTCTGCTCTTGTAAGAAATCAGTCCTGTAAAGTGGCAGTATCTACGCTTTGGAACTCCTTGCCTACTGACATTAGGCAGACGCTTCTTTTCAGCACCTGCTAAAATCAGTTTTCTTGAGGCAAGCCTCTCCAGGCATTATTTATTTTATTTATTTCATTCCATTTCTATACCGCCCATAGCATGTGGAAGCTATTGTGTTTTTAAATCTGTTTTTAACTCATTGTTCGTTTTATTATTTTGAATGTTTTTAAGTATCTGTCCTTAACGCTTTTGCCAATAATTTTATTGTTTTAATTCTTTCTGTAAACCACTTTGAGATTTTTTACAATAAAGTGGTATATAAATGTTGTAAATAAAAATACATAAATAAATGTTGGTGTCTCTGTGGCCCTTGAGTCTCTTCCCACTTTTAGGAACCAAGGAATCTGCCTTATACTGATTCAGGCCATTTCGTACTATGATTTCTTAAATGCAACACCATACCAACCACAACAAGATTCCTATGAGTAAGGCAGAAAACTAAGCATCTCACAACCAGTCAGGATTCCTAACCAAAGACCAAAAATATGATAAATGAAGAAATATTTATATAAGCATGACTATCAAATATATTTATTATTTACACAAACTGTAAAGATATTTATAGTGCAATCCTAGATTTATTTATTCAGAAGCAAGTCCCAGTGTATTCAGTGGGGCTTACTCAAACAGGGACAGACATGCAACCTCAAGTGATAAACAACTTCATTCACACAACCCAAAATTCCGAATCATGCCACTTTATGCTGTTTTGCAACTGTTTATACTTGTTTTTATGGTTATTGGATTTTAAATGGCTTTATTTCTTGTTGTGAGCTGCCTTGCTTTCCAGCCCTACCTCACAGGGTTGTTGGAAACACTCCATACATGCACACACACACACACTGGAGATGTATAAATACATACAGCCCATATAATAGTTTATTGTCAAACCAGTTGGTCATTGCAGAAAAATCAGTATTAGTTTTAAAAAAATCAGTATTAGTTTCCTACAGAATAAAAATTGTAATACCTAAGTAAGCCCTGCCTACTTGCTTTCAAATAGGACTGGAGGGGGCAGAGAAAGAGTTAGAAAGCAAACACAATTCTTTTTTACATTCACTCCAAAGTCCCATTGATTTTCAGCATATTCATAACCATGTCTACTCAAAAGTAAGTCCTATTGAATTAAATGGGATTTACTTTGGGCATATGGGATTAGCATTGCTTTTACAAAAGCAAGTATTGGGAAGGTTTTCAAAACACTGCCCAGGATCTGACTCCTGCACACAAGAGGAAAAAAACCTGAAATGTATATACTTACCCAATTTATGAGATTTTCAGATAAACAGGGGGGGGAACCACAATTTTCTGGCATTGCAATGAGGTTTTCTAGACACTGCCTCAGGTCAACCAAATGCAAACCTGGCTTCACTGATTGGCTGCAATCCTGAACGGGCGGGGTTAAAGCTACGAAGTGCTATACAGTACTGTTTAAAGAAAGATTTAACAGTCGGGGGGTGGCTGACGTTTTTATGTATATCTTGAGAACCGGACCACCTAGAAACTTAATTTTTTTAAAAAAAATTAAAGCTAAGAATCCGGGCCACCTAAGGGGCTAAACAGGCGCTGGGTGGCATGCAAAGAACCTGGTCAAAACCCGGCTAACCGGGCAATATGGCAACCCTACCCATTACACAATAATTCTTAGGGTTCTTACAAACCACCAGTCTTTCGGGGGGGGGACTTAACAAAATCTCTCTCCCTGTGCGCTGTGATGTCTGGTCCTCTGTATGTTGATTCTCTTTTTTCATAAGAATTCTGCTACAGCAGGGCGTGGATCATAAGCAGCATTTTTAATTTTAATTTGCTTTTTAATACATGTATGTACTGGTGGGTGGGCAGGTAGTAAGAATTTTGCTAGGCTAGTAACTTGTGTAAATGCATTTGCGAGCCAGTATTCACTCCCTGTTTTGCTTTTAGTTTAAGCCACTTTTGCTTCAATCCAAATGTCAGGATAGAAAGGCTTCCACATGCAAGTCATCTGGATGAAAAAAATGGTCACCCAGTAACAATTCCTTAAAAAATGGCCCTGGCACCTCTCCAGATGTGGTTGGGCTCCTGCTCCCATCAGCCTCAGCCAGCATAGCCAATGGCCAGGGAGAATGGGAGTTGTAGTCCAACTGCATCTGGAAGGCCACTGGTTCCCATCCCTTCCATACGATATGGACAAGGTGTGTGTGTTCAAGGCCGGTCTAGGGTGGGGCTGCCCTAAATAGGTGTATTCAGCCCTTCTGCTCCATGGATGTACACTGCATCTCCTGTACTTGTACCCATGTGTCTTCATTCCCTCAGAGGAGAAGAAGATCAAAATCACTCTCTCGCGATCATTGGAGAACAGCATTCCTGGAAATCCTATCAGCTCTGAGGACAAACATTTCTTACCCATTCTGTGGGTTGCTGCAGTGCATTGGCTAAAGAAATACAATTCTACCTATATCTTGGAAGATAATAAACAGTTGTTCCAAATTTTGAATCGTACCACTTCAGATTCCATGGGGGGTGGTGATATGTGTGGAGGGGCTCTTCTGAACATCCCTTTTATTTGATAACAGTACTAAAATTGCCATAGGCATAGAATGCTGCTCATAAACTCTCCAGGAAACATGTCATAACAGTGTGCAGCATCAGGAATTTATTGGCAGGAGTGTGTAACAGTAGGATTACAAATTAAGAGACAGGCCCCTGAGGTCAGTAAGGCTGTGGATATTGCATTTAGGGAGGTCTGCATTTATGGGTCCCACTCCTTTGTGGCTGAGAAGGCTTGTGTGGGCTTTCTCATTCTGCTCCAGTTTGATGGGAGTTCTGTATTCAAACCATCTTTTACAGATTCAAGCTCGATCTCCAGGGAAATGAACAGCTTTCAGAGCTTAAAATAGGATGTAGATCTTTTTCTCCCTTAAAAAAAAGAAAGAAAACATTCCAGAGTCTGAGAAGTTAGCAGCTTGACAAACTCAGTGACTTAAGGGATTTTTGCTAGAAGTGTTCTGCATATTTCCAAAGCTCATGATCAAGGATACCTTACTTCTAAATTATTAAATATTGTTGTGTTATGGATTCTGGTGTACTTGCTGTTTCTGAGCTAACATACATTTTGATGTTATAGCCATTGCATGGAAGCCAACTTAAAACCAAATTTATATATATATATCCCACCTTTGCTCCATGGTTCTCCTCCTCCTCCGTTTTATCCTCTCAACAACCCTGTGAGGTAGGTTAGACTGTGACTGCCTCAAGGTCACTGAGCAACATCCATAGCTGAGTAGGGATTTGAACCCTGGTCTCCCATGTCCTAGTCCAGCCCTCTAACCACTACACCACACTGGCTCTCAGAATTCAATTGCTTCTTCAGTTGTACTTATCATGTTTGAGTGGTGGTGGCATTACTATACTGCCACCAATGTACCTGGCGATCTTGTTTTATTTTATTTAACAAATGTATACATCACTTCATAGCAGGAAGCCATCAAAACAGTATACAAGACAAAACCAGAATAAAACACAGAACACAAGTACTAAAAACAATAAAATCATTTCGACAAACTCAGAAAAACGCTAACACCATCTTTACAAATTCAAAAAACTATTTCTGCAGAACTAGGGTTGAGTCCAAAGTGAGTCCTACTGCGAGAAGACCCATTGAAATTAATGGGCATGATTAACTTTGGTGCACTAATTTCAATGGGTCTGCTCTGAGTAGGACTTAGTTGGACATAATCCATACAATTAATTAATATTCCATAAATGAGTGGGTTGCACCTCAGGGAAAGCCTTCTTAAACAAAAATATCTTTAGTAGGTGCCTAACAGCATGACACCACCTGTCTAATGGCAACTGGTAGTGGATTCCAGAGAGCTGGAGATACAACACTAAAAGCCCAGCTTCTAGTACAAGCTAAGTGCACCTCTGGGGCCTGTGGTACTCTCAGCAGTGCCTCATTTGAGAAGCACAGTTTCTGGGCAGGGTTACATGGGGCGAGGCAATTCTTTAGATACCCTAAGTTGTTTGGGGCTTTAAATGCTAAAAACAAAACCTTGAACTATGCTCAGTAGCACAGTGATAGCCAGTGCAGCTCCCTCAGCAGATGGTGCCGATGGAGTGCCCAGTCAACAACCTAGTGGCAGCATTCTGCAACAAATGCAGCTTCTAGGTTAAGCCCAAGGGAAGCCCCACATTGAGCGAGCTGCAGTAATCCAGTCTTGAGGTTACTAATGCCAATGCCATGTTCCCCTCCACGTCCTCTGATTCAGCCCAGTAGGGGTGGGCGACACTTGAGAAGAGGGCACTGAGAGGGAGGGGGGATGAGATAAGAGGGCAGAGCCCTTTTGAGGAAACTCTCCTGCCTCCAAATGCTCTCTTACCTACTGATGAGGCAGGAGTCTCAGGGGTTGCCTCTTCCTTGCCTGTGGAGACAGGGGGCTGTCAGAGACTGCAGAGGAGGAGAAGGAGGGATCAGGAGTGTGGCCTGCTGTGACAGAGCAAGAAGGTTCAGAGAAGGAGGTGCATCCAGCAATGTCTCCCAGGGAGAGGTGGCACATCAAGAAAAAAAGGAAACTTGTTTCGCTATGAGGAGCATCTGCCTTTAGGCCAGGAAACCCCAGTGATTGGGACTTTGTGAGTAGCTAGGCATTCTCTGCCTCATCGTAAAAGCTTGGCAGGTAGGCAGGGAAACATGATGGAACAACTTTGTAGCTCCCAAGCAGTCCTGAAACCCTTGTCCCTAATCTTGGACACCTGAATCAAACTTACTGTTGCTATCCCTTTGCCTTGTAAGAGCAGCTGGACTATCATCTGCTCTGTCCGCAACACTGAGTTTGTACCATTAGCCTGCAATAATTAACGTTCACTTTTTTACGTACAAGAAAGTCCCTCTGTTGCCATTTTGGGGCAAGAGCCGGAACAGCCAAGGCCACAGTATCCAAGTTCCCTGGGAAAAGGGGTTGACTGTGAAACCACTCTGGGAATTCTAGCTCTGTGAGGGGAATTTGTGTCTCCTAACAGCTCTCAGCACCCATAACAAACTACACTTCCCAGGATTCTTTGGAGGAAACCATTTAAATATATTGTGCAGATGGGGCCCTTGTTACTCCTGATCATCCAGAACGAGGTGGTAGAATTAGAGCCTATAGTATTTGAGACTGCAGGTTGGGGCTTGCTTCTCCCCCACCCCCACCCCTCACAGTAAACTCTCTGCATGTAGAAACATGTAATACATCTGGAGAAAAGGTGGACGTCCCCCTGCCCCGCATGTGCTAGTTTATCAGATGTAATAAAAGTCTGGTTGGTTGGCTGTAAATGGGGAACTATTTTTAGCCCAAAGGCCACATTCTCTTCTTGGCAACCTTCCAGGGGCCACATGCCAGAGGTGGGCGGAGACAGAGGCAAAAGTGGGCGGAGCAACACATGTAAATTTTACTCTTGCACAGTAGGCTAGTTTCTGCACACATGTGCACAATGCGCACTCCAGCTGCATTCGCACTGTATATTTATTCCACTTTAAACACTCATGGCTTTCCCCAAAGAATCCTGGGAAGTGCAGTTTGTGAAGGGTGCTTAGAGTAGTTAGGAGACCCTAATTTCCCTCACAGACCTGCAGTTCCCAGAGTTCTCTAGGAAGAGGGATTAATAGTTAAACCACTCAAGGAATTTAGCTCTCTGAGGGGAATAGAGGCCTCTCAGTACCCTTCACAAACTACAGTTCCCAGGATTCTTTGGGGGAAACCATGACTGTTTAAAGTGGGATAATAGTGGAATAAATGTATGGTGTGAATGTGGCCTTTGTCCTCCATCCAAGGAAGTCAGAAGGATTATCAGAGCTCAAGGAGAAATTCCAGTCAGGCAAAAACCCTCAACTAGGGTGCAAGGCAGGGCCAGTGAGGGATGGAGCCTAGAGAGAGGGGACATGGCTGGGAATGGTGTATGGGGAGCATTTCAAGGATCAGACAGAGAAGTCTGAAGGGCGGCACCTGGCCCTCAGGCCTCAGATTTTACATGGTGGAGCATTAAAACCATTGACCTCTGCTCATTGGAGTCTGACAGGCACAGTCCAGAATTCTTACCACCACAGTTTCCCACAGGGATAGCCAACATGGTAGACTCCAAATGTTGTTGGAGGCCAGTTCCCCTCAGCCTCAGCCTGCATGGCCAATGATGATACAAGTTGTAGCCCAGCACTGTCTAGAGGACACCTGGTCTACCACCCCACTCTGTGAAAGGTGTCAGTTGGTTCTTAGCTTCTTCAAGACATTTAAAGAAGGCTGCTAGGGGGAGAGGGAGGGGGGTGTCCTCCATTTTGTCAGAATAAGCTCTGCATGCAGTATAAGGCCCCTAACTGCTTCTGCTTGCTAAGCTAGGAGATGGCGTCATTCATGCATCTCAGCTCTGTAGCCAGGACTTGATTAATACAGCCTGTTCTCCTCTTAATGCATGTTTTGTTGTAGTTATGTGCCTTCAAGTCGACTATGACTTATGGCGACCCTATGAATCAGCAATCTCCAACAGCATCTGCCATGAACCACCCTGTTCAGATCTTGTAAGTTCAGGTCTATGGCTTCCTTTATGAAATCAATCCATCTCTTCTTTGGCCTTCCTCTTTTTCTACTCCCTTCTGTTTTTCTCAGCATAATTGTCTTTTCTAGTGAATCATGTCTTCTCATTATGTGTCCAAAGGAGGATAACCTCAGTTTCATCATTTTAGCTTCCAATGATAGTTCTGTTTTAATTTGGTCTAACACCCAATTATTTGTCTTTTTCACAGTCCATGGTATGTGCAAAGCTCTCCTCCAACACCACATTTCAAATGAGTTGATTTTTATCTTATCTGCTTTTTTCACTGTCCAACTTTCACATCCGTACATAGAGATCCGGAATACCATGGTCTGAATGATCCTGACTTTGGTGTTCAGTGATACATCTTTGCATTTGAGGACCTTTTCTAGTTCTCTCATAGCTGCCCTCCCCAGTCCTAGTCCTCTTCTGATTTCTTGACTATTGTCTCCATTTTGGTTAATGACTGTGCCAAGATATTGATAATCCTTGACAAGTTCTATGTCCTCGTTGTCAGCTTTAAAGTTACATAGATCTTCTGTTGTCATTACTTTAGTCTTCTTGACACTCAGCTGTAGTCCTGCTTTGTGCTTTCCTCTTTAACTTTCATCATTCGTTTTAAATCATTACTGGTTTCTGCTAGTAGTATGGTATCGTCTGCATATCTTAAATTATTGATATTTCTCCCTCCAATTTTCACACCTCCTTCTTCTTGGTCCAATCCCGCTTTCCATAGGATATGTTCTGCATATAGATTAAACAAATAGGGTGATAAAATACACCCCTGTCTCACACCCTTTCCGATGGGGAACCAATCGGTTTCTCCATGTTCTGTCCTTACAGTAGCCTCTTGTCCAGAGTATACGTTGCGCAGCAGGACAATCAGATGCTATGGCTCCCTTATTTCGTTTAAAGCATTCCATAGTTTTTCATGATCTACACAGTCAAAGGCTTTGCTGTAACCTATAAAGCACAGGGTGATTTCCTTCTGAAATTCCTTGCTCCGTTCCATTATCCAACATATGTTTGTGTTATGATCTCTGGTACCTCTTCCATTTCTAAATCCAGCTTGGAAATCTGGCATTTCTCGCTCCATATATGGTAAGAGCCTTTGTTGTAGAATCTTGAGCATTACTTCACTTGCATGGGATATTAAGGCAATAGTTTGGTAATTACTGCATTCCCTGGGATCCCCTTTCTTTGAAATTGGGATGTATATTGAACGCTTCCAGTCTGTGGGCCATTGTTTAGTTTGCCATATTTCTTGACAGATTTTTGTCAAACTTTGGACAGATTCAGTCTCAGTAGCTTGTAGCAACTCTATTGGTATGCCATCTGTTCCTGGTGATTTATTTCTTCCAAGTATTTTAAGAGCAGCATTCACCTCACATTCTAAAATTTTTGGTTCTTCATCATATGGTTCCTCTGTGAATGAATCTGTCATCTTGTCATCTCTTTTATAGAGTTCTTCAGTGTATTGCTTCCATCTTCCTTTTATTTCATCTTGGTCAGCCAGTGTGTTTCCCTGTATTCAACATCCCTAGTCATGGTTTAAATTTCCCTTTCATTTCTCTAATCTTTTGGAATAGGGCTCTTGTTCTTCCATTTTTGTTGTCCTCTTCTATTTCTATACAATAACTATTGTAGTAGTTCTCTTTGTCCCCTGTGCGCATCAGCCTCCGGGCTTCCTTTCGGCTTTGACCCAACTGCATCATTAGTCACAGCACTACTTGTACTTGTTCTTTGTTCTTCCTTAGTAGCTCGGTGAGTGCCTTCTGACCCAGGGGTCTCATCTTCCAGCACTATATTGTGTTCCATTTTGGATACTCTGTTCATAGGGGTTTTGTCGTAAGAGATATTCAGAGGTGGTTTACCACTGCCTTCCTCTAAGTTTGGATGCATCTTAGTCTGGTATCTCAGCTTTGACCATTCCGCCTTGGTCTAGACTCCTGACAGCACTGTTCTCAGCTTCTTCAGCACTCTCAAACCCCCTCACCACATTAAGGTCTGCATCCTAGAGGGGGCTTAATGCATAAGCGAAATGTAAAGCCATCCATCAGTACGCGCCAGGCCACTGCTTTGGGGACAGTGATCAGATCAGGGAGTTGTGGCAAGGAAGCAACAGTGGTGAGCTAACAACCTTCTCGCTGCTATTGGCTTTGCATTCCGGGGAGTTTCACCAGATCACCTTGACCCAGCAAAAAATATTAGCAGCAGTTTACAACCTCTTTTCTTCTCCTCATGGCCACGCAGGAAAGACTTAATTACACTGATAGATCCCCTACCTTTCTCATTAGTTCTGTGGCCTAAAAGAAACTTGTGGCTTGGAAATGAGGCTCAGTATTGGAAAGCCTGGGCTCCAGCCTGATATTTGCCGCTGAACCTCAGTGAGAGCTTGGTCAACTCTCCACCCCCTTCTGACGCGGTTCAAGGTACAGGAAAGTCAAGCATATCCATTCTTACTGATGTCATGCCAAACCCCCTTTCCCCCTCAATACACACTAAGATTTTTTCCACACCACCAATGACCCATTGTGGATGCTCACAAAAATCATGCCTGAGAACCCATTTAGCCATTTGGGGAGGGGGGAGAAGAAGCACATTGTTCAGGCCTACGGCATGTAGAGGTGTGTTTGTGTGGCTTGTTTAAATGCTTCCTGATTGTCAAAAGTCCTGTGGAAAGCTAGCATCTCAAGAACAAAGATATGCCCTGATGGGCTAGCTATCTATATGCAGGGAGCTTGTTTTTAACATTGCCTCCTTTAGACTTCTCAATCAACCCTTCCAGTCTTTTCCGTATATATCATTAAAACATGTTGCTGTTAAAAATGTTACAAAAGAGAGGTAGCGAGGCTATAGTTAATTCAAGGTGGTGTTCTACTGATGTGTCTTATCAGTGCAAGGATTTCTGCTTCTGCAACTGGATTTCCCCCCCTCCCCTCTGCACATACCCCACCCCTACCCAAATCTGCTCCAGAGGATTGGGTGAGGCGGAGAGAAGAGGGCAACAATGTACCATTGCACAAGCAGAAATCCTTGCATGGACGGAACAAGTGCCGTAGCTCAACATTGGATTCCACCTGCAGTGTTTACTATCTCTGCATTTATTGATTAGATATGACTAATGTTGCCTTTCTGCTCTTGCTGTGCATTCAATACCTTCAGTATCTTAACACCTTCCCTTCTTTCTCTTGCCTGCAGGTGAAAGATAGGATGGTGGCGGGCGAGTTGAGCATGTATAGCCCAATCCTGGCCTGCTGGCAGCCCATTCTCATCTTGATGCTGGGATCCATCCTCTCAGGCTCTGCTACGGGCTGCCCACCCCGCTGTGACTGTTCTGCCCAGGAACGCTCAGTGCTGTGTCACCGGAAGCGATACCTGAGCGTCCCTGAGGGCATCCCCACTGAGACAAAGCTCCTGGACCTGGGAAAGAACCGCATCAAGACTCTCAACCAGGATGAATTTGCCAATTTTCCTCACTTGGAGGAGTTGGAGTTAAATGAGAACATTATCACTATCATTGAGCCGGGGGCTTTCAATAACCTTTTCAACCTCAGGACTCTGGGTCTCAGGAGCAACCGGCTCAAACTCATCCCCCTTGGGGTGTTCACTGGACTCAGCAATCTTACCAAGTTGGACATTAGTGAGAACAAAATTGTGATCCTCCTGGATTATATGTTCCAGGACTTGTACAACCTCAAGTCTTTGGAGGTTGGTGACAATGACTTGGTCTATATCTCTCACCGGGCCTTTAGTGGCCTTAACAGCTTAGAGCAGCTGACTTTGGAAAAATGCAACTTGACGTCCATCCCCACAGAAGCACTCTCTCACTTGCACGGTTTGATTGTGCTGCGGTTGCGCCACCTGAACATCAATGCCATCAGGGATTACTCATTCAAGAGGCTCTACAGACTAAAGGTCCTTGAAATTTCACATTGGCCCTATCTAGATACCATGACATCCAATTGCCTGTATGGGCTCAACTTGACATCCTTGTCCATCACCCACTGCAATCTGACTTCCATCCCTTATGTTTCCTTGAGGCACTTGGTTTATCTCAGGTTCCTGAACCTGTCCTACAACCCCATTGTCACAATTGAAGGTTCCATGCTTCATGATCTACTCAGGCTTCAGGAGATACAACTGGTTGGTGGCCAGCTCACCATGGTGGAACCGTATGCTTTTCGGGGCCTGAACTATTTGCGCATCTTGAATGTTTCGGGGAACCTCCTAAATACCTTGGAAGAGTCAGCCTTCCACTCTGTGGGGAACCTGGAGACGCTTATCATAGATAACAATCCTTTGGCCTGTGACTGCCGGCTTCTCTGGATTTTCCGCCGTCGCTGGAGGCTAAATTTCAACAAGCGGCAGCCTGCCTGTGCAACTCCTGAATTTGTCCAGGGAAAAGAGTTCAAGGACTTCTCTGAGGCGCTCCTCCCCAACTACTTCATCTGCCGCCGGTCCAGGATAAGGGACCGCAAACCCCAACAGATTTTTGTGGATGAGGGCCACACGGTACAGTTCATCTGCCGTGCGGATGGAGACCCACCTCCCACCATCATGTGGCTCTCGCCAAGGAAGCACCTCATCTCTACCAAAACCAATGGGAGGCTCACCGTCTTCCCTGATGGTACTCTGGAGGTGCGCTATGCCCAGATCCAGGACAATGGCACCTACCTATGCATTGCCAGCAATGCCGGCGGCAACGATACCATGCTGGCACACCTGCACGTCCGCAGCTACTCCCCAGACTGGCCCCACCAACCCAACAAGACCTTTGCTTTCATCTCCAACCAGCCCAATGAGAGTGACGCCAACAGCACGCGCGCCACTGTGCCTTTCCCCTTTGACATCAAGACCCTGATCATTGCCACCACAATGGGGTTCATCTCCTTCCTGGGGGTAGTGCTCTTCTGCCTAGTTCTCCTCTTCCTCTGGAGCAGGGGCAAAGGCAACACCAAGCACAACATTGAAATTGAGTATGTCCCGCGCAAATCCGATGCAGGCATCAGTGCTGCCGCTGATGCACCGCGCAAGTTCAACATGAAAATGATCTGAGGAGAGGGGGAAAACAATCAATAAACTCAATAATGAGGGGTGTTTTTAAAAAAATAATAAAGAGAAACAGCGCAACAAACATACCAACATCTCTTCTCTCCACCCAGCTCCCCTCCCTCCCTCCTTCTGCCCCCCAGAATCCTGCATCACTTCCTCCTCGACCTCTTTGTGAAAATGTTCTGCTGATGTCTCCAGAACTTCCCGTGTTTGTAGGACATATTCTGACAGACTCCGGTGTCAATCCTAACAATGACAGGAAATTTAACAAAAATTCAAAACAGCAATCAATAATTTTTAAAAAAGTTACGAACTTCCTCTGTAACTTTTGATTTCAATAATTAATGGATTTTTATGAAAACTTGAAATAATAAAAAAACATATTTCCTATAGATAGCTGGAATGCAAAATCTTGACTTCTTATCTGTCCAACTTCCTTTTCTGGCTCTTGATTGCTTCTTTTTTTTAATGCTTCTCTATGGAAGGCCATAGACTCTGATTGTCTCAGGCACAAAGGGGATTGGCCTGATGTAACAACCGGGAGGGGGGGCTGGATGCAAAAAAGAACAGGGCTCATACACCTTTAATAGTAGTGTAGGAGAGAGGTTTCTGTGTTACTATTAAAGTTGTGTGAGCCTTGTCCTCTTTTTCACCTTGCCACCTTAGTAGCAAATGAGGCTGCTTTCCCAGGGTACTTAGAAAATTGGCCTTTCTTCTCCCATGAGCCTTGATCTTTCTACTGTGTCTCACCCCACTGAGCTCCTTGAGGGGCTTATTCTGGCTGAATGTGGAACTCCAAGAAGGGGGTGGTAGACCACTGTGATAATATTTTGGGCTGTGCCACCTCTGGCTGCAGGTGGAGACATCCTATTTTTAAATCCTCCCTCAAGTTAAAAAAAAAAATCCCCATTCAGAGGTGGGGAACCTGTGACCCTCCAGATATTATTGGACTACAGCTCCCATCAGCCCAAGTCAGCATGGCCAGTGGTCAGGGATGATGGGAGTTGTAGTCCAAGAGGATCTGAAAGGCCACAGATTCCCCACCACTATCACATCATGATGAGAGCCACACTGAACCTTTGTCCCTGGTGTGCTAGTTTCATGTGTATAGAACGTTTCTTTAGAGAGCATTCAGATCTATGACACACAAAACACACACACCCATTTGCAGCTTGAAGTGGTGCAGTCTAGAGTTCTACTACATCCTTCTCCTGTGCAGAATGGTTCCTTCCTCCTTTCTTAAAGAAACCTCCAGGTGTAGAATGGCTTTCTGTCCAACTTTCTCAGACTCCACTGGCTCAGCGTAAAGCTGTTAGAGGGGGAGCAACCCGACTCAGATTCCAGCTGATGCCCACTGAATATCTGTCGGTAGATACACACAAAAAAATTAGAAGACCGTTTGTGCATATGTGTTTCAGGGCAAATCAAAGGCATGGAGCATTATATCTTATATTGCACCCTATACAACTCACCAAGGACCAAGTTCTTCCTTCCCTTTCAGACCTTATTAGAAGGCCAGCCAGATGAATTTAAGATAAGATGGCTGCTGGCAGACAAAGACAAATTTGTTACCTATAGGGCCCTGTTCGCGTTAGCCGCAGCGAAGATCAGAATGACCTTAAAACACACTAGCCCCATCAGTAAAGGGGGGACCACTTGAGTATACTTCTAAATCAAATAAATAAATAAATGAAGCAATTTTTATGTTATAATTATTTTAATTAGCTTTTGAAAGCCTAGGGTTTTACCTATGTATTATTGGATTGAATCCTAATGTGTCTCAAATGATGTATACACATGTTTTATTATATTGTAATGGCCATTGGCTATAAACAATAAACTATTACTGATAGAGGGGGAGCATAGCTCAGTGGGGGAGCACATGCTTTGCATGCAGAAGCTCCCAGGTTCATTCGCCGGCATCTCCAGTTAGGAGGATCAAGTAGTAGGCAACATAGGAAAGACCCCTCCCTTCCTGTCATCCTAGAGATGAATAATCATAATCAGAGTAGACAAGCCTGGACTAGATGAACCCATAACCTGACCTTGTATAAGGTGGCTTCTTATGTTCCGTTCAAATACATATAGGAAGCTGCCTTATACTGAATCAGACCGTTGGGCCATCTAGCTCAGTACTAGGGTTGCCAGGTTCAGGGCCTGAGACTGATCCTGTATCTTTAGGAGAAGAGAAAGTCAGCCAAGGGCAGGTGTTCTTGCAACATTGTAATGGGAAAAACCACAAGGTGGAATTCTCCCTTCCCCCTGCACAACTTTTAAAGATACAGAAGACCTCTTGGAGGCTGGGCCTGGCAACCAATAGATCTTCTGTATCTTTACAAGTTGTGCAGGGGGAAGGGAGAATTCCACCTTGTTTTTGTAATGGTTTTTCCCATTACAGTGTTGCAAGAACACCTGCACTTGGCTGACTTTCTCTTCTCCTAAAGATATAGGATCAGTGCCTACTCAGTACTGTCTACACTGACTGGCAGTGACTCTAGCATTTGAGGCAGGACATTTCCAGCCAAACCTGGAAATGCCAGAGACTGGACGTGGGTCCTTCTTGCATGCAAAGCTGCCCCTGAGCTGTAGCTGGTGTAGATTACCTTGCAACTCTAGTTATGTCTACTCAGAAGTGAGTCACCTTAAGTTAAATGGGACATAGTCCCAAGTAAGTGTATTTAAGGTTGCGGCCTTACAATGTAATCCTATATGGTGTATGTGTTATCTGTTCATGTGCATGAATGCATATGTATGTGTGTTCATATGTGAATGTGTATGAATGTGTGTGTGCACGAGTGTATGAATAGTCCTGCCTACTTTTCCCATTGACCCCTCCTGTACTGAAATGCAGTCCCCAGAAGGTTAGGCAAAAGGAATGTGGCCCTTGAGCTGGAAAAAAAAAGTTCACTACCTACTTCTGGGTAAGTGGGTTTAGGGCTACAGCCATAGTAAAATGCATCTAGGGTGCTCAAGAAAGTTGTCAAAACCACATTGCTGCAGCAAGGAGGATAAATTTGAAAAGAACCAGTTCTAGGGTTGCCAGGTTCAATCCCTGAGACTGATCCTGTATCTTTAGGAGAAAAGAAAGTCAGCCAAGTGCAGGTGTCCTTGCAACCCTGTAATGGGAAAAACCACACGGTGGAATTCAGGATCAGTCTCAGGAATTGAACCTGGCAACCCTAACCAGTTCCCTTCCGTTTGATTTGCAGGCCATCCTTACTGTTGGATTTGAAGCTGCTGCAGTCTATGGATTATAGTGCATTAGTGGACTTTTGTGTTCCAATGAACCCTGTGAGCGATGCTGTCGGGAGTCATGTACTCCCAGCAGGGTGACCCATGGCGGTAAGGTCAAGGGAGAGGAACCAGACAAAGAATGATCCAAGAAAGTCCTCAACGGCAGAACAGGCAGAGGATAACAATGTGTATGTTACAACGGCTGTGAAGGTGGATGAAGGCTGCAGCAGATAAAAGACTTCCAATCATCGTGGTATCCATGCCATTGGATCAAAGCCTTTTTCTTACAAGATTGTGTGCTGATCATCGTGCGCAGATCTCCCCACATAAAACAAATTCACGCATAGACGTCTTCCAACCAAATTATCTTGGAAGACAATCTTACTCGGTCACAAGTGATCGCCAACCAGTCTCACATATACGTCCAGCTACCTCTTTTTATCAGCTAGCTGTTCATCAATGCCAGGCAGTCCTGTTTGCCAGGTTAATCGGACCAGGTGGCCTTTTCTTATGGAGAGCAGAGAGTTAAAAAAAAAAAGCCAACAGCCTTTTTGTACATTTTTCTCCATTAGTATTGCCTGCTTGGTGTCTGTTTACATTTCAGGTCTGCAGTATCTGGATGCCAGTAAGCACACTGTGAGCTATGAATGACTCAGCCTGCTCCAAATCAGACACTAAAGGAAAACAAAGCTGTTACTCTTGAGCTGTGTCCATTGAAAAAAGCAGCAAGTGAAATAGCTCATTTTTAAATTAAAAAACCTAGAAAATTTACAGATCACACCAGAGCTCTGAAACCTCCATAAGACTCAGATAAAGATTTCCTTGTCATCAAGTGAAATAAATCTCATTGTTCAGATCTATACAGTATGGGTGCATTTGCACCAGTAGCTAAGCTAGGGTTGGTTTGCTGGTTTGCAGAAAGTCTTATCTACTTCAGTGAGGGCTTCAACACAACTACTCCCTAGGGCAGCCTTTCCCAACCAGTGTGCCTCCAGATTTTGTTGGACCACAATTCCCATCATTCCTGACCATTGGCAATGCTGGCTGAGGCTGATGGGAGTTGTGGTCCAACAACATCTGGAGGCACACTGGTTGGGAAAGGCTGCCCTAGGGAGTAAGTTTATTTTACATAGCAGAACCTGAAGTTAGCCATACATTAGAAAATGTATTTAGCCCTAAGGCCCAGGAGGTGACCCTGGCCCTCCAGCTCTCTCTGTCTGGCCCTTCAGACTCTCCCTAGACCACACCTCCTCTCTCCAGACTGCTCCCCTCACTGGTCATTGGCAGAGCTTTTCCCTGGCTGGAATGTGTTATCGAACTGTAGTCATGCCTCTCACTTTACAGGTGTCAAAACATCTGACTTTAGTATCTCATGGGCGATATTTAATGCTAGTCCTACTCAGAGTAGACCGTTTGAAGTTAATAGCCATGACTAACGTAGGTTCATTCATTTCAATAGGGGTACTCTATGTAGGACTTAGCTGAATACAATCCAGTGTATCTATAGGTGTGCAATGAATTCATGTGTGCTAAAGAATAGGTGCATCCACCCTTCCACTAAGAAGACTCTGGGGAGCAGAGCCCAGAAAAAATGATAACGTTAGCAAATCACACTAACAATCTTATACTAAGGCATCTCCTAAATCAGAAGTGGGGAACCTGAGGCCTGGGGGCTCAATGTGGCCCTCCAAGCCTCTCTATATGGTCCTTGGGATTCACCCTAGGCTCTGCCTCCTCCCAGACCATACACTTTACTGGTCCTGTTCTCCAGCTTTTGCCCACCTGTCTGGGCTGTGTCTTTGGACAGTAATAATGCCTCTTTCTTGCCTGCATTGAGGATGGAGAGGGGTGTGCATAGAAACCCCAGACTTTTGCATGCATAGAACGTACCTTACTGTACAAAGGAAAGGGTCTCATCTATTGCTACACACACACACACACACACACACACACACACACACACACACACACACACTTTGCCTCGGGCCACCCTCAGGATCCCAGAAGGTTTCCTATGAGGGGCTGCAGACCTCAGGCTGAAAAAGGTTTCCCACGTGCTGCCTTACAACATCCTGTTCCAGTACTTCATTGTATGTTCCCATCTTACAATAGAGTTTGGGGGAAGCTTTGTGGATGCCCAGTTCAAAGCTATCTCCAGCATCTGCCTAATGAGACAACTTGCTCTTTCATTATTCCTTGTTGTTGTATGTTACAAAATTCAGTATAAAACCAAACAGGTACAACGACTATCAAAGTAGGAAGGGTCAGGGACTGGTAGAGTATGGGAAGGGAGTTGGACAAACATATAGGGTTGTATTCAATTCACTTTGATTCAAAAGACCCAGTGGAATTCATGGACTTAAGTCGATAATAGCCACTCATTTCAATGGGTCTGCTCTGAGTAAATGTGAATTGACCACAACCCATAGGCAGGAGGGGTTCCACACCAGATACGGAAGGGAATCTGACCAATATTTTGCTGGGCATATTATGCAAGGGTATCCAACTGTGTAGGTGGTCCAGATGGTAAAAGGGTCATCAATTTTTGTAAACTGCTTACAGTGGTTGTTTTTTTGTTTTTTTACAGTCATGGGGTATATAAATTTTGTAAAATAAATAAATAATGAAACGCATTCAGTGTAGCCTGTGGAATACCACAAGTTTGTAGCTCAGGGGTGGGAAACCTGTGGCCCTCCAGATGGTCTTGGACTCCAACTCTTCATCAGCACAAGACAGCATTGTCAATGGTCAGGGACAATGGGAGTTCTAGCGCAACAACATGGGTTGGGCTGCAGGTTTCCCACCCCTGGCACAGATAGAGGGTAAAGTTAGATAACCAGTCCATTGGTGTATCAGAGGGACACTGTCTTTCCAATGCTGACCAAAGGGGTGTGTGGTGTCCATTTCTATAGGCTGGACAAGAGAGTCTGCATGGCTGAAATGTACTGCATCAAAACATACACATCTGAAAATTGCAGCGCAGATGGAAGGACGCATCTCTGTACCCAGAATGGAGCAATATGTCCTAGTGAGCCAATCTCGTGGTTTCATTCCCATGAAGGAGAAAAGGGCAGAATTGTGCTAGCTACTTTTGAGAGGGGGACAGAAGGGAAGGGCATAAACTTGATATATACACATGGCATCACTGATGTCAGCTGAAGCACAGTATTTCTCAGTGGGAACGGTTCATGTATGTGACTGCAAGGCATGAGTATATCATCATTGAGGAATCAAGGGAACCTGTGGCCCTCCAGATGTTGTCAGATGCCAGCTCATCTCCATCCAGCATGGCCCATAGTTAGGTTCTTCTTGAGGGTTTTCCATAGGCATCTGGTTGGCCATTGTGAGAACAGGAAGCTGGATTAGATGGGCCATTGGCCTAATCTAGCAGGGTTCTTATGTTCTTATGATGGATTTGGAGAAACTCTTCTGTGTAAGACCCACTTAAATTAAATGGAGCAGCACAAGGCTGATTCATCTGGATACATTAGAGGAAGATTTGAGATAGTGGGGTCTCCCCTGTCCCCAGAGAAATGAGATAGTGGGGTCTGCTCATCACCATCACCATCAGCTTGGTTGGGACCACCTGATATCCAGAACTGTCTCCAGTCACAGCTTTTCCACCTGGCTGCAACAGGTGAGCCAAAAAGGCCCCATCCATCAGCTTGGTTCTGACCATCAGCCATGTGGCTCCTCCACACCCAGAATGGTCTCCTGTGAAGACTGTTCCAACAGGTCAATATGTAACTTTATTGCATAATAACAGGGAAGAGCTGCCACTTGAATTTCCTGCTTCCATCCCTTCCCTTTCATATTTTAGATAGCAAGCCAGTGGTGAGGAAACTTTTTCACCTTAAGGGCCACAGTCTCTCCTTCTAGAAGCCATATGCCAGGGGTGAATGTTATTATGATGAAGGGAGTTGTAGTCTTTAGGGAATTTATAACCCATCGTTCAGTCCAATGATTCTCAAGGCCAAGACCAGCAATTATTTTATTTTTTTTAAAGTGAAGCACAGCAGCTAACACAGCAGCCAAGAAGCAAACAGCAACAACTTTGCATTAGCAAAAGCAGGTTTGGAAAAAGCATAGAAACACAGGAAGCTTACTTATATTGAGTCAGACTACTGGTTCATCTAGCTCAGTATTGTCTACACTGACTGGCAGTGGCTTATCAAGGTTTCAGTTATGAGACATTTCTACCAGCCCTATCTGGAGAAGCCGGATATTGAACCTGGGACCTTCTGCATTCAATGCAAGATGCTCTATCACTCAGCTATGGCCCCTGTAGGCCTCCAGATGTGGGTTAGACTTTCAACCCTCATCACCCCAGACAGCATGGCCAGTGGCCATGGATGATAGAAGTTGGAGTCTAACAACATCTGGAGGGTCACATGTTTCCCACCTTTGAGCTAAAGCCCATCTACATACATTATAATTGGGTCAATTTTGGCAGGCAGCTGGTTACATTCTAGGGGACAACAGAAAGAAAGTTCTCTGCAGTGAACACCACTGCAATTTCAGGTGCCACCTGCAAAGCCAGCTAAATTTCAGTTCTATTTCTGGTTTTGGAAGGGAAAAAATGGGGAGGGGGAGTTATTCCTATGTTGATCTTATAGAAAAGTACTGATGTCAGGAGAGTCTGTAGTTCTTTGAGGGAGCAGCTGAGTGGCATCCATTTCCTGCAGTCTGCCCTAAGAATCTGGTTGCTCCCAAAAATAGACCTTAGCCTTTTGTCTGCCTTGGCATCCAGCAGGGATTCATTAGCCATGGCTGTCCACACACATCTTCTATGGGGAGTTCCTTCCCCACCAAAAATACACACACACCTTTCCTCCTGTTCCCCTTCAACTGTCTAATTATAACTCCCACTAGCTGGCTTTATTCTTGACAGCTGAAAGCTAGACTCTGATAGTCCTCCTCAGGTGTTTCTTCAAGACCTCAGCTGTCAATGCCATGGGAGAATTGAAAATCTGGTGACGGCTGAGCATGCATGCAAGCAAAGAGGCTAACTTGAGTGCAGAGACAGGCAAGGTGCTCTTCCATCTGTTGAGCTCAGTAGCAACCAAGGCCCTACTGGCAGCAGGTGTCAAGCCCAATGTGCATCTCATATATATATAAATGTGGTTGCTGCCAGTTTGGATATATTACATAAATTCTATCATGGGGATGGCAAACCTGTGCCCCCCCCCCAGAAGAGACCCCTGTCTGAAATCCTGGAGAGCCATTACCTATTGATGTAGACCAGGATGGAGAACCTGTGGTCCTCCAGATGTTGTCGGACTCCCATCATCCTCATCCAGCAGAGTCAGTGATCAGGAATAATGAAAGTTGCAACATCTGGAGGCCACAGATCCCCCACAATGCAGGCTAGTGCTCATTGGGACTGATGAGGCAGAAAGCAGTGAGCCCAAATTATAGATGGAGCCACAGCCAATGACAGACAGAGTCAACTAATTCTAGTTTTGTCCCCATCCTCCCTGCTGCTGAGTTCTAGAAGGGCAACACTGAGACTAAGGAGGGGGAAGCTCACAGGCAATGCTGCCATCCTCTGGACTGGTTGAAGGAAGAAAGCAGGCAGGTGGGACTTAGGGCAGACAGGTTGGTGGGGAAGTGCTCCATGCACCTTAAGGGAACATCCTTCACTAGTTCTCCATCCCTGATGTTGACAATGCTGAGCTAGAGAGCCCATCTAGCCGATGGGCTGACAGCTGCCTGTGTTCCTTCCCCAGAGATATCTCTGTGTATAATGCAACTTCTTTTTGGTGTGATGACACCTGTTCCAGTGATGTCCCTTTGCAGAAGCAAATGTATCAACCAGGGAAATTAAAGGAAGTGGCATTGAAGCATAAGAAAGTGTTAGCTGCGTGGAATTACTACTAGCCATGTATGTTGGCCCACAAGGGATTTTGCTGAGTGCAAAAATGATAGTTGGGGTTGGGGTTCAAACAGTTGGCAGGTCACCACAAGCCAATGGCAGCTGGTGGCTCCATGTCAGTGGGGCTGTGGAATCCGCTCCTGGTTTTATTCCAAACTAAGCATCTTGGACAGCTCCTTAAAAGTTGCAGCTAAAACCCAGAGTGGATTCCACTGCCCCACTGACATGGAGCCACCATCCGCCACTGCCACATTAGCTCTCACTAATGCCCTAGATTTGGCTTGGTGAGTCACAAGCTATGCTTTCCCTAGGCTCTGTTCAGCTATTCCCTTCCTTGGCATTCAGGACATGCATCTGAAAATATCATTTGGGGATGCCTGGTTAACTGTACTTCGGGAAAAGTATATTCCCACCATTTGTTCTTCCATGGTTTCATTCTGTCCTGCCATCCACTTCTCCTGAATGCTAGCATAAGCACATTTCTAAAACCAATTCCAATTCCAGTTGGAACATGCTTGCACAGAACTGCCATAGCTTTTAGTTCATTGAGTTCCTTTGCATCTTCCTCATCCCACTCCCAAAACACAATGTCCCAGTGTGCAGGAGTATGAACAGAACACAGCAGAACAACAGCACTAAAGAATCTTTGTGTAATCGTAGACGTGATTGCACTGACATTCTTTTTCTGTGGTGTTCTACAAATACCCTACTGCACCCCTGCACATTAAATCACCATGGCAAAAGAATCTTGATGCAAGAGTTCAGGAGAGAGGGATCAGTGAGCCTCCAGGATGCAGCTCTTATACCTGCCTCTTGGCCATGCTGGCTCTGGTTGATAGGAGTTGGAGTCCCACAACATCAGGAGGGCAATAGGTTCTCCACCCCAGCTCTAAAGCAGGAAGGGGGAACTTGAGGGTCTCCAGATATTGCTGAGTCCTCCACATAGTCTCGTATGTGCATTTCACAGTTTGGCAGCACAGTCTGAAGCTTGCATGTATTGCATGAAAGAGATAGTTCCCATGTGTCGAGGAGGCCAAATCCTGAATGACCTGAGTAAAAACACAGGACAGAAATTGACCTAAATGGCCAAGGGGTGGAAGTTCCTTCTATGCAGAGGTGGCTGGTACCCATTGGGACACATAGGGCAGAAGGCAGGAGCCCAAGTATAAGAGAAGTCAGAGCCAATGACAGGCAGAATTCTAGGGTAGAAACACACTTACTTTTCTGCCAATTCCAGTGTGTCTCCACCTCTCCTTTCTGAAAACAGAGCACACAACGCTAGTTAAACCCCATCCCTTTTTACTGTAAAACCTGGTGGGAGCAGCTTCAGTGTGTTTTTTCTAATTCGCTTCCAGGAGATTTTGCAACTGACTGGCAGATCAACCTGTTCGCCTTCCAGGTGGTAGAACTTGGCCATCATGGCTAGTAGCCATTGATAGCCTTATCCTCCATGGGTTTGTCTAGTCCTTTTTTTGGAACTATCCAAGTTGGTGGCCATCACTACCTCTTGTGCCAGTAAATTCCATATTCTTAACTATGTGCTGTGTGATAAAGCACTTTCTTTTGTTTGTCCCGAATCTTCCAACATTCAGCGTCAAGAGATGTCCCCAAGTTCTAGTATTAAACAAACTGTGCTTTCCTTTTCTTTCCATTTCAATCATCCCATCGCTTTTAAACACCCAGGGCATTCTAACTAGCCTATTGTGGGTTTCCTCCCTTTTCCTTCTAGGCAATTAAGCAGTGAAACTCAGAGAGCCATGGAAACAGCCACCAGCTCGTGGGCAGATGCTGAAAGATCCATGTTTTTCCTGGATGGCTATTAACACTGGCAATTTGCAAGGGCTTTTATAATTGACTTCCAGTTATCCTTTTTTTAATACTGTAATTAAAGAACCTAATTCAGTTGTGCATGGAACAGGGAAAAAAAATAAAGCCCCAAGAGGCATCTGCCACACGCTCTAGTGTCCCTGCTATCAAAGGATGGGATCAGGAAACATTTGCTGCTCTTACAAAGGAAATTAAATGCATTTGAATCCAAATGCGGTTTGGGGGCTTCGCGTGGGAGTGCAATCAAGGATGGTTGTTGCTCCAAGCATATCCTCCATTTGTACCTAATTAAAGAGAACACTGTACCAATTTCATTACTTTGTGGCAGGGATTAGGAGCCTCAGGTCCAGGGGCCAAATGTGGCCCTCCAGGCCTTTCCATCTCAGGATGCTTCTCAGGCCACAACCCCTCTCCAGTCACACTCATCACCTGCCCTGCTTCCCACCCTCTTTTTGTCTGGCTGCAATGTGCCCTTGAACTCTGATAATTAGGGATGGAAGGATCTGTCAATCTCAGTTCTCTGTTTTCATTTTCCCAATCTGAAATCCAGTTCTTCACATTTCTGCAGCAATTTGCAAACTGTGTTTTTTAAAGCCATGAAAACCCTTCAGCATTTTGGTGCTGGTTTCTCCTAATAAACATGCTTTTGTATGCAGTTTTAACTGATGGATCCATTGTTGCAAACAGTTTCTCCTATAATGAATTTTTGTATTTTTTCCATTAATAGATTCATTTTTCATGAATGCTTTCCCCTGCTATATGCATTTTTGCAAACATTGATTGGTTGGAGAACTGCATCACAAAATTCAGATGCATGCAAATTTTGAAGGCCAGCTGTGTCTCGGTTCTGATATTGTTTTAGAAAGTTCAAATTTGACAGATTTAGCTTTAAATGTGAACTGAATCAAATTACTCCCCCATCCCTGCTGATAATGCTTCTTGCATGCCTGGTTGGAGGATGGAAAGGGATGTGTGAGTGTGTGTAGAAACTAGCCTGTTGTATAAAGGTAACATGGAATTAGGGTTAGGTCCAGGAATACCTAATCACTCTGAACGAGTTCAAATCTGCAGGGCTCAATGAACTGCATCCTAGAGTATTGAAGGAACTGGCTGAAGAACTCTCAGAACCCCTGTTTATTATCTTTGCAAAACCTTGGAGGATGGGTAAAGTGTCAGATGATTGGAGGAGGGCTAATGTTGTCCCTATCTTCAAAAAGGGCAAAAAGGAGGAACCTGGGGACTACAGACAAGTCAGCCCGACATCAATCCCTAGGAAAATTCTGGAGCAGATTATAAAGCAGTCAATCTCTAAGCATCTTGAAAACAATGCAGTGATTATTAGAAGCCAACATGGATTTATCAAGAACAAATCCTGCCACACTAATCTTATCTCATTTTTTGATCAGGTAACCTTCCTGGTAGACTGTGGGAATGCTGCGGATGTAATATATCTCAACTTCAGCAAAGCTTTTGACAAAGTGCCCCATGATATTCTGATTCACAAGCTAGCTAAATGTGGACTGGATGGAACAACTATCAGGTGGATCCACAGTGGCTCCAGAATCGTACTCAAAGAGTGCTTATCAATGGTTCCTCCTCAAACTGGGGGGAGGTAACGTTCAGAGTACTACAGGGCTCGGTCCTGGGCCCAGTGCTCTTCAACATTTTCATTAATGACTTGGATGAGGCGGTGCAGGGAATGCTTATCAAATTTGCAGATGATACAAAATTGGGAGGGATGCCTTGGAATAAACAAAATTCAAAGTAACTCAATAGGTTGGAAGATTGGGCTGAAAACAACAGAATGAAATTTAACAGGGATAAGTGTAAAGTTCTACACAGAGGAAAAAGAAACCAAATGCACAATTATAAAATGGGGGATACTTGGCTCAGCAATGCTACGTGTGAGAAGGATCTTTAATTGTTGATCACAAGCTGAACATGAGCCAACAGTGTGCAAAAAAGGCAAATGCTATTCTAGGCTGCATTAACAGAAGTATAGTATCCAAATCACGTGAAATATTGGTTCCCTTCTATTCGACACTTGTTGGGCCTCATCTTGAGTACTGTGTCCAATTCTGGACACCACACTTTAAGAAGGATGCAGACAAACTGGAACAGATTCAGAGGAGGGCAACAGGGATGATCAGGGGACTGGAAACAGTCCTATGAAGAGAGACTGAAAGAACTGGGCATGTTTAGCCTGGAGAAGAGAAGACTGATTGGTGATATGATAGCACTCTTCAAGTACTTGAAAGGTTGCCACATAGAGGAAGGACGGGATCTCTTCTCAATTGTCCCAGAGTGCAGGACACAGAATAATGGGCTCAAGTTGCAGGAAGCCAGATTTCAACTGAATAGCAGGAAAAACATCCTTACTGTTAGAGCAGTATGACAATGGAACCAATGACCTAGGGAGGTGGTGGGCTGTCTAACACTGGAGGCATTCAAGAGGCAGCTGGACAGTCACCTGTTTGGTATGCTTAATTAGGATTCCTGCATTGAGCAGAGGGTTAGACTCAATGGCCTTATAGGTCCCTTCCAACTCTATGATTCTATGATTATTTACATTCATTGCTCTGCCCAGTTTTGCCTCTGGAAGGTTATTTAAAAGGAGGCTAAAAAAAGGTTTACCACCCCCGCTCTGTGGCAATGATGGGGGACCCTTTTCAGTATGAGGGCCACATCCCCACATGGGCAACTCGCCATGGGAAGCCCCATTTAGATTGCATTGCAGTAGTTTAATTGAAAGGGTAACACAGCAATGAAATGTTTATTAGCTAAGGCAAAAATTCTCCTTGGATGATTTTTACACCAAGGAAAAGAGAATAAAGGTTGGGGGTCCAGCGGTCAAAAAAGGTCCCAAATCATCTCCTATGTTGCCTTTTTTATTGCTACCTCTTTCACAGGATGGTGATCCTTCTGGTGGAAAATAGGTGGCCCAACTCCGATTCTACCCAGATTCCAAAGAGGATTCTGATGGAGGGAAATAACACATTCCCCACCACCACTACCCCCAGAACTCCCCTCAGAGCATAATGGTGTAGTATCATTCTGGTAGGGATGGTGGGGATGGTGGTTGGCATCAAGAAAAGCACTGCCAATAAGTCCCCTTTTGCCCCTACCCGCAGATACCATCCCCCTCCCCAATTATGCCACCTGCAAATGGAGTGATGAAACGGATGGGGAATATTTCTGCTCAGCCTAAGTGTTATTCCATCTTCTGCCTCCATGTAATTATTGACACCAGGGGTGGCATCAAAGGTCAGCATGGTTGGTTCACCTGCCCTGGACGTTGGGGCTAAGAAGGGTTCATCACTGCTCCTGCTGACATCAGAGCTGTGGCATGGCACTGTTGCTGCTGCTGTCATCATTGCCAATCACTTGCCTCACTCACTCCTCCTCACTGCAGAGGTGCTTACCCAGTTGTTGTTGTTACATGCCTTCAAGTCAATTGCAACTTATGGTGACCCTATGAATCAGTGACCTCCAATAGCATCTGTTATAAACCACCGTGTTCAGATCTTGTAAGTTCAGGTCTATGGCTTCCTTTATGGAATCAATCCATCTCCTTTTTGTTCTTCCTCTTTTTATACTCCCTTCTGTTTTCCCAGCATTATTGTCTTTTCTAGTGAGTCATGTCTTCTAACACTGTCTTTTTCACAGTCCATGATATCCGCAAAGCTCTCCTCCAACACCATATTTCAAATGAGTTGAGATTACCCAGTGAAGGTGTTTATTTTGGGGACTGAGTTGTTGTTGTTGCTTGTTGTTGTTGTTGTTATTTGATTTATATCCCGCCCTTCCTCCCAGCAGGAGCCCAGGAGTTGATGCTTCACTCTCTTCTGCAGCAGGCCATGTGAAATTCCCCAAGGTGCAATGCCCACAGTCACATCCACACCATATCTTTAAAGCACATGACTTCCCCAAAAGAATCCTGAGAATTGTAGTTTCTCACAGTGCTACCATTCCCAGCTTTGTGAATAACCTACATTTCCCAGGATTCTTTGAGGGAAGCCAGGTGCTTTAAATGTGTTGTAAATGTATGGTGTGGATGTGTCCCATGTTAGATTTTCCCTAGATGCAATAGTCAACATTGAGCATTACTTCTTCAGGAATCAAACATGGTGGCCATCTCTCAAGGACAGAGCCAGAAGCCGACTCACCTCCATAATAAGCACTGCTTCCCATGGTCATCATGTAAGTATATTCAGTGGAAAGGGAGATGAGTGCCCAGTAGTAGAAGAGCTGCACAATGTGAGGACTTCGGATGACAGAGCAGCGCCAGGCATGGACCCAGGATGGCACCTGGCAGGGGCCCATTGGTGGAATCATGTCAAGGGTCCACTCAAGTCTGATGCCAGTTCTGCCTGGCCTCAGGCCTAAGAGCCATTTAACGGAAGCAGAGATATGATGGACAAGGTCTCCATACACAGCAACTGTGGTATGCTGGTTCTCATAATAGGTTCATTATATTCCAGGGAAGGTCTCAAACCAGAGCTCCCAGGAGTTTGGTTTCAGAACCTTATCCCAATAGACCAGCACTGCTGAGTTCAGACTATAAGCCTGCTGGTCTGAGCTCTGGCCTGCAATACCAGACAGCTGACCCCACCCCAATGGCCAATCCCAGTGAAACATGCCCTGTAAAGCCCAGACCTTGAAGGTAGCCCTGCAGTCTGAGCATCAGTTCCCTTTGCTATCCAGTTACATTGTATTGTGACTCTATCCATGAGCTAGAACCCAACAACAGCCCAGAAAAATGAGAATTCAGGCCTTTCCTAGTCACATGCTGGGTCACTGTTCACAGCTGATTCTTTTCTGACTTCTCCCTCCTCTAGAGGAGAAACCTTTCCAGTAAACCAAAAGAGTACTGCTATGCTGACTCTGTCCACTGTCAGCTTTGCCCTTGAGACCCGGGAGGAAGAGGGGGAAGAATTGAAGCAGAGTTCAGGAGGTGGTCAGAAGGGTTGTACCAAGTGAGATGTTTGTGAGATTAGGGACTCCAGGCTACCTTGGGACTATAGTGAGTTCTTTCTGGGCCTCATCTATATTCTTCCTAGGGTCCCTTGCTTCTTCCTCCAAGAATGTCTCCCTGGGGTCCTGGTTGGACCTGACAGATCCATGCCTGGCTTTGAACAGTGCCAACTCCAGTGCTTCTGCTCCCTTGGATCCTAATCTCCCATTTAGGTTCTATCAACCCATTATTATTATCATTTCTTTGTATAGCACCACCAGATGAACATGGCACTGTAAATAAAAACAAGCCCCTGCCCCCAAAGGCGTGCAATCTAAAGAAAATAAAATGAGGACAACAAAGGAAGGGAAGTGGAACCCATAGACGACAAAGTGAGGACTTCAGATACACATATTTAGATGGATACATTATAGAAAATAAGAAACCTAAGCTGAAATTCCAAAAGCTTTGAAATAAAGGAAGGTTTTTAAAAACTGAGATTGAGGGAGCAGTCTGCGAGTGCTCCGGGAGACAATTCCAGGAATACGGAGCAGCAAGAGAAAATGGGCAAAGAGCAAACAACCATGAAAGGGGTCAGAAGCACAGAGTTTGAGGTGCGGAGATCTCGAGCAGGGCTATCATGAGAAATGAGAGCAAGAATTCAGAATCCTAGACCCTCTTTTACAGAACTTGGCCCTTAGCATAGCCCACCTGAATGTTTCCTTTGCCTGCCTCTGTTGGTGGAGATGAAGATTCTACAAGTCTCTTTCCTCCCTTGTAAAGCAGGGAGAAAGTTACCTTCCACAGCTTTCAGACCACACTGTCTTATCTCCCATCGGGGCCATAAATCAGAGCCAGATGAAACATACCATAGATTTTATTAAGATCTTGTAAACAAATTATCAGCTGCCAGAGTAGCTTCCTGCTGCTCTGTAAAAGGGGAAAGGGGTCAAGCTGCAATTCTGTCACATAGCCCCTGGGGAACAGGAACCGTAGTTCTCAGGAAGAAGAAGCTGGCTCCCTTCCTAGGATTAGCAAAGCCTCCAGAAGATATTTTACTCAAGGCAATCTAGTAGCCAACACTGACTGCTTGCACTGCTGTTGCTCATTTCAGTGGGGCTTGGGCAGCAGAACTTCCCAACGAATTGTGGCGGTGGTGGCTGATGCTTGTCAGAACTGGGGGAGGCAGGGAGACCAACAGTAGGCAGAGCCAGAGCCAATGATAAGCAGAACCAGCTAATTTTAGTTTTGGCCCCATCTTCTTCCTCCCTGCTTTCCTACAAGGAAAGGTAGGAAGTTGCTTTACACTGAATCAGACCATTGGTCCATGTAGCTCAGTATTGTCTACACTGACTGGCAGCAGCTCTCCAAGGATGCAGAAGTGAAAGCTCTCCCAGCCCTACCTGGAGATACCAGAGATTGAACCTGGGACCTTCTGCATGCAAAGCAGATGCTCTACTGCTGAGCTATAGCCCTTCCCATGAAGGACCACATGAACGAGGGGGAAGCTGACAGGCAACGCCATCTCCTGGACTGGTTGTTAGGCAAGAAGGCAGGTAGGTAGGGGCTGGCTGAGGGCAGACTGAGGTTGGTGGGGCAGTGCCCCATTCACCCAAATGGACCAGCCTCACTGGGTGTGCCACATGATTGCCCCATATTAAAGCAAGAGATTCATTTTATTGTTATTTTTATTTTACATTGTGTTGATGGATTGAAAATATTTATATCCCATTGTTCCACTAAACTGTCCCAGGCGGCTAACAATAAATATAATGCAAAATGAAAAGGCAAGATAAAATCAACACATTGCTAAAACATTGCAAAATTGCAATGAAAAACAGCCTCTACCCACTTACCCCAAAATTTCTCTGTCTCTCTCTCTCACACACACACACACACACAACCTTTCTGATGGGTTTGCACATCTTTTGTGACAAGGACCCTTTGTCTTTATGAGCTGTGCAATCATCATCATCTATTACCCATCCTTCACCCAAAGGTCTTAAGGTGGGTTACAACAATTTTAAAATACTATATTAAAATACAACAATTTATAAACAATCTAAAATCCAAAAATAGAATGGGTCCTAAAAATACATGCCTCAGGTGTCAAAGGCCAGGGCAAGAGCAGCATTAGCCTAAACCTAAAAATATACTTCTGTGTGAAGGGAGTTCCACAATTTAGGGACCGTCACAGAGAATGCCCTTTCCTGGGCCGCCACTACCCCAAGCTTCCAAGGCTGGTGGAACTATTAAAAAGCCCCCCTCTGCTGATCTCAGTGCCTGAAAGGGTCTGCAGGGCAGGAGGGAGACATTCAGATATTTGCAGCCAAAATCATTTAGGGATTTAAACACTAGCATGAGCACCTGAAATTAAATCTGGAAATGAAATGGCAACCAATCAGTTGTTTTAAAATAGGAGTTATATGAGACCTAAAGGAAACCCCAGCCAGTAATCTGGCTGCTACATTTTGGCCCAGTTGAAGTTTCAGAGCCATCTTCAAGGGCAGCCTCACATAGAGCGCATTGCAGTAATCCAATCTGGAAGTTACCAGAGCATGGAGTACTGTGGCCAGGGCATATTTGTCCAAAAGAGGCAGAAGTTGGCAAACCAGCTGGATCTAGAAAAAGGCACTCCTAGCCACTGAAGCCACCTGAGCTTCCATTCACCTTGTTGAATCTAGGAGTATTCCCCAAGCTGAGAACCTGCTCCTTCCAGAGGAGTGCAACCCCATCCAGAACAGGCTGTCTCCCCACCTCCTGGACATGAGAACTCTGGACACATAACACCTTCTTTTCAGAATTCATCCTTGATTTATTGGCCCACATCCAGCCCATCACTGCCTCCAAGCACCAATCCAGCACCTCAACTGCCTCTCCCAAATCAGATAGAACAGAGAAATAGAGTTGGGTGTCATATGTACATTGATGGCACCTCAAATTCCCTGATGACAGTTATTTCATTTTAAAACATCAAAGTGGTTTACAACAAGTTTTTTTAAAACAACAACAACAACCATACAATGAAAACCATTAAAAATGCAGTCAAAACAGAGGTCAGATACAAGTGTCCAAAGGCAGACTATCTCAGTGGGGGCCCCACCCTTGGAGAGTGGAGTTATTACATTCAACCCCAACCTTACCAAGGAATGGCCTGCCCATAACAACAGATGCACAGCGAGTCTCTCAATCAATGGAGTATTACCAATCCATTCTGTGTCAAAGACCAGGTGAAGGGTGTGCCCAACCACATGTCTGCCCTCAGCCAGCCCCCACCAGCCTGCCTTCTTGTTTAATATTAAGGTGTTGGACTACGACCTGGGAGACCAGGGTTCAAATCCCCACACAGCCATGATGCTCACCGGGTAACCTTGGGCCAGTCACTGCCTCTCAGCCTCAGAGGAAGGCAATGGTAAACCCCCTCTGAATACCGCTTACTATGAAAACCCTATTCATAGAATTGCCCATAAGTCAGAATCGACTTGGAGGCAATCCATCCATCAGGACTGCCCTGCCAGTCAGCTTCCTTACGTTTTTATGCCACGATAGCAGTGCTGTGCCCACACAGTCAGAGGTAGTATGCTTCTGAATGCCAATTGCCGGAAACTGCAGGAGAGGAAAATGCTCTTGTGCTCAGGTCCTGCTTGCAGGTTTCCTATAGGTATCTGGTTGGCCACTGTGAGAACAGGATGCTGGACTAGATGAGCCATTGGCCTGATCCAGCAGACTCTTTTTATGCTCTTATGTTTTCTAGGATGGGAAGACTTTCATCTATGGAATTTCTGATTGCCAAGCAATTGAGGAAGGAACCCAGTCTATGATGAAAAAAAATCATGTCCATAGTGATCTTGTATCTTCAATGCTTTCTCATTTTTCCCCTCCTTCAGCCATAACATGATTAAAACAGATGGAGAAAACAGAAGAGAGAGTCAATGGAACTTGCAGTGAGCAATTTCTGTTCCACAAAGAGAGGAGAACAGAAGTCTTCCATTCTGTTTAAATCTGCAATTTATTTTTACTGCAGTCTAATAGAGGCATGGGAAGGAGATGATAGGAGGGAGAATAGAGTCAGAAATCCTTCCCTGCCAGCTCCAGGTTTTTGAGGGCCCTCAGACACAGCTGTGTTGCCAGGGTGGGGCAAATGGGTACACCGCCCTCCCCAAAAGCTGTGTTTACCCCCACCCGGCTAGGATTTTGGGGGGATATTATCTTTTTAATGTGTGATATGACTAGGGATGTGCAAGAAATTTGATTCAGTTCACATTTCAAGCCAACTTTATCAAATCACACTTTCC
Source organism: Rhineura floridana (assembly GCF_030035675.1). Taxonomy (NCBI): domain Eukaryota; kingdom Metazoa; phylum Chordata; class Lepidosauria; order Squamata; family Rhineuridae; genus Rhineura; species Rhineura floridana. The sequence goes on along the minus strand of NC_084493.1, from coordinate 28,617,887 downwards.
AGAACAATATAAGAACTGAAACACAGCCATCCTTCAAAATTTGCACTTACTCAAATTTTGCAGTGCAGTCCACCAACCAAACAATGTTTACACAAATGTGTATGCTAGGGGAAAGTATGCATAAAATGTATATGTGAGTGAACATAACATACAAAAAAGTATTATATGACAAGACATTGCTTGCAAACATGTGTACTTTAGTCCAAACTGCCTCCAAAAATGCTGGAGAATTTTCATGAGGATTTTTTTTCAAAAAAAATTGCAATTGCTGAAGAAATGTGGAGAAGTGAAGTTAAGATGGCAAAAATGAAAAACAGAGAGAACTGAAATGGACAGATCCTTCCATCCCTAGATAAAGAATGTTTGTTTCAAGAACAGGAGCAATTCAGTGAATAAGGCAGGGTGAGAGGACAAGAAAAGCCTCATCTGGAAGACCCCCCAATCGTCCGCTCACTTAAGAGTTTCCCTGACTGAGGGTGGATTTTTCATGATCACAATCACCCTATAATTACTTAAGTGATACTGAAAAAAACACAGCCTGTATAGTAACATGAACCTTGAAGAGTTAAATAGCAGAACTTTTTATTATGGGCTAGAGTTAGACTCCACTCCTTGGACTTTCATTTGCTCTGCTCTTCAGTTTTAGTTTCAGTTATGTTCTCTATGCAGCCAGCAATAAAAAAAGCCTGTTTGTCTGCAGTAAGAAGTAAGTTTGTTTATTCTGTTGATTATTATTTATGAACAGAGCAGAATTGGGTGCTTATTGCTAAAGAAATAAAGAGATAAAGCGATCTGAAAAAGTATCTACCCTAAGTTGCCCTTTACTCTTTTAAAGCACTCACTATACTCACAATTATGGTGGCTATTTTTCTTCTTTTTCTTGATTATTTAATGGCAAAGAATGAAAACAGTCCTAGAGAAACAGAAGCACTATTGTGCACACTACAGTTATCTGGCTGGCTGGCCATCTAAACTGTAACTCAGGTCTAATTTCTGATCTTCCCAATGTGTGCAGCTCAGCATGAGGCCTATTCAGGGTTTCTAGGCAGAATCAACCCAGCAACAAGTAAAAAAATATCCTACTGCTTTCCACCAGTTAACCAGTTTAAAAGTTTTCCCTTTATTGTCCAACAGGAATAAATATCTAAAGGTCAGGAACAAGACTAAAAGGAGGAACCCTTGAGGAGGAGTTTATTTATTTATTTAAAATATTTCTATCCCACCCTTCTACGTTATAATAGGGCACTCAGGGCGGCTTACAATAAAATTGAGCCCGTACATAATAAAATTGTACAAAATAAAAATCACAAAAACATTAAAATAAATTAAAATACATAAAATGCAATTAAAATACATAATACACACACACACACACACACACAGATACACACATATATGCATATATAGGGAATGGTACTGAAGGGACTACTGAGGTAAAAATTAACATAGAAGGCATAAAATCAGTGTCAGGCTCTACCTTCAGTCCCTACCAAAGGCTATCCAAAACAAGATTGTTTTCAGAAGTCTCTGGAAAACCATCAGGGAGGGAGCAGGGCAGGCTTCTTGGAGTAGGGTATTCCAAAGCTTAGGGCCACAGCTGAAAAGGCTCTCTCCCGCGTGCCTGTCAGTTTAACATCTTTCACTCCAGGCATGCAGAGGAGATCCCAGGCAGATGAACTTAAATCCCAGGCAGGTACATATGGGCATAAGCGGTCCCTCAGATACATTGGTCCAAGGTCATCTAGGGCTTTAAAGGTCAGAACTGGCACTTTGAATTGGGCCCGGAAACAAACTGGAAGCCAGTGGAGTTGATAAAGCACAGGAGTGATATGCTCCCTGTGCCGTGCTCCAGTTAACATTCTGGCTGCTGCATTTTGAACCAACTGTAGTTTCTGAACCATTTTCAAAGGCAACCCCACATAGAGCGTGTTACAATAATCAAGCCTCAATGTCACCAACGTATGTGTCACTGTGGCCAAGTCAACTCCTTCCAGGAACGGACGCAGCTGGTAGACCGGTTTGAGTTGGCCAAAAGCACTCCTGGCTACTGCAGCCACCCGATATTCAAGCAGCAGGGCAGGATCTCCCAGAACTGCAGACCTGCTCCTTCAAGGGGAATGCAACCCCATCCAGAATAGGTTGCAACCCTACCCCTGGCACAGTTTTCCCCTTGACCAGCAACATTTCTGTCTTGTCTGGATTAAGTTTCAGTTTGTTAGCCCACATCCAGCCCTTCACAGCCTCCAGGCACTGGTTTAGGATGGGCACTCCCTCCCTGCAATCAGGTGGTAGGAAGAGGTAGAGTTGAGTGTCATCAGCATATTGATGACATTGTACTCTAAATCTCTGGATGACCTCTCCCAGTGGTTTCATATAAATGTTAAAGAGCATGGGAGACAAATTGAACCCTGCGGTACCCTGTAGGCCAATGGCCAGGGAGACGAGCAGTAGTCTCCCAGGACCACTTTCTGGGTCCTGTCCATCAGGTAGGACTGGAGCCACCGTAAAACAGTGCCTCCAAATCCCATCCCAGCTAGGCGGCCCAGAAGGATACCATGGTCGATTGTATCGAAGGCCACTGAGAGGTCCAGCAGAACCAACAGGGATGCACTCCCCCTGTCTAATTCCTGGAGTAGGTCATCAAGCAGGGCGACTGAGGCAGTCTTTGTCCCATGGCCAGGCTTGAAGCCTGATTGAAAAGGGTCTAGATAGTCCAATTCATCCAGGAAAACTTGGAGCTGAGCAGCCACTACCCTCTCAATCACCTTGTCCAAAAAGGGGAGATTAGAGACTGGGTGGAAGTTGTTAAGATCTGCAGGGTCTAACAAAGGCTTTTTTAACAAAAGTCTTATCACAGCCTCCTTCAACAATGTTGACATAGAACCTTCCCTTAGGGAGGTGTTAATTAAATATTCCAGCCAGTCAACCACTCCCACTCTGGCAGATTTGATTAACCAGGATGGGCAAGGGTTAAGAGAACAAGTAGTGGCCCTCAGTTCTCCCAGAATCCTGTCCACATCCTCAGGCTTTACAAGGTGAAACATATCCATAGAAAAATGACCAGAGGAAGCCTCAGGGACATCTGGCACAACTGTAGTTAGTGAGGAGTCCAAGTCAGTCCGAATACGAGCAATTTTGTCTGCAAAGTGCCTCACAAACATGACATAACGAGCAACTGAGGGCTCAGAGTCTAATATAGGGCAAGAGCCCAAAAGACCCCAGACCACCCGGAAAAGCATTGCTGGATGTCACTGAGCAGTCACACTTTCTTTGCTGCCATCACTGCCACGTGATAGGCTCAAAAATGAGCTCTAGCTTGTGTTCGGTTGGAAGCAGATGGAGTTTTTTTCCATCGTCGCTCTAGCCGTCATCCCTGCCACTTCATGAGGCCCAAGGTTTGAGTAAACCAAGGTGTATTATGGGCCTTCCCTGGTGGAAGAGGGTGCTTTGGAGCAAAAGTGTCCACCGCCCGGGTCACCTCCATATTCCAAAGATTGACCAGGCCTTCAGGAGTATCGCCAGCCAAGCTGGGAATATCCCCCAGAGCATTCAGGAAACCATCTGGATCCATGAGTCTCCGAGGGCGGACCATCTTAATCGGCCCTTCACCCCTGTGAAGGTTACCAGGGGCACAAAGTCTAAGCCTTGCCAGGTGGTGATCTGTCCATGACAATGGAGTCACTAAGAACCCCTCCACTCTCAGATCACCTTCTTCCTGTCCCGAATAAAACACAAGATCAAGTGTGTGTCCTGCCATATGCATTGGTCCAGATGATATTAGAGAAAGCCCCATGGTTGTCATGGCAGCCGTGAAGTCCTGAGCTGGGCCTGTGAGTCTAACCTCGGCATGTAGGTTGAAGTCACCCAGGACAATCAGCCTGGGGAACCTCAACACCAATGCTGAGACCAGCTCCACAAGCTCAGGGAGGGAGACTGTTGGGCAGCGGGGTGGACAGTACACCAACAGAATCCCCACTCTGTCTCCTTGACCCAACCCCAGGCACACACACTGAAAACTGGAGGTGTTAGGGACAGGGTACCTGACAGGGGAGATAGATTCCCTGCAGACAATTGCGACCCCAATTCCCCATCCCCTGGATCTAGGCTGCTGGAGTGCCACAAAACCTGGTGGGCAGAGCTGGGAAAGTCCTACTCCACTCTGATCATTTAGACAGGTTTTGGTAGTATAAGCAAGGTCAGTGCATTCATCCAGAATTAAATCCTGAATTAAAGTGATTTTATTAGTCACTGACCTTGCATTCATCAGGAGAACAGTAAGATCCAGGGAGTTCCCAGCATAGCTACCAGTGTCCCAAGGGCTGGAAGGGGGACCAGTAGGGATGTAAGCACGAAGATGTCTTGTATTCCTTCCTCTATAAAAGCCAGTCTGCCTCCCATCACTATTACATCCCCTGCCCAATATAACCTCAGTGGCAGGCCCCCAACTATACCTACCCCAACACATATTGAAAGCAGCCTGATGCTGAATTTTTTTTAAAAAAGTTAAATAATAAAACCCTCTTATATAGTTCCCAATATCAAACCAAATTCCCACCTCCCCTCTCTCTCCTGCCCCCAGCAATTTATGCAACTTCACTTGCTGTCTTAGTAAACCTAAGTTAACACCTTTTGGTATCCCCTTGTTCACTGTATCCTTAACATGCTTATATATATATATGAAACCAAAAATATGCCAGTCACTTAATTCCTACTGTTCATACTGAATGTTTTTGTTTACTTGATCTTTACATTTCCAATTATGTGAGTTAACACTCTCTCTGCATGGAGGAGGGCGAAGGGGTCACTATCTTTCCCTTGCCCTGGCCTGGCTCTCACATCTTGCCCACCAGTGTGTGAGGGGATTGGCTAGTGCTATGTGCCTCTTCTCCCAAAATGCCGCACCAAGAAATGTGGCTGCCCCACCTAACAGAGAAGACTAGCTACAGGACTGCTCAGGCAAGATGCTTTCAGTGAGCCCTTCCATCCATGAGTAGGCCCGTCTCTTCCTTGCCACTGTCACCACTGCCTATTTGTTTGCCCCTTTCTTCTGGGCACCATTCACACAAGCACTTAGTAGGAGAGTGGAGGGCAGAGGCCACTGTTTGCATGTTTGGAGAGGCAGACATGAATAGGGAGCAACTAGGAGGAGGAGGTACTGGAGTCTCTGGGGATCAGCAGCTGGGGCCCTGCAGGGTTGTGGGCCTTGGCAGGTGCCCGACATTGCTGATGCTTGGTGCCAGTCCTCCTTCTCCTAAAGAGGCAATCCCAGCGAGGGAAATGAGATTAGGGACAGTGAGTGGAGAGTTAATGGAGAGTAACAGAGACAGTATGTGATATTTAGAGAAGAGTATATGAATGTTAATTGGCACCTATGTGAAAGAAAGATGAGCCAGTAAGGGAAATCCATGCAGAGAATGTCAGCAGTTGAAGCTGCTAGAAGAGAAACAGGGTTGTTGGGAAGAGGCAATAACAGGAAACGGGTTTTATATATGCATTTATATTTATATTTATATAAATATAAATGCATTATATATAGGGTTGCCATATTGCCCAGTTAGCCGGTTTTTACCCAGGTTCTTTGCATACCACATGGTGCCCGTTAAGCCTCTTAGGTGGCCCAGATTCTCGGCTTTAATTTTTTTAAAAAATTAAGTTTCTAGGTGGTCCGGTTCTCGAGATATACATAAAAACATCAGCCACCCCCCGACTGTTAAATCTTTCTTTAAACAGTACTGTACAGCACTTCTTAGTTTTAACCCCGCCCATTCAGGATTGCAGCCAATCAGTGAAGCCAGGGTTGTGTTTCAGTTTCATTGACCTGAGGCAGTGTCTAGAAAACCTCGTTGCAATGCCATAAAATGGTGGTTTCCCCCGTTTATCTGAAAATCTCATAAATTGGGTAAGTATATACATTTCAGGGTTTTCTTCTCTTGTGTGTAGGAGTCAGATCCTGGGCAGTGTTTTGAAAACCTTCCCAATACCCAATGCTAATCCCATATGCTCAGAGTAAATCCCATTGAATTCAATAGGACTTACTTTTGAGTAGACATATTTATTTATTTATTTATTTATTAAACTTATATACCGCCCAACTAGCAATAGCTCTCTGGGCAGTGAACATCAAAAAAATACAATAAAATACACAATCTCATAAAATGAAGTATATAAAAACTGTACAAACTGAAATCAGATTACAACAATTTAAAATTAAATTAACTTAAATTAAAATGCCTCAGAGAAGAGGAAGGTTTTAACTTGGCGCCGAAAAGCTGATAGTGTCGGCGCCAAGCGCACCTCCTTGGAGAGACTATTCCATAGTTCGGGGGCCACCACTGAGAAGGCCCTAGATCTTGTCACCACCCTCTGGGCCTCCCTATGGGATGGGACCCGGAGGAGGGCCTTCGTAGTAGACCGTAGTGAACGGGCGGGTTCATATCGGGAGAGGCGTTCCCACAGATATCGTGGTCCTGCGCCGTATAAGGCTTTATAGGTTAGTACCAACACTTTGAATCTTGCCCGGAAGCATATGGGAAGCCAGTGCAGGCGAGCCAGAACAGGTGTTATATGCTCAGACCGCTTGGTTCTTGTTAGCAGTCTGGCCACCGCATTTTACACTAGCTGTAGCTTCCGAACAGTCTTCAAAGGTAGCCCTACGTAAAGCACGTTGCAGTAGTCCAGACGTGAGGTTACCAGAGCATGTACCACTGATGTGAGGTCTTCCTTACTCAGATAGGGACATAATTGGGCTACCAACCGAAGTTGGTAGAACGCATTCCGGGCCACCGAGGCTACATGAGCCTCGAGTGAGAGGGAAGAGTCTAAAATGACTCCCAGACTACGAACCTGCTCCTTTAGGGGGAGTGTAACCCCATCCAGGACAGGGTATATATCCACCATTCAATCAGAGAAACCATCCACCAACAGCATCTCAGTCTTACCAGGATTGAGTCTCAGTTTGTTAGTTCTCATCCAGTCCATTGTCGCGGCCAGGCAACGGTACAGCACATCAACTGCCTCACCTGAAGAAGATGAGAAGGAGAAGTAGAGCTGCGTGTCATCAGCGTACTGATGACAACGCACTCCAAAACTCCTGATGACCGCACCCAGCGGCTTCATATAGATGTTAAAAAGCATGGGAGACAAAACTGAACCCTGCGGGACCCCACATTGGAGAACCCACGGTGTCGAGCAATGTTCCCCAAGCACTATCTTCTGGAGATGACCCACTAAGTAGGAGCAGAACCACTGCCAAGCAGTGCCTCCGACTCCCAACTCCGCAAGCCTCTCCAGAAGGATACCATGGTCGATGGTATCAAAAGCCTCTGAGGGATCAAGGAGAATCAGCAGAGTTACACTCCCTCTGTCTCTCTCCCGACATAGGTCATCAAACAGGGCAACCAAGGCCGTCTCAGTGCCGAAACCAGGCCTGAAACCCGATTGAAATGGATCTAGATAATCGGTTTCATCCAATAGCGCCTGGAGCTGGTCAGCAATCACTCGTTCCAAGATCTTGCCCAGGAATGGAACATTCGCCACTGGTCTGTAGCTGCTGAAATCCTCTGGGTCCAAGGAAGGTTTTTGCAGGAGTGGTCTCACCGCCGCCTCTTTCAGACAACCAGGCACCACTCCCTCTCGTAAAGAGGCATTAATCACTTCCTTGGCCCAGCCAACTGTTCCATCCCTGCTAGCTTTCATTAGCCAAGAGGGGCAAGGATCCAGTACCGAAGTGGTTGCATGAACCTGTCCAAGCACCTTGTCACATCCTCAAACTGAACCAACTGAAACTCATCCAACAAAACATGACGAGACTGTGCTCTGGACACCTCATTAGGATTAACTGCTATGAAGTGGGAGTCTAGGTCCCGGCGAATGCAGAAGATCTTATGCTGGAAGTGCTCAGCAAACTCATTACAGCGGGCCACCGATGTATCTACCTTGTCCTGTAGGCCTGGATGGAGTAGGCCTCGAACCACTCTAAAAAGCTCCGCTGGGCGGGAAAGAGATGACTGAATAGTGGCAGCGAAATGTTGTTTTTTCGCCACCCTTACCGCTCCTACATACAGTTTGGTAGAAGCATGAAAATCAATGGGACTTTGGAGTGAATGTAAAAAAGAATTGTGTTTGTGTTCTAACTCTTTCTGTCTCCCCCCCTCCAGTCCTATTTTAAAGCAAGTAGGCAGAGCTTACTTAGGTATTACAGTTTTTATTCTGTAGGAAACTAATACTGATTTCTTTAAAACTAATACTGATTTTTGTGCAATGACCAACTGGTTTGACAATAAACTGTTATATGGGCTGTATGTATTTATACATCTGCAGTGTGTGTGTGTGCATGTATGGAGTCTTATTATTCGGAATTTTGGGTTGTGTGAATGAAGTTGCTTATCACTTGAGGTTGCATGTCTGTCCCTGTTTGAGTAAGCCCCACTGGATACACTGGGACTTGCTTCTGAATAAATAAACCTAGGATTGCACTATAAATATCTTTACAATTTGTGTAAATAATAAATATATTTGATAGTCATGCTTATATAAATATTTCTTCATTTATCATATTTTTGGTTTTTGGTTAGGAATCCTAACTGGTTGTGAGGAGCTTAGTTTTCTGCCTTACTCATAGGAATCTTGTTGTGGTTGGTATGGTATTACATTTAGGAAAGTGTTACTGCCTTTTGTGTTGTTTTCCTATTAGCATTTCACTTATCTTTAACCTCACTCCGTTACAGCCATAGAAGCAACAGCAGCATATGCAAGATAATTAACTCCCATTAGTGATAAGAGCAAGAATTTATAATTATTATTTTAATTAAAACAAGAGGCTTATGAGTACTTTGAAGAGGATCAGATATTTATTTTCTTTCTGAGCCCAGGACTGGGTCTTTCATGATGCCCAGGGGGGGTGGGAGAGCAGGAGAGTAGTCGATAAGACAGACATCCTGGCATTGGTAATCTAATTAGCAAGGTATGTGTGGGGTTGTTGCACACTTCCAGGCCCAGTTTCATTTTGAGTATGGAGGTGGAACCTGTGTAGATGTGGTTGATCGAAGGGAGAAGAAATTTTGAGTTAAGCAAAGCTCTGCTTTTATAAAACCTAAGAAACATACAGATACTTTGAATGTCTGAGTGCCTGCACCAGTGGAATACTGGAGGAACTTGTAAAACTTGCTGCAACAGTATTTAGAACTGAGCATGTGGTGTGAAAGACTCCTTTTCCTAACATTTTGGCTTCTTGTTTTTCTCCACCCACCACATCTCTGAAATATATCGTATATGCAATGGTTAACCGTACTGCTGCCCTGACTTACTTTATGCTTGTTGCTATTTTGTGTTTTTATTAAGTTTTTATATTGATTGTGCATTTTTATTGTTTTTATTATATTTGTAAGCTGTGCTGAGCTCTGTTTTTAAGAGCAGAAGGGCAGGATATAAATCCTCTTAATCAATAAATAAATATTCCATAGTGTTGGAAACTAGAGTCTAGGCATTTAAGGCTGAAAATGTTGCTTTTTAAAAAAAGATTTCTCACATCTTTCCCCAGTTTTTGGTGGTAATTCCTAGGTGCAAAAACAAAACAACTGGACAATCCAAATATTAATATGCAAATATTTGCATAATATGCATAATATGCAAATCAGCCTGCCCAGATTTGTGGAACTGGAATATGGCAACCCTAATTATATATTATCACACTCGCTGGATTGTCACCTTGTAGTGGTGAGTGGGTTTGCATGTTCCAATGAAACCTGTGAGCAATGCCGTCGGGAGTCATGTACTCCCAGCAGGGTCACCCATGGCGGTAAGGTCAAGGGAGAGGAACCAGACAAAGAATGATCCAAGAATGTCCTCAACGGCAGAACAGGCGGAGGATAACAATGTGTATGATACAACGGCTGTGAAGGCGGATGAAGGCTGCAGCAGACAAAAGCAGGGGGTTGGACTTGATGGCCTTATAGATTCCTTCCATCTCTACTATTCTATGATTCTATGAAAAGAGCTCCAATCATCATGGTATCCATGCAATTGGATCAAAGCCTTTTTGTGTCAAGATTGTGTGTTGATCGTCATGCACCAATCTCCCCACATAAAACAAATTCACGCACAGGCGTCTTCTAACCAAACCAAACCAAAAGTCCCATGGCGATTGGTGAATGGCAACGGGGGCAGGACTGTGAAATCCAGAAGCCCCTAGTCATGGACCGGCACATGGGCGGTGGATACAGACTCACTCATCCTGGCTCAAGGACCAAGGCAGTTGAGTAGTTCGACAGCTATATCCACGACTGAGCAGTCCTATTCAGGATCTACTCTGCTCACCCCGTATGGGGAGGGGGCTAGAAAAGGTGCCCTAAACACAGTCTGCCTCATCTCTCTCCCTGACTGGATTACCGCATCCAGTGGGGTCACTACTTAGTGGTCGCAAAAGACAAATGAATTTTGGAACATAGAATATACGGACATTGCTGGACAATACAGAGAGTGAACGTCCTGAATGCAGGGCTGCGAGGGAATTGAGACGTTTTAATATTGACATACCAGCACTCCAAGAAACACAAAGAGCTAGAGAAGGACAACTGAAGGAAGAAAAAGGAGGTTATACCTTCTTCTGGAAAGGACTGCCTGAACAAGAACAACGAATACATGGAGTTGGCTTTGCTATTAAAAATAATCTTGTGAAGCTCTTGTCAGAAGTTCCTACTGGCATTAATGAACGACTCTCAACTCTCCGATTAAAACTCACCAAAAACTAGCAGACAACTATTGTAAGTGCTTATGTACCAACATTAGATGCTGATGAAGACATCAAGGAAAAAAATTATAACCAGCTGGACACCATCTTATCAGAGATACCTAAGGAGGATAAAATTATCCTCTTGGGTAATTTCAATGCAAGAGTTGGGCGTGATTTCAATTTATGGCCGGAAACCATTGGGAAAGAAGGAGTTGGCAATAGCAACCTGAATGGAATTCTACTTCTGACTAAATGTGCAGAGCATAATCTTGTTATTACAAACACACTCTTTCATCAGAAAAATAAATTTAAAAATTTATGGAAGCACCCTCAGTCAAAACACTGGCACCTCATGGATTACGTAATTGTCTGTGCCAGAGATCATCATGATGTACTCCTCACTAGGGCCATGACGAGTGCTGATGACTGCTGGACAGATCACCGCTTAATTTGATCCACTATGGCCATTAATATTGTTCCTCAACGTAGGCTCCAAGGAAGAAAACCAAGGTGTAAAATGAACATCCATGCCCTTCAAGATCCTATTAAGCGAGCCTGCTTTCAAACAACTCTCAAGAAACATCTACTGACAGAACTCCCTGAAAATGTCGAGGAACACTGGATTAAACTGAAGACATCCATTATTGCAGCATGTGAACAAACTATAGGATACCAAATTAAGAAACATCAGGATTGGTTTGATGAGAATGATAGTGAGATTGAACATATCATCGACAAGAAAAGGAAAGCCTTCCAGATACGGCAGAATGACATTAACTGTGCTGCTAAGAAAAAAATATATATACCAGTGCAAAGGCTGAGGTCCAAAGAAGAACTAGAGAACTTAAGAACGCCTGGTGGATAAAGAAAGCTCAAGAAATCCAGCACTTTGCAGATGCTCAGGGAGACCAAAATGCTTATTTACAAAGCCATTGTACTACTGACCTTACTGTCTGCCTGTGAAACATGGACCATTTATAAATGCCACTCCCAACATCTTGAAAGATTTCACCAGTGCTGCCTCCAGAAAATTCTGCAAATTACTTGGGAAGACAGTTGGACTATTGTTAGCGTTTTGGAAGAAGCAAAGACTACCAGTGTTGAAACAATGATCCTTCAACATCAACTTCGCTGGACTAGCCATGTTGTTCGAATGCCTAATCACCATCTTCCAAAGCAGCGACTTTACTCCCAACTTAAGGGTGGAAAATGGAACATCGGTGGACAGCAAAAGAGGTTTAAAGATGTTCTTAAAGCGAATCTAAAAAAATGTGACATGAACATCGACAACTGGGAAGTCTTGGCCCATGAACATCCCAAATGGAGGTTGGCTATTATCAAAGGTGCTGTGAACTTTAAAGAAGCACGAATACAGGGTGAATGGGACAAACAAGCTAAGCGGAAAGCATGTCAAATAAATCCTTATTGCGGTCATCTTCCATCTGGAAACCTATGTCTTCACTGTGGGAGGCTGTGTGGATCCAGAATTGGCCTCCATAGTCACTTATGGACCCATGTTAAAGACCTTATCTTGGAAGACAATCTTACTCGGCCACGAGTGTTCGCCAATGAATGAATGAATGCATATGCTGATGCAAAATGGAAAAGGGAGGGGGAAATAAGCAAATCTAAGCTACCAACTATTTCTTAATGTTATCTAATAAAGTTCTGCCATGGAATTGCAAGAGGCAGATCTGAGAGGGGGAGAGCCTAATGGGGGTTTGTTCGAACCAGGCCCATATAAGGGCCCTCACATTCTCACCTCTCCCTCTGTTGCAGCCACGTGAAATGGCCTCTGAAGGGAAGCCATTCTGTGAGGCAAGTTTCTCACCAAACAATGAGAAGAATAGTGCCTGTACATTTTGCCCCATATCTCATGCCAGAAACTCTATTGTTTAAAATGAAAATTGGGTATCTGGGGGTTATAGTTCATCAGGGGAGGGAACTGCCACCCCTGGCTGCCCATGATAATGATCATTATTTTTGCAAATATAGTACACTAGCAGCCTTGTTCCCAGCATTGCTTGGGAATGCTAACCAAAGAAATCAGTGCAGTTTTGAAAGGTTCAATCTTGTCATCTTGATTCGAAATGGCATCCAATTGTCCCTATCCAAACATAGACAAAAATGTAGATTTTTATATGTCCAAATTATATGTACCCATTTTTAGTTGTAAGTCACCCTGAGTTCCAGTTTTGGAAAAAGGGTGGGGTATAAATAAAGATAATAATAATAATAATAATAATAATAATAACCTACTCTTTGATCCCAGGAACCTTCATGCAAAAATTGGTTACAATCTCTTTAGAGGTGTCCAAATGCATAGCAAACAGTCGAACAAACAACTTCCCAAAATATATACAGTAGATACTATTTAGGCCCTTCCCTCCTATTAGACTTACGTCCCTCATGTCCTGAAGAACATAACAAGAGCCTGCTGGATCAGGCCAGTGGCCCAGCTAGTCCAGCATCCCGCTCACACAGATTAACCGGATGCCCCAATGGGAAGCCCATCAGCAGAACCTGAGTGCAAGAATCACTCTCCCCTCCTGCAGATTCCAGCAACTGGTATTCGGAAGCATATGACCTCTGACTATGGAGGCAGAGGATAGGAAACATAGCTAGTAGCCATTGATTGTAGACCCTAAATCCAGGCCTGGTTCTACTCCTCCACCAGGCCAAGAAATTCAAACTCGGCCTCTGGCGACTGCTGAGAGCTCTATTAAAGGGAAGCCAAATGAACTAAACAAGCCGTGAAGAACAAACACAAACATCAAGGGGAGTGCTGATGTTGTGGCTTCATCGCTGCCAAGTATGGTGTGTGTGCGCGTGCGTGCACATGTGTGTGTGAAACTCCCTGCAAGACTGAAAAGAGAACACAGCCCATCACAGACAGAAACATTGTCTCAAGTATCTAATTATTCCCCTGGATTTGAAGACATTTATGTGCCTCATTAAAAAGGGGGGGACACGGAGGGAGAGGAATAATAAATCCCAGGCCGTTAAGTGTGTCTTCTTCCTCTAGCTGTAACTTCATCCGTCTTGTGAAAAGCTGCCAGCTGTTTTCACACAAGGTCACGGAAGCATCTGGCAGAATGCCAGCAGCTGGAGTGGACAGGCCTACACGGTACTGCAGGGATGAGAGATCTGTGGCTCTCCAATTGTCGTTGGGCTCTCATCTCCAGTCAGAACAGCCAGTATGTCCAATGGTCAGGGATGATGGGAGTTGGAGTCCAACAACATCTGGAAGCCTGCTGTATGGCTTCAGGCTCTCCGTTTCTTCAGCTGTTTATTTATTATTTATTTTATTATGCTTGTATACCGCCCCATAGCCGAAGCTCTCTGGGCGGTTTACAGTAACTAAAAACATTAAAACAAATACAATTTAAAAACAGATCTTGTAAAAACAATTTAAAACACAATTTAAAAATTTAAACAGTATAAAACACATGCTAAAATGCCTGGGAGAAGAGGAAAGTCTTAACCTGGCGCCGAAAAGATAGCTGTTGCCTTTTAACAACTCCAGTCACAGGCCCAAACCCAACAGATGTAGTCATTCCTTATCATTGTATCTCCAGGTTTTTACCTTTACCTGTAACACCCTCTCACTTGTGTTTCCCTGCAACTGGTATTCAGGTGCCATTGAGGAGAAGGAGAAAACAGAAGCATTGTCTGGTCAAACCATCAGCCCAGTCTAGAGAGAAACGTGTGTATGTGTGTGTGTGTAGGGAGAGGAATAGTACCTCTAGCTCTCTCCTCAGAGCCTGTGACCTAGCTTTGTTGAACATAAGAACATAGGAAGCTACCTTAGACTGAATCAGTTCATAGGTCCATCAGACTAATCTGAAGATGCCAGGGATTGAACCTGGGACTTTCTGCATCCAAAGCAGTTGCTCTCCCACTGAGCTATGGCCCTTTCCCTAGAGCAGTCTCCTAGAGTGCCCTGAAGATCTGCCCAAGAGACCTGCTTGCCAGGGTACCCATCAAGAGGCAGAAGCATGTGTCCTTTAAATAAGCCCTTCTAAGCCAGGAAAGGCAGAGCTTCACTGGTTCTGTTGGGCCTGTTCCAGTATGTGAGAGTTTCATCTGGCTCTGACCTTTCCTGACGCAAGTGGCTACCCTAATCTGTTTTTTCTCCCTGTAACTGAATTAATGCCAATTCATTTTGGAATGCTGGAGAGGAGCTTCTTCTTTCCTACTTAAACCAAGTGTGAGGTATAACTAAATGCTCAACACTTAAAGCTTTTCCAGTCTTCCTGGCAGGTTTGGATTATAGGCAGCTGTCCTAGGTCCTGCAGTGCTATTCCTGTGGAACTGTGGCTGTATGCAGTACTGATAGAAAGATCTGTCCATTTCAGTTCTCTCACATTCTCATTTTTCCAATCTTAAATTCAGTTCTTCACTTTTCTGCAAATATTTGAGGTTTTTCTTTCAAAGTCCTCATGAAAATTCTTCAGCATTTTAGCTCACATTTCTCCTAACAAACACATTTTTATGCTGTTTTGACTAGCGTACACATGTTTGCAAGCAATTTCTTGTAATATAATGAATTTTGTGTGTTATTTTTACATATATATTCATATTTATGCACATTTCCCCATAATACATGCATTTCTATGTAAGCACTCTTTGGCTGGGGGACTGCATTGTGAAATTCGGATAAGCACAAATTTTGAAAGAGAGCTGTGTTTTGGTTCTCATATTGTTTTGGAAAGTGAGAATTTGATAGATGCATCTTTATATGTGAATTTCTCTCCCATCCCTAGTACACACCATACACTTAAAGCACATGGCTTTCCCCAAAGAATCCTGGGAACTGTAGTTTGTTAAGGCTGCTAGAAACTGTAGCTCTCAAGATTCAGTGGGGGAAATCCTGTACTTTAAATGTGCTTTAAGTGTATGGCGTATTTGTATTTGTATTTGTGTGTAAGCTGCCTTGGGGGCCTATTTGGCCGAAAGGCGGCCTAGAAATAAAACATTACATTACATTACAGCCTGACTCTCTGTTCCAAGCTGCATTGACCATTGCTATCCAAAGGGTTCTCACTGCCCGTAAGAACTTGGCCTGGCCTTGCAGGAAAGGGCAAGACACTTGGGCATTTGGAAAGAATACAATTTTCATATCTGGAGCACTAAAATATTGGCAGGTGGTAACCCTGCTTGTAACATCAGAAGCTACCCACAGTTGCCCACAATGACCCACCTTTATGAAACAGAAGCTGCTACAGTGGAAACACAGATGGCCATTTTATCACATCTTCTGCTACTCATAGGCAGTTCATGAATTATCAGATCTTTCTCGCCACTGTGCAGGATAATAGAGGCAACCAAGGAAATTTCATCATTCCATCATGATCTGGCGTCTGTTCCATGGGATGTACACAGAACTGCGTTACTCAAAAATATGAGACAGCTATTATGTTCAGAGGTGCTGTCATGTGATAGCATAATGGGCAGCTCCAAAGTGTGCCTAATAGAAACCATCCTCAGATCCTGACTCCAGGGGATTCACATGACATTTCCCCCCAACATCAGTTGTTTTACTTTTCCCCCCAGCTTAAAATATACTACACATGTACAGAGCAGACTGTTAAAAACATAAGAAGCTGTCTTATACCATGTCAGATCACTGGTCCATCTAGCTTAGGATTGTCTTCACCAGGGGACCCTGGCAAACGTTTGGGCCTGTGGGCAAATCTACAAACTGGAAACTATCACATACAGAGAGAGAGAGACAGAGAGAGAGAGAGAGAGAGAGAGAGAGAGAGAGCAACCTATTCTACTGGCTACAAGGGAATAATCCTTGCAAGATTAATTTCAGTGGATGAAAGGGCAGGGAATCTGGTAGGTTCCAGGAAAGGCCTCTGGGGGTGTATGTGTGCCCATGGGCACCATGTTGGTAACCTATGGTCTACACTGACTGGCAGTGATTATTCAGAGTTTCAGACTGGACTTTCCTAGCCCTACTTGGAGATGATTGAACTTGGGTGATTGAACCTGGGACTTTCTGCATATAAGGCAGATTCTCTACTTCTGGATGATGGCTCTTTACTAAATACTATATAAATGCTGTTTGTGGAGTGGTTCAGAGTGTGATCAGATCACCCATTCCTTGAGAAGCTGATACAGTTGGGAAGCCATTGGCATGGTCTTGTGATGTGCCCAAAATTCATAATTGCCTTGTTCAAAATACAATTTGCCCATCTCATAATGCTTTGCCTTATTTAATATAATCTAAAGCTAATTGAGAAACCTAGTAAATATTGAGCCAGTTCCAAATAGAGCAAAAGACAGTTTGCCCATTTCTATCCTGAACATAGAACAGAATCTGCTTTGCAGTTTATTTTTTATGCTAAACATCTATGCCTAATGAAAAGACTAAAGAGATTGCAGTATTTTGAATGACAAGTTTCTTGAATTAAAAAATACAATTTATCTTATTAAGCGGGCTCAACACGGCTACAGATGTTATGATATATATGGTAGAAGATCTCTAATTTTGCCATCCGAACAAGGGATTTTATGTCAGGAGGAGAAGAAAACTGGAAGAGAGAGTCATCCGCGCCGTATGGAATGGTGAGTAATGGCTGGTTAATATATAAACTTTGCTGGTTGGTTAATATATTTTCACTTTGCTGGATAATTTTTCATTTACTGTTTTGTCACCCAGAGGGTTTGAAGAAACATAAAAAATGGAAGGCTCCATCATTTCTCTCAGCAACCTACACGTATGGGTTACCTTTGCTTTAAAAGTGACAGACCCACTAAGATGGCCCTGATACTGGATATGGAACAAGATTCCATTTATATTTTGTTTTTGCTCTGATGGCCTAGCCTGGTAATGAGTGTAACAGAGGGTTGTAGTCAATGCTTTTTTTTTCTGAGACAACTCACCGGTACAGAGTACCGGCACCTCTGTTTTTGTTGTTGTTGCCACAGCAACCATTTTGTACTGGCACTCATAGCACTTTTATCAAGGTATGTGTACCGGCACCTCATTTTTAACAAAACAAAACAAAACTAAACTAAACTAAACTGGTTGCATTCAACTAAGTCCTAGGCTGCTTTCAGACATGAGGCTTAATGCATTCGTTTAACAGATTAAAATGGTAGCGCTTCTGTCTTGATTTCTAAAATTCCTTTCACACTGCAGTACCTGTTGCATTAAGGGACAATAGCTTTTTCAGTCAATATACCAGCATTTTGCACAAATGTCTTTCACATGGGCTGCAATGAGCAATGTGTCGTTTTCCTCCCTCTCCTGTTATACACATGCACCCTGTAGTTCCCCATTGTGTAGGAGATCTAAGATCTCATCCAATCACCATGCAACCCCTGTCCCTTTAGCATCCGACATATGTTTCTTACATACTGCTGGGCTCCTGCTGGGAGGAAGGGCAGGATATAAATCAAATAATAAATAGATAATAAACATTTCCCAACATAAAACCAATGTCGCCTTACAATAATTGATTTTGAGTTTCAGTGTTTCAAAATAAAATATAATATCATACAGAACGAAATTACCATTACCATTTGTAATTTAGTAATATGAGAGCATTGGTCTGACTACTTTTGCAAGGCACTGTATATATATGTCTATATACAGTGCCTTGCAATATATATTTTCTGGATTTCCAAACTTGCAAATGGATTGTTTCTGGTATTATTTATCATGAAAATTAGTGCTAAACTTGCACTATATTCCACAAGATTTCCAGAAACAGCTTGTACATCATGTGAAAGAACAAATATAATGTGCAAATTACCAGGTAAGAAATCGTCAGAATGATGGAATAAAGTGCAGTGTGAAAGCAGCCTTACTCAGAAATAAGCCCATTGAAATTCATAGACCTAAGTTAGTCAAGTCTATTAACTTCAATGAGTGTACTCTCAGTGGGAAGAGCATTCGTCAAAGCTTGCAACATTTAAAGCTAGATGGTTCAATTCAGGTATACCAAACATGGTGCCCTGCAGCTGTTGCTGGGCTTCGCCCCCCATCATCCCTGACTATTGGTCATGCAGTCTGAGGCTGATGGGAGTTGTAGCCCAATAGAGATCAAGTCCACACCATGCATTTAAAGCACATCCAACGTGCATGTAAAGCACATGACCTCCCCCAAATTGTTGTTGTTATGTGCCTTCAAGTCAATTATGACTTATGGCAACCCTATGAATCTTTGACCTCCAATAGCATCTGTTATAAACCACCCTGTTCAGATCTTGGAAGTTCAGGTCTGTGGCTTCCTTTATGGAATCAATCCATCTCTTGTTTGATCTTCCTCTTTTTCTACTCCCTTCTGTTTTTTCCAGCATTATTGTCTTTTCTAGTGAATCATGTCTTCTCATTATGTGTCCAAAGTAGGATAACCTCAGTTTCATCATTTTAGCTTCTAATGATAGTTCTGTTTTAATTTGTTCTAACACCCAATTATTTGTCTTTTTTGCGGTCCATGTTATCTGCAAATTTCTCCTCCAACAACACATTTCAAATGAATTGATTTTTCTCTTACCCACTTTTTTCACTTTCCAAGTTTCACATCCATAGATAGAGATAGGGAATACCATGGTCTCAGTGATCCTGACTTTGGTGTTCAGTGATACATCTTTGCATTTGAGGACCTTTTCTAGTTCTCTCATAGCTGCCCTTCCCAGTCCTAACCTTCTTCTAATTTCTTGACTATTGTCTCTATTTTGGTTAATGACTTTGTCAAGGTACTGATAATCCTTGACAAGTTCAATGTCCTCACTGTCAACTTTAAAGTTACATAAATCTTCTGTTGTCATTACTTTAGTCTTCTTGACTATTATTCCCCCAAATAAACATGTGAAATGTAGTTTGTCAATGGTGCTGGGAATGTGTAGCTCTGTGAGGGGGAAACCACAGTTCCCAGGATCCTTTGGAGAAAATCATGTGCTTTAAATGCACATTGGATATCCTTTAAATATATGGTGTGGATCTGCCCAACATCTGGAGGACACATGTTAGCTACTTGTGGTCGAATAAGAATATAAGAGCCTTTCTGAATAGGATCAAAGGTCCATCTGTTCCAGAATGTTACATCCCACAAGCAAGGCATGAAGGCAAGAGCCTTCTTCTTTTAGTGCTCCACAGCAATTGGTATTCAGAAGTATACTGCCTCTGAACTAGGGATGATGAAGGATTTTGTTGTGTCTGCATTGTTAAATGAACCAGCCTGATTCATACTTTCCAGACTAATATGCAGACCAGAGTGCAGGTACCAGGTTTTTGCACTCCTCTGCATTTTGCAGGATGATTCTCAGCTCAAGAAATGTACCCAAATGCATATTATTGGGTAAAATGCATACAAACATTTTGAGGAAAAGTGTGCTTTTTAATTGCAGAATGATGCAGAAATGGGATGGAAGCAGCTTGTGAATAAACATATGTGAAATTGGCACAGACCAGTAACAATCAATTCATCCGTACTCTGAATACAGTGTTTCCATTGAGCCAGTATGACTAATAGCTGTCAGTAGACCTGTCCTCCTCTGTGAATTAGTTTACCCCCCACCCTTTTAAACTATCTGAGCTGGTGCCCATCACCACATCTTGTTTCAGTGGGTTCTATAAGTTAAAACATGTCATCTACAGCATCCTTTTATTTTGTCTTGCCTGGAACCTACTGCCCATCAGTTTATGTAAGTGATCCCAAATTCTAGTGTAATAGACCAGGTGTGAGAAACCTTTGTCCCTATAGATGTTGCTGAACAACTCCCATGATCCCTGGACATTAACCATGATTATTCAGGTGGATGGGAGATTTAGTTCAGCGACATCTGGAGGGACAAAGGTCCCTTCCCCCCATATACACACCTGTAATTGAAAATGAAGAAAATGATTTCTATTGAAATGCTCTACATAGGGCATGGTTTTACAAACCTCTGTCACATAGGGATGGAATCCTTTCCTTTGCTATGTTTCATTTTTAAGTGTGGCCCCTTGGTGGTCATTAACAATCCAATACCTTCTTCCTCCACTATTTTATCCTGTTCCCGATCTGCTCCAGTGTTTTCTTTCATTTTTGCTTTGTGGAGAATTATGGAATTATTGATATTATAATTGCTATATATTCATGAATCTCCACAGGTATAGATCTTTATTCTGATCTCTGTAATGATTGCCTGTTTACATTCCTTTTCAAGTGCAAATTAGGCAGATAATTGTCCATCAAGTCAGTTTCTTCCCCCTCCTGCTTTCTGTCTGTCACTTTCCAAATAATGTAATTAACACTCACACTATCTATGATTTCAAAGTGGATATAAAAAAAACACAAATCGGGGGGAAATAAATTGGAAAACAGGTGCAGAGAGTTGTGACTTTGAAATCCTCTCCACAAAGATAGAGAATATTAGAAATAATGGATAATCAGATGGCAAAACTGTTGGAGAATTCTTTCTCCATTGAGATCCTTTGCTGGGGGTCCTTAAAAATGTTTGAGGACACAGGCTTGAAGCAAAAAGGTAAACCTTTATTCTTTATAAGCATATGCATATGCACATGCAGGGTCAGCCCCCCAGAAACATCCAGGAGAGACTGCACTGAGGCACTGTGTGCAAGCTCTTTTATAGAGTACAGTTACAGCATGTGACAATGATTTCACCAATCTCATGAGTTCCTGCCCACCCAACATCACAGTTCCTCCTCTCTATAATTGTTCCAAACCAACCAGAAAGCATTAGGAAACTCCAGTGGTGATTCCAAGATTCTGTCCATATCATTAATGTCTTAATTGTCCTACTGTCTTAAAAGACTAATGAATTTTGGGACTAGTTGGAACAGTTACTATTGTGAATATGCTTTCAAGCATACTTGGTACATTCCATATACCATTGTTTCCTGATCAGTCAGGCTGACCCAGGTACACCTGAAATATTTGGACAAGTTTCCTGAGTTAAGTTTGCCTCAACTCGGGGTGTTTGGGAATGTATGAGCACCCCCAGTTCTATTCCTTTGCCATAGGGGTTCTTATGTCCTTATACTTTTCTCAGAAATCCCATTCCCTTACTTATGAAATAAATAGCTCAAGAGAGGGATTATTTTAAAACTTGAGCTTCATTTTGAAGCCACAGAGACTAAGGAACAGACTGGGTGACTCTGGCTAACTAGTATCTTTCAGCCTCACAGATATAGAGGAGGCAGGCCACCCCCTCTTTCTTAATGAAAACACCACCTTTTTCTTAATGAAAACACACTTATAAAGTTGTAAAATCATTATAAAATCTCACTATTTCTCTTCATTAAACCCTTAATAATTATTACAGACTTTTCTCCTAGGTGGCATTATTCAAGAATCAAATATTGGCAATTCCTACTTATTACATGAATCACAGCTTCTCTCACAATTTAAATGCTCCTTGATTCAAAACAATAGAGTAATCAATTATCTGTCAGTCAAGCATTGGCCGGGTCTTGGCACTGGCCAAATTTGGCAAGGAAACAGGAGATCGCTGTGACCTGTTGCCATTGCA
The DNA here is from genome assembly GCF_030035675.1 of Rhineura floridana. NCBI lineage: Eukaryota > Metazoa > Chordata > Lepidosauria > Squamata > Rhineuridae > Rhineura > Rhineura floridana. Next base: position 28,595,665 of record NC_084493.1, on the reverse strand, counting down.
ACAGGTTTTGCTTACAGCTCTGAATTAAATGCTAAGATTCAGGGTTCTCTGTCAGGAGCCTAATAGGCCTGGAGTTCAATGCTTAACTTTTTATGATTATAAAAAATATGCCTTCTTAATATCTATGATTATTTATGTGTGGATATATAAAATTCCCCATTAAATTCAATTACTGTGGAAATCGAGTCCATCATTACTGCCACAGAGGCGAGCAGTCTTTCTCAGGCCAAAAGGCACATTCTTCTGTGGGAAACTTGCCAGGGGTTGGAAGCTAGAGGTGTGTGTGGCCAGAGGCAAAAGTGGGTGGAGAAATAGATGTGACTCTTACCTTTTAACAGTAGGCTATATTCCAGCCACATAAAAGTCAGAGTGTTAAACACACTTCTCCATCCAGGCAAGCAAGCACATTATTGCAGTTCAAGGATATCAGGCCCAGAGGGTGAATATGGGCCACAAAGCCACTCTATTTGGCCCTCACTCTCTCCAGGGCACCCCCCTTCTCAGCCACATCACCTATTGGTCCTGCTTTACACTTTCTTTGAGATTTTTTTCCTGGCTGAAATGTGACCCTGAACGCTGATAATGCCTTTTACTTGCCTAGATGGAAAATAGAGAAGAGTACATGAGTGAGTGCAAAAATGAGCCTAAGGTACAAAGGAAAAATTTTGCATTCATTGATCCACCCACTTTTGCATCTGGCTCCACTCACCACTGGGATGACGCCCCAGAAGGTTGCCCAAAACAGTCTGAAAAAGGTTCCCCATCCCTGAACTAGACGAAGGCCCTCAGCAAGGGTGTGGAGCAGAGCCAGTGAGATGCATGGCCTGGGAGGGGTGTGTGGCCTGGGGGAATCCCAAGGGATGATTGATTGATTAATTGATTGTGTTTATTACGGTCATAGACCAGCATAAAAAATTGCATAAAAAATACAGAAAAAAAATACAGAAGTTCAACTAGACATTTTTCCATTAAAAGCCGGGATAGAGTACTTAGAACAAATTCACTTTAAAACCAGTACCAGATCTTGGATTAGTTACTCTTTTGTCAAATTCCTTCTACAGTGTATGGCAGCAGCACAAACGCTGGCTACCTTAGCTGATATTTGTGGAGTATGGTCAGATAGGAGAAATTCCATATAAAAAGCCTCATCCCTGCCCGGTATATTTTGTAAAATAGGAATGATTAAAACAGAACGAAGTTCACGATAAAATGTGCAGTGCAATAGAAAGTGGCCCACTGACTCAACTACTCCTTCATCACAGGGACACAGCTGCTCATCATATGGGATTTTTTTTAAACCTGCCATCCAAAAGTGCCGAGGGTAAAATATTAAACTTGGCACACATAAACGCTTTCCTAAGCTTAGGAATGGTCAGGGTAGCTAGGTAATGAGCGGGGGCAAATGGCCTTGAGTTAAAACTAAGATCAGGATAAGGTGCAGCCAGTGCTGAATGATTTTGAAAATCTAGGATTCGTTGGAAAATACATGCTTTTGCTTTAGAATAGCCTAGAGTGAGAATGGAGGAGGTGGAGAAGCCTAAGCTTAGTAGTTTCATATTTAATAGCTGTTTCCATTTGGACTGAACAGGATCAAACAGCATAAGTGGGGCCAAGCCCACAGGAGCAAACATCATTTTTAGCCAGAATTTTATTCTGCACGTCCAAATACGGGTTTCTATCTTAGTAACCCCGGCTTCTAATCGCACAATGGAATTGGGTACACAACCCGGAATACCAAGAATAGATCGTAGAAATTTAGTTTGGACGGATTCCAAAGGGACATGGTTGTCATAGACACATATTTGTGACCCATAAAGCAGCTGAGCAATAACTTTAGCTGCAAAAATCTGGAGTGCTGATGGAACATATTGACCCCCTTTAGAATAGAAGAAAGAGAGGAGTGCCTTTGTACTTTTCTGAGCATTTACAAAAAGAGAAAGAGAAATAAAGAGCAAGAGAAAACAGACATTTAGAGAATCATGTAAATGCTCAGAAAAATGTTCCCAAGGGATGTAGCTTTTGGTTGTAGAGATGATTCTCTAAATGTCTGTTTTCTCTTGCTCTTTATTTCTCTTTCCAGTTCTGGGTAGGGATGGAAAGATTTGTCAATGTCGTTTCTCTCCATTTCTCATTTTTCCAGTCTTAAATTCACTTCTCAACATTTATGCAGCAAATTGCAAAACAAACAAACAAACAAAAACCAATGAAAATTCAGCATTTTAGTGTGAATTTCTCCTAATAAACACATTTTTGTACAGTTTTGACTAATGTACACATTTTCACAAGCAATTTCAAAAATATGCATTTTTGTATGCTATTTTCACCAACAATTTCATTTTTAAACAAACTTCCCCATAATATATGAATTTTTGTAAGAATTGTTTGGTTAGAGAACTGCATTGCAAAATTCTGATAAGTGTGAATTTTGAAGGATGGCTGCGTTTTCATTCTCATATTGTTTTGGAAAATGCAAATTTGATAAATTTAGCTTTAAATGTGAACTGAATAGCATTTCTCCCCCATCACCAGTTATTAATATATTTATTATTTGATTTATATCCCGCCCTTCCTCCCAGCAGGAGTCCAGGGTGGCAGCATGACATCAGTTCTGGGTGATGTGTATATCTGAACAGAATATTCATTTGGTCACACTTTCTTGCTGTGATCTTCCAAAAGTCTGAAAATAGCAGGCACTCCTGCCACAAAAAGTTTTACAACTGGTGGCACTCTTCTAAGGCAATCTTCCAACAAACAGCTTGTCATTACATAACAAAACTGTTCCTGAATTTTTTTACATCAACCTGCAAGTGGGAGATTGCATCATATGATTTACTGTATTTATTTATTTATTAGATTTAAATCCCACCTTTCCTCCAAGGAGCTCAAGAAGGCATACTGAGATTCCTTCACACAGAGAAAACTAGCATGTCAGCAAGAAGATTTTTATGTGCAATTAGGTTTTATTGTTGATGTTGGTTTTGGCATATTTAAATTCAGGTTTTAATACAGAGAACCATACAGGCATGTCGTTTCACCACCTTCAGCCTGAAATGGTACAGTCCATGAACAGTTTTACCATATGTTAGATTACTGCAATGTGTTATACATAGGGCTGTCTTTGAAGACAGTTCAGAAACTGCAGCTGGTGCAGCATCCATATTCAGCATCCAGACTGCTCACTGGAATAAGATGCTTATTCTTATAGAGCAACTGCACTGTCTCCCAATTAGTTTCTAGGCTCAATTTGACCTCCTACACAGTGAAGAACTACAGTGTGCATGTGTATAACAAGTGAGGGATGAAAACAAGACAGCGTTCATTGCAGCCCACATGAAAGACATTTGCGCAAAATGCTGGTATAGTGGCTGGAAAAGTGCTGTTCCTTAACGCAACAGGTACTCCAGTGTCAAAGGAATTTTAGAAATTGGGACAGGAGTGCTACCATTTTAATCCGTTAAATTAACGCAAGAAACCCCATGTCTGAAAGCAGCCAGAAAGAAAGAGAAAAAGAGAGAGAGAGAAGGGGTGTTAGGGAGGGATGGAAGGAGGCAGAGGCGTCCTAAAGAGAGATTGACAAGGGGATGGCAAAGAAAGAGAAAGAGAAAAGTGTGCCAAAAATAGAGAGTGCAAAGCAGGGGGAAGAAGTAGAGACAGAAAGGGGCTGGCTTCTCCCACGTTGGACTCTGGCCTTACCAACCACTGGCATCAACCCTGCCCACCACCAGAATGCTACCCCCCCAACAGATTATCCCCCAAGGGAATGCAGCTCTTTATAGAGAGAAAAGGTTGCTAAAAGTATTGCCAGTCCATTCACACCTTTCTCTCTCCCCGCCCCCATTTCAGCTGGTCACCATTCAGCCATTTTGCTCAAAAGCGCCTCCTTCCCTTTCCCCTCTACCCACCCCCCTTTCTGTTTGTTGTCCTCTTTCGTTGGAGGCAAGGCAGAAGTTGAGTGTCCTTCTCCTTCCATCAGTGTGAGAGAGAAAACAAGAGTTACGAGTGCCAAGTGGGAACAACATTTACGAGTGAGGGCTCCTTGACCCGCCCATAAATCTGGCTGCCTGTTCAATACCTTTTATTATGAGAGCACATACAACCCCAAGGGACTGGCTTTTCCTAGCCAGTCAGCTCTGGGCCCTTAATGTCTTCTTGCTGACCTAGAGCTGAAATGAGCTGGTTTCCTGACTTGACAGTTAAAATGATTTCAGGAGGAACAGGCCAGTTTCAAGGGTGGCCACTACTACCATGTTTCCCCAAAGCGAGGGAGCTGCTTCCTTCCATATGCTTGCACTTCCTTCCATGGAGGAATTAAGCCCATGCCAGGGATAGGAGAAAATGCTCTATTCCCCATATCTCTATGGGGCAATCCCCATATACCTAGCATGGGTCAGCACCCAGATAGCCGCATTCAGATGAAAACAGGAGGGTGGTGTGCTTGTGTGTGCTTATTTGTGTGTGCACATTTCATTCCAGCTGATCATCATAAGAATCCAGTGTTCTCTCCTCAGCCCTCCTCCTCCCTTTCTTCCTTTTGTGTTGCATCTGTTAGATTGCAAGCCTTCAGGGAGGGAGAGAATGTATGAAAACCACTCTAGGAGCCCTTTTGGCTGAAGAGTGGGGTACAAATGCATGTGTGTATGTGTGTTAAGTGTTGCATGAATAGTACTTTTCCCTCTTCTGGATCTCCCCTAAATCCATTTCACCAGATGACCTCCAGTTCTAGTATTATGAGAAAGGCAGAGGAACTTCACACCTTTGTTTATTTATTACAATTTTTGAAATCCTGCCTTTCAGCATTTACATTAAATGGCTTTTAAAAAATCCCTCACACACATACAATAAACATCAGCTTATCAAAAAATATCAACGTCTAAAAACATCCCCCTGCCTCCAAGGTAGTTGAGCAAGATTGGGGAGGCTAGTCCAGCTCGCCCAGAGCAAGCTCTGAGATGGTATTTGCCTCCCTCCCTCTCCCTACTGGGATCCATCCCACAGGGCAGATGGTGCTACATGGCCTTTTGGTGGTGGTGATGGTGAGATGGAAAATCCAGCTGGAGCAAACATTAAGTTGGCCCTGCCTCTTTTTCTGGGCTCCTCTAGAGGAGCTGTTTATTCAGCATTCATCCTGATTTGCTTGCACAAAGTTTATGTGGTGGTTAGACTATGCACGGCCTTTACTGTGTATTCTTTCTGATTTGTTTGCAGGGAGGTTATATGATGACAATGTACATTCATCTGCATTCATCCTTGTTTCCTTGCAGGGTGATTATACATCTTCCCTTTCATCGTTCTTTCATTCCACACTTTTCAGTGCATTTCTCTGTCACTTTCCAAGCTGCAAAAAGTCACTTTTTTAAAGTGGATTTGTTGCACAAGGCCAACAGATTGCTTTGATCCACTTTAATTGTGCAAACTGAAATGTCAGGCTTGAATCCCTCTTGCAAAATAGTGACAGTCTGGAGTCTCTCTCTTTCTCTCTCCCCCTCTCTTCCATCAGAATCCTACACACACACACACACACACACACCTCTAGTATAGATGTATCACAAGAGTAGCCCTGGGCAGAGTCATCAGCAGTCATGTGCCAGGCACTGGTCAGTTTCAAAATCTGGAAAAAGGAGTCTCCAGTTTGCCCATAAATCCTTTTGGCAGCCTTGGAAATAAAGTCTCTGCTTTGGGCTTTCTGAACACTTCTATATTTATGGCTAACACAGTTTTTTAAAAGCTGGGTCTTTCATTTTATGTTCATATTCCTGTGGCTGTGATAGATTTGCTGTAATCCTGCAGTTGCATGATTAAAGCCCATAAATGTTACTAGGCTCTCTCTCTTTTTTCATAATCCTTGAAATTTGAAGCAATCAAGGTTTAACTGGAAGGTGTTGGGACACATAGCAAGATCTGATGTAATGAAGGTGGTGCCTTTACCAGTCTCATTGTCTTTACATGGGGCACTGAAAGATATACTTGACCAGGGATGACAATTTTCTAAATTTCCTTTTTTAAAACATGCTAAGATTTCAGCCAAGTGCAGTAAAGTAACAACAACAACAACAACAATAATTTATAAGAAGTATTACCATAATACACTCACCTGGTTGCCATAAAGCCAGGTGTCATTTAAACTGTTCCAAGGAAACAAGCATGCTTGGTCAGTTTCAGGACTCCTAGAGCAGTGATTCCCAGTGGGAGGTGCTGAAACTATTTCTTGATATCAGATGTATTCATCCAAAAGCAGCTTAAGCAGCAGTTGACTGACAGATAGACTATGCCAGCCAGTGGAGGCTAGTCCACTAAGGAAAATGGAGCACTGCCCCACCAACCTCAGTCTCCCACAGCTGGCCCCCACCTGCCTGGTTTCTTACTTGAATCCAGTACAGGGAGTGGCACTGCCTGTCAGCTTCCTCCTCCTAAAATCTCAATATTGTGCTTGTAGAACTCAGCAGAGAGAAGGACAGGGGACAAAACTAGGATTAGTTGGCTCTTCCTACCATTGGCTCTGGCGCCACCTACTGTTGGTCTCCCTACCTTCCATCCCACCAGTCCAAATGGGCACCAGCCACCACTGATGCCACCATCGCTGCCCTTTCTTGAGAATCTTATGAGGGAGCAGCAGATTTACGGGGCTTGCTACTTTATCTGGGGAGATCTAGGTTCACATCACAGATCAGTCCTGTAGCCCAGGGGTGGGGAATCTTTTTCAGCCCAAGGCCCACACTCTGTCATGAGCAATCTTCTGGGGTCCACATGTCAATAGCGGGTGCAGCCAGAGGCAAATCTGGACAGAGCAATGGATGAGATTTTCATGTCAGTTAGGGACAGAAGGATCTGTCAGTTTTGGTTCTCTCTGTTTCTCATTTTTCCAGTCTCAGATTCAGTTATCTGGGTTTCTGCAGCAATTTGCTATATTTTAAAAAATCCTCATGAAAATTCATCAGCATTTTAGTGCAATATTTTCCTAATAAACACATTTTTGTATGTGGTTTTTACCAATGCAGACTTTACAGACTTTTGCAAGCAATTGTCCCTAACGTATGCATTTTTAAAAACATTGTTTGGTTGGAGAACTGCCTCACAAAATTCGGATAAATGTAAATTTTGAAGGATGGCTGTGTTTTGGTTCTCATATGCTAACCAAACACATTTAGTAGGCAATGTTTGTTTGGGCTGTATTGCTTAGACTGCGGGTGAGGGCTTACGTGATTGAATGCTCCTCCATATCCTCTATCCCTTCACATAGAAAAGTAGCATGTCATGCTTTAAATGTGAACTTGCACTCTTTTACATCTAGCCATCCTAGCCCCAGGTATCAAAATGTTTCAGAAACACTGTGTCAGTTTAGGAGTTCCTATGCCCTCTTGAATCAAAGCTGGAGTTTCTGAGGGTTTGAGTGGCATAGAATTGCTATTATGGCTCTCTATCAGCAAGCACACTTGGAGACAGAACAAGGCCACCGCTAGAAGCCTTTGAGTTCTGCAAATGTCAACTTCTGCCAGATATAAAGTGGGTGATAAGACATTTTTGCTATCAAATTGCCAAAATTTATTTCGGCAGATCTTTAAACAATGACATCTATAAAACTATACTTCCCAGCAGTATTTTTATCATATGTTAAAACTACAGCATCCATCACATTTGTCTGTGCGCTAAAACAGCTCCTTGAGATAAAGTGCAAAGTTTAGAAGATGGATGGCTCCATTTATGGTGCTGCTGTGATCAGGCACCTGAGTGCATCATGCTACTGCCTTCCATGGCCACGGAATATTACATGCCTGGTTCTGGATGTGCCCAGGATATACTGTGTCAGGCTGCAGGTGCAGACTCACATAACGGAATGCATCATCATCATCATCATTTTAAATCCCTGCACATAGAAAAGTAGCATATTAGGGGAAAGGCTTAATTAGAACTCTTAATAATAATAATAATAATAATAATAATAATAATTTCTGTGTCGCCTATCTGGCCAAAGGCCACTCTAGGCAACGTACAAAACAGTTAAAACACAATGAGATAAAATACAATAATACAATAAAAAACAGTATGAGAATAATACAGCAGCAACAATATTAAAACAGGGTAGGAGGCATTTCAGTCACAGTAATTAACCCTCCCCGGAGATCCCAAAGGCCTGTTGAAAGAGCCAGGTCTTTAAGGCTTTACGGAATACATTTCTTGACATACTATTTTTCAGTCTTACCTACTAAAAAGTAGCAGCAGGAAAACGGAAGAGTTGCCATCTGATTTGGAAACTCAATTTTGATGCCTGTGTGGCAAAGGAATGGGAGTGCATCTGTGATAACTGCACATCCCTTTGGAAATGTGAGGAACTGCTGGATCCATATGCAACGCCCCCATGTGGTGAACCACTGAATTGCAAGTGGCAGCTTCACAGTGAAGTGTCTACAGGCCCTGGACTGATTTCGCCCACACAGAATGGCTGTTGGATCCTGCTGGACAGGAAAGAGTATAAAGGCTTTCCTGGTCCAGTCAAGCTTTGCTGAAGCTGCAAGGTCTTCCTGAGCTCTGGCACATTTGTGCATCTTTCATTATGCTCCTTAATCCCACTCTGGCTGATCTTTTAGTTCTTTGGTTTTGGCTTTTGATGGGCTCACCTGGCTGCTACCTATCACCCAGGCCTGACAGTAAATATAATGGATTCCCATAGTTACATGAAAGCATAAGCCTCCCTCCCAAAGCTTTCCCGAGATATTTAATACCAGAGATGGAAAATCCAAACATCGTTCCTCTTCAGGGAAGTGCTCCTGGCATAAGGTTGATTGAAGGGGAGCTGCTCATTGGTAATACTGTGAGCAGCAGAATTCCTTGACAGATTCTGCCTAATGGGCGAACTTGTCTGTCTTCTTTTTTGCCACTCCTCATAGTGCCCAAACCCTACTACTGCTTCATGGTAGGACTTCCTCCACTCTCTATTCCTTTCCCAATTCTCCCTTTCCACTGCGGCCACTCATACGCTGCATGTGGGCTTCCCATGGGCATCTGGTTGGCCATTGTGTATGTATGTATGTATGTATGTATGTATGTATGTATAACTTTATTGCTTAGCCATAGGCCATCGCATTACAAATAGCACGTGCACCATATCAGAATGCAAGTTACAATACAAATTAAAATTAAAATTCCTTTGTTGTAATACATACCAATTAAAACCTGGAATTCACAACAAAAGCATTGTGCTACATAACATAGGGCTTCCCATATAGGCCCAAAGGTAAATAATTAGTCGAACGCTACTGCCAGATTGACAAAGGCAGCATATAAGTGTTTGGTGGGACCTGCCATACACTGTTCAGCTAGAAAAAGGAGGGTCAGGCAGTGATCAATAGTACCTAATCCTTTCCTGAAACAAGCCTATTTGGGACAAATAACCTGATTAGAAGATTCCCAGTCCTCTATTTTTAGCAAAAGATATTAACTATAAAGCTTAGAAACAATATCCAGGAGGCTGATTGCGCGATAATTATTTGGATCCTGCTTATCACCCTTTTTATGAATAGGGAAGACTATGCTCTGCTTCCAACCCTCCGGGAAAATGCCTGAACTATTGATTTGATTAAACAACTTTGCCAAAATAGGGGCCCACCAATCAGGAAAGGTTTTATAGATTTCTGGATGCAGCATGTCTTCTCCAGGAGCTTTGCCTGTTCTGAGGGCCAAGATGAGAGATTTAATTTGTGGTACAGTAACCAATGGCCATTGAGGCATGCTTATTTTCTCAATAGGAGGAAGGTTGCTAGCAGGAGAGGTCATGTATAACTTACTGAAATAATGCCAAGCAGTTGAAGATATTTGTCCAATGATTAATGGTCTGGGAGTACCCATGCCCTTGGAGACAAGGTTCCAAAACTGGCTCTCATTTCTTTCCACCACGGCTAGATCTAGTTGTTGCCATTGGAGTCTAGCGTATAGTTCCTTTTTTTGTTTCAAAAGTGAGTTATACGAAGATCTCAAATGGACTAAGTAGTCATGCGTGTAAGTTACAGTATCTCTAGTGGCCGACCGTGAGTAATTCATCAGGACTCTCCTAGCTGTCCTACACTCCTGATCAAACCATCCATTTCCTGATTGTCTAAAGGCCAACATTCGTTTTTTCTGGACCAACACTGGTCTTAAATGTTGCGCAATAGTCTGATAGGCCTGAATAACATCCATTTTGGAGTTCATAATATCTTGCTGGAGGGATTGAAAAGTGTCACTAACAAGTAGTTGCGAGACAGAGGAGTGTAGGTCAGTAGACCATCAAATTCTCTGTTCCGCAACTTGAATCCCCTCAAGGTTTAAAAGAGGGTGGGGGGGAAAGGTATTAGAGGTCTCACGTATAACAAGAGTGGGAAGTGGTCACTTTCCACTCTATTATCCAGCACAAATCTAAGTATGTCCGGAAGCAAAGCCTTAGATACTGACATATTATCTATTATGCTGGCACCCCGATTAGTCAGATACGTAAAAGAACCATGTGACTCATCTATATCAGTGCCATGCAAGCGTTCTAGATGATGTTGGCCATTGTGAGAACAGGATACTGGCCTAGATAGACCAGGGATGGGGAATCTTGGGCTGAGGGCCAAATGTGGTCCCCCAGGCCTTTCTATCTGGTCCTTGGGACTCTCTCCAGGCCACGGCCCTTCACTGGTCCTGCTTAACACCTTTTTTCCCTGGATGGAATTCTAATAGTGACTCTTGTTTGCCTGGATGGAGGATAGAGACTAGGGTTGCCAGGTTCATGGCCTGAGACTGATCCTGTATCTTTAGGAGAAGAGAAAGTCAGCCAAGTGCAAGTGTTCTTGCAACCCTGTAATGAGAAAAACCACAAGGTGGAATTTTCCCTTCCCCCTCCACAACTTTTAAAGATATAGAAGACCTCTTGGTTGCCAGGCCCAGCCTCCAAGAGGTCTTCTGTATCTTTAAAAGTTGTGGAGGGGGAAGGGAGAATTCCACCTTGTGGTTTTTCTCATTACAGAGTTACAAGAACACCTGCAGTTGGCTGACTTTCTCTTCTCCTAAAGATACAGGATCAGTCTCAGGCCATGAACCTGGCAACCCTGATAGAGAGGCATGTGTGTAGAAACTAGCTTTCTTACAAAGGTGCAATTTACATTCATTGCCTACCCACTTTTGTATCTGCCCACGCTGACCACTGCCATTTGTTCCCCAGAAGGGAATGCAGCCCTAAGGCTGAACAAAGGTTCTCTACCTCTGAGTGGGGATGGAAGGACCTGTCAGTTTTGGTTCTCTCAGTTTCTCATTTTTCCAGTCTTAAATACAGTTCTCCACATTTCTGTAGCAATCTGCAAAAAAAAAATTTTTTTAAATCCTCATGAAAACACTTCAGCATCTTAGTGCAAATTTCTCCTAATAAACACATTTTCATATGCAGTTTTGACTAATGCGCACATTTCTGCAAACACTTTTTCCCTAGTAGAATGCATTTTATGTTAATTTGACGAATCTATTCATGGCTGTATTTTGATACCCTAATTGTTTCGGAAAGTGCAAATTTGATAGATTCAGCTTTAAATGTGAACTGAATTATTAACAATCAATCAATCAATCAATCAATCATCAATCAATCAATCAATCAATCAATTAACCCACCCTTCACCCAGAGGTCCCAGGGTGGGTTACAACAATGTTAAAACACACATAGTAATTAAAACAGTTAAAAACAACCTAAATAACATCACAGAAAATAGGGTGGGCCCTAAAAATATACATCTTAGGTGTCTAAGGTCAGGGTAAAGAATTGCATTTCTCCCAGTTCCTACTGCCGAGATAGGCCTTTGATCTGAACCAGCTGGGTCTCCTTACACTTGAACTTTAATTCTGCTCATATGTTACCAGCCAACCTCAAGCAGAACATTGTCCTTTACCACTTTTTCTCCATTCACAAGGCCATTGCCAAGCTGCACTCTGTTACCTCGGATCACTTCATCACCATTCCCCATGTCATTATATGCTCAGCCAGAGCATTACCCTACATCAGATAGCGGCCTTCTCCTAGTCCATCACAATCACCCAGCACTTTGTCCGTCAGTGTTGGGACACTTACCCTTTGTATATCACCACCCCTATTACGAACCCATTACCATTTCTCACTTCCCTGGCCCCTCATCCTTCTCTAGCACATTATCCTTTCCTAGGCCTATCACATTTATCGATGTTCTCCAGGCTTGAATACTGCTAAACTAATTAGCGCTCTACTAAAAAAAAAATCCTGGAGGATAATTAGAGTGACAATTGAAAGCAGGAAACTAGGGCATCTCGCCTTGAATAAAGGGAAGGCAGAATCTTTGCACACAGCTGGTGACTCGGCTGTTGGCCCTCGCAAATAATTACACCACTCTTCTACCTTCCAGACTGGCTGCTTCTTGGTGTTTTTTAAACAGGTGATGGGGGGTATCTGTGGAAGTTTTTAAGGCCCCAGGAGGTAAGCAAGCAACCACTAGAGGTGCTGGTGTTGTGATCTCCAGGCCACATGAAGAGCCTTTTGACAAGCAGCATGAGATGCCTTTTGACACTGATGGAGAACAAATCAGTACCTAGGTGGGCTGCTGGCAGCTGAGGCTTATGAAGGCGGAGGGGCTGCTTCTCTTATAAATGGATGGTGTGCTGTAGAATCTTCTGTGAGTCTGGGTGGTGGTGTTCCATTGGCATCTTAGTTGCTGTTGGGATGGAAGGATCTGTCAATTTCAGTTCTTTCCCTTGCTCATTTTTTCAATTTTAAATTCAGTTCTCCACATTTCTGCAGCAATTTGTCATTTTTTAAAAAAAACCCTCATGAAAATCCTTTAGCATTTCTCCCAATAAACATGTTTTATATGCAGTTTTGACTCATGTATGCATTTTTGCAAACAGTTCCTCTTAACATGCATTTTATGTAATTTTCACTACTGTATTCATTCTTATACATACTTTCCCATAATATGTGCATTTTTGTAAAAATTGGTTAGAGAACTTCATTGCAAACTAAGTGAGAATTTTGGAGGATGGCTGTGTTTTGGTTCTCATATTGTTTCAGAAAGTTCAAATTTGACAGATTTGGCTTTAAATGCAAACTGAATCAAATTTCTCCTCCATCCCTCCCTGCAGCTTTGGGTGTGGAAGATCCCCCCCCCCCATTTTGATACACAGTTTATTTTTCTTATTAAAGACCTCACTGTTTCATTATTAATTTTAGAGGTGGGGAACCTCAGGCCTAGGAGCCAAGTGTGCCCCCCCAAATCTCTCTACCCAGACCTTGAGACACTCCCCAGACCCCTCTTCTCTCCATTCAAGGGATTTTACCTGCCTAGAATGTGTCTCTGAACTGTGATAATGCCTTTTTTTGCCTGGTTGGAGGTGTGTGTGCATGTAGAAATCTGACTTTTGTATAAGTGGAATGTAAGCTGCCGCACACAACTAATGATCCCTCCAGACATCCTTTTAATTGCACATTCACAATGATTTGTGCTCATGATGGTATCGGGGTAGTTACATGTGAACCTCCTGTCAACATTGTTTCTGCCTGCAAAAGTTTTGTTTTGTGCCTGCTTCATTTCCAGTCAGGTCATATCCTGTAACTTCCTGCTAAAATCCTATCATTTTTTATACCACAAATGTTTGGGTTTATTTTTGTCCTACCTTTGTTGCATTGTAGTCCTGCTAGACAGCAATCATGTGGTACCCTTGGGGAAAGCATTGCAGAACAACAAATAAAGCAAAATAAATCCACAACTAATAATATACTATTATTGTGTTAGGGAGATATTGCAAAATACACACGCCTTATACAAACCAGTTTGGAGGGGTTGTAAGAGTTGCAGTCATTGCTCCGCCCATTTTTGCTTCTGGCCTTGCCTACCACTGGTAGATGCCCCCTAGAAGATTGTCCATGTGAGAATGTGGCCCTTGAACTGAAAAAAGCTTCCCTATCCTTGAAATATTTCATTAAATGGCATTTATTTTATGATGTGATTTTGTTTCTCTTTTTTTTTGTCTTGTGTGAACTTCATTTTCTTTTTGCCATCAGGTGCAACTTCTGATGACTGCCAGTTTGCTTTCCCAGAATGCACCAGGCATTTCATTGTTCTGGCACATTTGGGGGTGGGTGGAGGAAGCTGGCTACAGCCAGGGCCACTGACAGATGGGCAAAAAGGGTCAGTTTCTCCCAGGCCCAGGGCCCCAGGACCCTAGGAGCCCCAGACTCTTAGCTTTCATTAAAAAAACAAAAAAGCTCCTAAGTGCTCTGGGTCAATACACCAAAATGCCACCCCCTCCCCTGTGCAGCTTATGTTAAGTGAGCTAGTAGTTGGCTGTTCCAATCCCCGCCCTTTCAGGTTTTTAGTCTCTAAGTTAAGTAAGAGTTGTGGTTGATGAGGAGTTTTTTTTACCTCCAGGCTATAACTAGAACCTGTTGCAAGCCATGAAAACAGCTGCTTTTTCCTGCCTGTCTGCACATCACATGAGATGAATATGTTTATAACGTTCAGCAGCAGCACTGTGCCTGCCCTCCCACTTTTACATGTTTCAAGTATATTTGTGTTTTTGTAAGTGTGAGTATGTGTGTGTGTTGGCAAGTTTAGTTGGGGGTTTATTTTTTGATGTAAACTATCAAAACTGTAGGATGTTGCTGTTAAAGCAATTGAGGGGGTGCCTTTGTGCATGTTTTTTCCACTTCATTGCATGGTTTGTTAATATGACATGATACATTTGCACCTTGCTTTTCTTCCTGGGTCCTTCCCCTCTTTTATCTTTGCAACAACACTGCAAGGTAGGTTACGCTGAGGATTGGTTCAGTCAAGCTGCACATTTTTTTTAGCTGCTCCTATCTTTTTAATGTTATTTTAATTTACTGTTGTTGTTATGTGCCTTCAAGTCAACTATGACTTTTGGCGACCCTATGAATCAGCCATCTCCAGCAGCATCTGTCATGAACCACCCTGTTCAGATCTTGGAAGTTCAGGTCTGTGGCTTCCTTTATGAAATCAATCCATCTCTTGTTTGGCCATCCTCTTTTTCTACTCCCTTCTGTTTTTCCCAGCATTATTGTCTTTTCTAGTGAATCATGTCTTCTCATGATGTGTCCAAAGTAGGATAACCTCAGTTTCATCATTTTAGGTTCTAATGGTAGTTCTGGTTTAATTTGTTCTAACACCCAGTTATTTGTCTTTTTTGCTGTCCATGGTATGCGCAAAGCTCTCCTCCAACACCACATTTCAAATGAGTGGATTTTTTCTTTTATCTCCTTTTTTCACTGTCCAACTTTCACATCCATACATAGAGATTGGAAATACCATGGTCTGAATGATCCTGACTTTAGTGTTCAGTGATACATCTTTGCATTTGAGGACCTTTTCTAGTTCTCTCATAGCTGCCCTCCTCAGTCCTGGGCTTCTTCTGATTTCTTGACTATTGTCTCTATTTTGGTTAATGACTGTGCCAAGGTATTAATAATCCTTGACAAGTTCAATGTCCTCATTGCCAACTTTAAAGTTATATAAATCTTCTGTTGACATTACTTTAGTCTTTTTGACATTCAGCTGTAGTCCTGCTTTTGTGCTTTCCTCTTTAACTTTCATCGGCATTCATTTTAAATCATTACTGGTTTCTGCTAGTAGTATGGTATTGTCTGTATATCTTAAATTATTAATATTTCTCCCTCCAATTTTCACACCTCCTTCATCTTGGTCCAATCCCGCTTTCTGTATGATATCTTCTGTGTATAGATCAAATAAATAGGGTGATAAAATACACCTGTCTTACACCCTTTCCGATGGGGAACCAATCGGTTTCTCCATATTCTGTCCTTACAGTAGCCTCTTGTCCAGAGTATACGTTGCGCAGCAGGACAATCAGATGCTGTGGCACCCCCATTTCTTTTACAGCATTCCATAGTTTTTCATGATCTACACAGTCAAAGGCTTTGCTGTAATCTATAAAGCACAGGGTGATTTTCTTCTGAAATTCCTTGCTCCGTTCCATTATCCCACATATGTTTGCGATATGATCTCTGGTACCTCTTCCCTTTCTAAATCCAGCTTGGACGTCTCGCATTTCTCGCTCCATATATGGTAAGAGCCTTTGTTGTAGAATCTTGAGCGTTACTTTACTTGCATGAGATATTAGTTCAATAATTACTGCATTCCCTGGGATCCCCTTTCTTTGGAATTGGGATGTATATTGAACGCTTCCAGTCTGTGGGCCATTGTTTAGTTTGCCATATTTCTAGACAGATTTTTGTCAAACTTTGGACAGATTCAGTCTCAGTAGCTTGTAGCAACTCTATTGATATGCCATCTGTTCCTGGTGATTTGTTTCTTCCAAGTATTTTAAGAGCAGCGTTCACCTCACATTCTAAAATTTCTGGTTCTTCATCATATGCTTCCTCCGTGAGTGAATCTGTCATCCTGGCATCTCTTTTATAGAGTTCTTCAGTGTATTGCTTCCATCTTCCTTTTATTTCATCTCGGTCAGTCAGTGTGTTCCCCTGTTGACTATTCAACATCCCTAGTCATGGTTTAAATTTCCCTTTCATTTCTCTAATCTTCTGGAATAGGGCTCTTGTTCTTCCCTTTTTGTTGTCCTCTTCTATTTCTATACAATAACTATTTTAATAGTTCTCGTTGTCCCTACATACTAGTCGCTGTATTGTTTGCTTTTGCTTTCCTTCTCTCTTTAAACATTTTAAGAGTTTCTTCAGTCATCCATTGAGGTCTTTCTCTGTTTTTAACTAGAGGTATTGTCTTTTTGCATTCTTCCCTGATAATGTCTCTGACTTCACTCCATCCTTCTGGTTCTCTATCAACTAAGTTTAAAGCCTCAAACCTGTTCCTTCCTTTACATTCTTCTCGGATGTTATTTAAATTGTATTTTGGCATTGTGATTGCTTTGTTGTTCTTCTTTAGCTTTACTCTGATTTTCGATACGACCAGTTCATGATCTGTACCGCAGTCTGCTCCTGGTCTTGTTTTTGCAGAAAGTATGGAACTTCTCCATCTTCTGCTACCAATTAGATAATCAATTTGATTCCTGTATTGACCATTGGTGATGTCCACGTGTACAGTCGTCTTTTCGGTTGCTCAAAAAATGTGTTCGCAAGAAACAAATTATTGGCTTCACAGAATTCAATCAGTCTTTCTCCTGCTTCATTTCTGTCTCCTAAGCCCCATTTCCTCACAATTCCTAGTTCTTCTCTGTTTCTACTTTCGCATTCCAGTCTCCCATGATTATCAGCACATCTTGTTTTGGTGTGTGATCAATTTCTTCCTGTACTTCTGCATAAATGTTGATACGTTCCATTTCTTGCTTGACAATTTCTAACTTTCCCTGGTTCATGCTTCTCACATTCCATGTTCTTATTGTGTGCACCGTACAACTCCGGACTCTCCTTTCACATATGTGTGCATCAGGCTCTGGGCTTCCTTTTGGCTTTGACCCAGCTGCATCATTAGTCACAGCACTACTTGTCCTTGTCCTTTGTTCTTCCCCAGTAGTTCGGTGAGTGCCTTCTGACCTGGGGGTCTCATCTTCCAGCACTATCTCATGTTGCATTTTGGATACAGTACTCTGTTCATAGGGTTTTCATGGTAAGAGATATTCAGAGGTGGTTTACCATTGCCTTCCTCTGAGTTTGGATGCATCTTAGTCTGGCATCTCAGCTTTGACCATTCTGCCTTGGGTGCCCCTGCTAGGAGTCTACCGTCTTGGTCTAGACTCCTGATGGCATTACTCTCAGCTTCTTCAACACTCTCAAACCCCCTCACAACATTAAGGTGTGCATCCTAATGGACTGCCTTCAAGTTGATTCCAACTTATGGCGACCCTATGAATAGGGTTTTCATGGTAAGCGGTATTCAGAGAGGGTTTACCATTGCCTCCGTCTGAGGCTGTGAGGCAGTGACTGGCCCAAGGTCACCCAGTGAGTTTCATGGCTGTGTGGGGATTCAAACTCTGGTGTCCCAGGACGCAGTCCAGCACCTTAACTACTACACCACACTGGCTCTCTGTGCATCCTAGAGGGAGTTTAATTTTTTACATGTTATTGACACTAATAACAATAATTTATTTATTTAAAATATTTCTATCCCACCCTTCTACCCTATAACAAGACACTCAGGGTGGCTTACAAAAATAAAATCAAAGATGTACATAATAAAATTGTAAACAATAAAACCACAAAATCATTAAAATAAATTAAAATACATAAAATACAATTAAAATACATAGAATACAATACACACACACACACACACACATATATCGGGGTGGTACTAAAGGGACTACAAAGGTAAAATTTAACATAGAAGACATAAAATCAGTGTCAGGCTTTCAGTCCCTCCCAAAGGCTCTCTGGAACAAGATCTTTTTCAGAAGTCTCCAGAAAACCAACAGGAGCAGAGTGGACTTCTTGGGGTAGGGTATTCCAAAACTTGGGGGCCACAGATGAAAAAGCTCTCTTCCACGTGCCTGTTAGTCTAACATCTTTTATTCCAGGCACGCAGAGGAGACCAGAGGCAGATGATCTTAAATCCCAGGCAGGTACATATAGGCGTAAGTGGTCCCTCAGGTACATTGGTCCAAGGCCGTTTAGGGCTTTAGAGATCAAAACCAGCACTTTGAATTGAGCCCGGAAACAAATTGGGAGCCAGTGGAGTCGATAAAGCACAGGGGTGATATGCTCCCTGATCCGTGCTCCAGTTAACATTCTGGCTGCTGCATACATGATTATGGTTTTTGAACTATTTATAACTGTTGGAAAATGCCTTGTGAGGGAAGGAACTCTGAAAGGCAGGTTAGAATCTGTTAAATAAATAAATCAAGACTGTGGATTCAAAATAACTGTATCAATATTCAAGACTGGATTACTGCAATGCACACTATGTGGGGCTTCCCTTGCACTTGACCCAGAAACTGCAATTAGTGCAGAAGGCTGCAGCCAGATTCTTGATGGGAGTGAGACCTTGTCAGCATATAATATCTCTGCTCAGAGATCTGCACTGGTTGCCAATTTGTTACTGGGTCAAGTTCAAGGAGTTACTATTGGTTCATAAAGCCCTTAACAGCTGGGGACCAGTTTACTTGTGAGACCTCTTTGCCCCATATAGGCCCACTCAAGCACTCCGCTCTGCAGAGCAGGAACTGCTATTGATGCCACATAATACTCATTCCACACTTATAAGAAATAGTTCTTTTAGTGTGGCAGCACCTACTCTTTGGAACTCCCTGCCTATTGACATCAGGCAGGTGCCTTCACTGTATTCCTTTCAGCGCCTGCTTAAAACTTTTTTTTTAGGCAAGCCTATCCAGGCACATAGATGTTGATCTTTTTAATAGCTTTTAGTAGCTTTTTAATTGTTTTAAATATGTTTTAATTACACATTTTTAACTTTCATTGATAATTTTATTTTTTTTTCTTTTTGTAAACCACTTACAGGTCTTTACATTCAAGTGGTATATACATTTTAAGTATATAAATATATATGCACATAAATAAACAGCAGTTCTTGCCAAAAGATTGTGGGGGGTGGGAATGTAGGGGGCTCAATCTGCATACAGTGTACCAGGCCCAGGAAATTCTGTTGGCACCCCTGGCTGCAGCTGCAAAAAAAAGGGGGGAAAGGCAGTCTTCACTTTGAATCTGGTAAGATGTCTAATATGGTAAAAGCAAAAGTCTGTCCGTATACCAGTTGCTAGAAATCACAAATGGGGAGAACGCTTTTGCATTCGTGTGCTGCCTGTAGGAGTCCATGGAGGATGGCCACTGTAAGAACAGAATGCTGGCCTAGATGGACCTTTGCCCTGGTGCAGTACGGCTTCTCTTATGTCCTCATCGCAACATACAAAAGCAGTGAGGGAACAGTCAATGCAGGCTGCCTTGAGTCCCAGTTCTGGGGAAAAGGAGGGATATAAATGAATAAAAGAAAAATAATAAAATAATAGTCAAAAAGCAAACTTCCAAAGGCAAGTGCATGCACACCAGCTGCAGTTGGGCACCAACATCTCTCTCCTCTCATTCAGAACAAGGCCTACTTTTGTCCTTTTTTAATTGCAGCCCCTGAAAACAGCCTGAAAGAGGGCACTATTCAAAGCTGCCAAAAACGCTCGCAAAGATTGATACACAGAGTATTGAGGCACAAAAAACACGGTGCAATCTAATGGTTCAGGGAAAGCCTAGGTAAAAATGTAAGTCTTTACAAGACATTTAAAGCAACTGATGATTGCTACTTTATGTATGGCAGAGGGAACGGCATATCATAGGACAGGGACAGCAGTAGAAAACACTCATTTGCAGGTCACTGCCCTATGATTATACACCCACAAGAGTGGCTGTATACTATAGCCAGCAGGGATTTTTCACATTCCACAATGTTAAATTGAAAATACCCCCATGCCATTCTGAGGCTTCCCATAAGCTCATTTCAAAACAAAACCTTACAAAACATATAGTCCTGAACTCAGAAACACTTGCTTAACAACCCTGTCAATTTTCATGGCGATACACAAAACAGTCACAGAGAATAGACAGTTCAAAGTGTAAAAAGAAAGAAAAAAACTTCTAAGCCCTTTTGGACTTTTTTCTCTGAGAGTTCTCATAATCTGTTGAAATTCATTAAAAATCAGCCATATTCACAGAGTACCTGTAATCCTAATACTGAGCTTGCCCCATACTCTGACCTTCATCTTCTGCAGTTGAAAAGTTGAAAAAATCCCTGGCTGATTTTTAATTAATTTAATAAATTTTGGCTGGAACCCAATGATAATGCGGAGCATGCTCAGTAAGAACCGACTGTCAGAGTTCTAAAAGCCTCCCAGCTGTTGAGCTTAGCTAATCAGGGGGCCACACCCACACCAGACTTTGATTTCATGTGAGACAGTCATGGCTTCCCTCAAAGAATCCTGGGAAGTGTAGTTTGTGAAGGGTGCTAAGAGACTCCTGTTCCCTGAGAGAATGGTTTAACAGTCAGCCACTCTGATTGAAGGTCTGTGAGGGGAACAGGGCGTCTCCTAGCAACTCTCAGCACCCTTCACTAACTACACTTCCCAGGATTCTTTGAGAGAAGCCATGACTGTCCAAAGTGAAATAAAGGCCTGGTGTGGATGTGGCCAGGGAAAGCTTTGGTTTAAATTTGGGTGGGAGGCTACATGTGCCTGCTCTAGAATAAAAAGGTGGGGGAAAGCCTGAAAAAGAATGATTCTGTTTACAATGTTTTCCTTTTGGAAAGGAAAGGGGCTTCCCTTCTGTCCAGTGCCCACCCACCCAGTCCCTCCCACTCCCTGCCCCTTCCCTGGGTCAGTGTTGGACTACGACCTGGGAGACCAGGGTTCGAATCCCCACACAGCCATGAAGCTGACTGGGTGACCTTGGGCCAGTCACTGCCTCTCAGCCTCAGAGGAAGGCAATGGTGAAATCACCTCTGAATACCGTTTACCATGAAAACCCTATTCAAAGGGTCGCCA
The DNA here is from genome assembly GCF_030035675.1 of Rhineura floridana. Taxonomy (NCBI): domain Eukaryota; kingdom Metazoa; phylum Chordata; class Lepidosauria; order Squamata; family Rhineuridae; genus Rhineura; species Rhineura floridana. Next base: position 28,574,212 of record NC_084493.1, on the reverse strand, counting down.
TAGGTGGCGATTGACTTGAAGGCAGTCCATTTCCATTTTCAAACATGATTGCATAGAAATAAATTCCATTGAACTTTAAAAAGTACGCAAATGATCAAGCCCTCCCTCCCTTCTCCTTCCTCCTATCCCCTCCTCTTGCCCCTTCCCTCCCCCTCCCCTTCCCATCCCCTCTTTCCCCTTCCCCTTCCCCCTCCTCCCCTCTCCCTCCCCTTCCTCCTCCCAGTGGTCAGTTTTTCCTATCTTAAACATGATTGCATGGAAGTAAATACCATTGAACACTATAAGCATGCAAGTGATCAAACCTGCCCTCCCCTCCCCCTTCCTTTGCCCCCCTCCAATATGCTCCTTCCCATTCCCACTCCTCCTCTCCCATGGTCAGTTTTTCCTGTCCTAACCAATATTGCATAGGAGTAAATCCCATTGAAAATAAGCATGCAAATGATCATACCTGCTTTTCCCCTCTCCTGTCCTCTCCCTTCCTCCTCCCCTGCCCACTCCAGCCCTCCCTCCCCCCCATCAGTTTTACCTATCCTAAGCATGATTGCACGGGAGTAAATCGCAGTGAATTTAATAAACATGCAAATGATCAAACCTGTCCTTCTCCTCCCCTCCCCATCCTGCCTGCTCCCCTCCCAGTCCTCCCCTCTGCATTTCCTCCCCTCCCTCCTCCTTCCCTCCCCATCCTCTGTGGTCAGTTTCACCTATCCTAAGCATGATTGCAGGGGAGTAAATCCCATTGAACTCAATAAGCATGCAAATGATCCATCCATTCTCAGCAAACTTGCACAGGATACCATTTCTTACCTCCCAGATTAAAAAGCAGAGAAATTCACTAATTGGCAAAAAACCTTGCGGTTTAAGAATGGACCTATAGCCCACAGCTATTCTATCAAACTTTAAAAAGCAGGGAAATTGGGTAGCTATAGTGAATGCATCAGGGGAGCAGGAGACCTGAACTCCTCTCTGAGATATTGTACTGCCCTATAAATTGGTCAAAATGCAAACACCATTTGGGTTGGTCTTTCACAGTCCAATCCACTTGCTGTGTAGCTTGGAAGAATTTGGTAACACGTGCCTCTGAGCATATGGTGAGTGGTGGCAACACCTGCAATCAGCCCAAAGAATAGAAAGAAGACATGTGCTGTGCTGATCTTGTTTTAGCAGGGAGAAAGCAACATTATTAAGACACTTTGAATATGTCTGATTTCCTTTGCAATTTTAGTGAAGTTTCCTATAGGAAATCATTTTCTTTTGTTTCTGTTTCTGTGAATATGTGCAGTACAGCAACTCTTTGCAAAATTTATACTAAAAGAACTCCAAACATAATTGTGGAATAATGGCACTGACTTCTGCAAAATAGTCTCCAGTGGACCTCAGGAGTGTCTCAATTTGCGCAAGATAAAACAGTGGGAGGTGAAATATATTCTAGCAAAATGCTAGGTGTGCTCTATGTTTTTAATTGACTGTGCCCACCTTGCCTTAAATGAAGTGGTTTATTATTATTACTATTATTATTATTATTATTATTATTATTATTATTATTATTATCTTTATTTATACCCCGCCATTTTTCCAAAACTGGAACTCATGGCGGCTTCCAGATAAAAAATTCATATAATTAAAAACATACAAAGTCTACATTAAAATAAGATTAAACATAGCAGGCTGAAAACAAGCATCCTCTTTTTTCCAACAGCTAGAGTCATTGCTGAAGTAGCAACATATTGTGATCAGACTGATTTTTCATCAAACTGCAGGTCCAGATTCCACTGTTAATGCACCCAAAATAGAACTAGAACATAATCTCCAATTTGAAACACAAAAGGCTGTCTTCACCATCATATGACACTGATTTGAAATTAATAAAAATTAATAAAATTAATAAAAATAAATTTGACACAGATTTCTGGGATGAATAATGAGGGAAATAAAATTTTCTAGTGTAGATTCTCTAGAAACATTAATAACACAGGAAAGAAGCAAGTAAGAAGAACACCAGCAAACATATAAAAATATAATTCTCTATCTTTGGAGATGGCAGGTGTTGCCACCACTCACCATATGCTCAGAGGCACATGTTACCAAATTCTTCCAAGCTACACAGCAAGTGGATTGGACTGTGAAAGACCAACCGAAATGGTGTTTGCATTTTGACCAATTTGTAGGGCAGTAGAATATTTCAGAGAGGAGGTCAGGTCTCCTGCTCCCCTGGTGCATTCACTATAGCTGCCCAATTCCCCTGCTTTTTAAAGTTTGATAGAATAGCTGTGGGCTATAGGTCCATTCTTAAACCGCAAGGTTTTTTGCCTATTAGTGAATATTCTATAGGGGGAAGTACCACGAAAAATTGCCCTAGATGCTCTAAGGGCTCTTACAGGTGTGTACAGGGGCAACTGGTCTTTAAGGTGACCCGGCCCAGGGCTTTACATGTTAGATCTTGAACATGGCCTGGCAGATGGTCGGCAGTCAGTGCACTTCTCTCAGCACAGGTGTAATATGCATGCATCCAGGTGCTCTATTCAGTAAACTGGCAGCAGCATTCTGCACCAGCTGCAGCTTCCAGACCAATTCCAACGGTAGCCCCATATACAGCATAATATAGTAGTCCAGTATATCACGTCTTTTTGTTGGAAAAGATGTGATGTAAAGGGAACTGACTTACATATGTGGTGAGACTGCCCACATGTACATACACTACTGAGCAGTGTATTATTGTTTGACTGATTTGTATAAGATTTCTCACCCACTTTTCACCACACGGTCTCAAGGTGGCTTACAATATAGAGTAATAAAAAACAAGTAAAATTATTACAGTTGTACAACTTATTACAAATTATTCAGACAGGTATAACTATCTGGACACCCCAGAGGTCTTGCTGCTGGGATGCAGGCAGGATCTGATCAGACATATTATGGACTAAGCATCTTATTCAGCTTAGGTTGGTGGGTTCTAAGCTTTCTATTGCTAAAATATGGAAAGTACCTGAGGCTAAGAATATGTTACCCTGGTCTGGGGCTGTGATAAAGTAACCTGTTCTATATCGTCAAGGGAAGATAATATACACTGATTTATATTGTAATAAATTACTATGTCTGTGGTGGTGGGGCGGAGAACAGGTTTATAGATTTGAAAAGGCATTTGTAGATGTGTGTTGGGGGGCAGGACTTATATGTTGTAATGATTATCTGATTTCTGTTTTATTGACAGTATCTTTTTCATTGTATAATAAAAACTCTTCAACTCTTTTGTACTGGTCTCTGACTGTAAGAATAAATTCATTCATTCATTCATTCACTCTTCAACTCTCTCTAGATCTCTTTCCTTACCACACATAGCTAAAGGCCTTAGCACACCAGAGTCACTACTGAAATTGCATAATTAATCAATTATATTTAATAATAACAATCTGACGCACTGCCTCCAAGGTTCATTCAAAACCTGGCAAATGAGCCCTGGGTAGGAACTCTGCAGCTTGCTTGCTCTTATTAAAGTTTGGACAAAATCTCTATGGATCTTGATGGTTTAAATGTCTTGTGTTTTAATCTGTTTTTAAGCTTCTGTTGTTAAAATCTGTGTTTTAATATGTACATGCAGCCAGAGGCCAATGAGGATAAAATGTTATTAATAGATATTATTTTTAACAGTATTAATACCAACTCCCTTTTCGAAAGAAAACCAGGATTTAACACATTCGTATCTTTGAACATGGGACTGTGTGCCTCAAACTAATTCTAATGTCTTTGTAGCCATTGTTTTGCAAAAAGGTTCAAACACAGCACCACTTGGCCTAATAGCTGTTGTCTGACTACCCAGTTAATGGAATGGCTGTTGTGGCACCACAGAATGTGCACAAAAATTCTAGCTGCTGAGGGGAAAGCATTAGCTCCATCAAATGTTGATGCTGAGGCTTCTGTGATGGACAATAAAGGTTGATTTGTCTGGGGAGGGGACTTGTGATATAGCAAAGAGGAGGGATTGTGTGGTATTAGAAGGGGGCTGGGGAGACAGGAGGCTTGGGAGGTGGGGTAGGTGAGAAGCTGGGGAATGAAGGAAAACATAGATTGAAAGTGGACAGAGGGTAAATCAAGGTCTACTGAGAGACTGCTAGATAGATTTCAGTAGGGTTCCCTCCACACTGTCAGTATTTTGTAGGAGGGATTGAAGCACATACCAGAACTTTAGGTTTGCAGAGTTAAAGTGGATAAAATCACTCTGTCATTCTAGAACAACAAATCCACCCTGCAAGCAAGTCAGGATGAATGCAGGAATCAGGATGAATGCTCATTGCCATATAACCATTCTATAAACAAATCACAATGAATGCTCAGTAAAGACCAGACATAGTCTAATCACTACATAAGCCTTATAAAAGCAACTCAGGATGAATGCTGAATAAACAGAACATGTAGAGAAGCCCCAAATCAGCAACAGTGGGAAAGGACTATTGCCTTCACACCCTGCTTGTGGATTCCCTTGATGTATCTGGTTGGCCACTATAGGAATCAGCATGTGGGACTAGATGGGCCTTTGATCTGATCCAACAGGGCTGGTCATGTTCTTAACTGAATGTCTATATAGAACCTTCATGTTCCAAGTTAATAGGCTACTGAATAACCAGCCACTGTGGGGCAAACAGTGGGAGGGGACTATTGTCATTATGCCCTGTTTGTGGGCTTCCTAGAGGCATTTGGCTGGAGTAGGTGGACTGTTGGTCGGATCCTGTAGGGCTATTCTTATATATTTGTGTAGGTGCTGTTGGCCAACAAGAAATCACAGCGGCATTAAGCTAGAGTGGGATCAACATTTTTTTGTGCCATGTCTTTCCTTCCTCCTTAACCTTGAATGGCTGAGACCTGATTCTAAGATCAAGAATCCTCCCCAGAGTATGTGAGCTACAAGAGCTGTTATTTCCTGCTGTCTAGAAATGTTTGTTGTCATTGAAGAGAATGTAATGCTGGCAAGAGGTGCCCCCCAAAGCTCAGAATGTGATGGAAAGCAGGTCTTTTTATAACAAATCCAGAAGCATAACACAGGGTGTAGCTTAGTTGCAGGTTTTTTGTTTTTGTATTTTAAGCAAACAAAGGTGAAAATTAAAAGAAGAAGACTTGGAATGATTTTTGGCAATTTGTCATAAGCCAGACTGGTCTGGGGAGATGTCCTTCTGATACCATTATGGTCCAACTCCACCAAAAAGTTGCAAGGGAAATAGATTTCTTCGCCCTCTGCTCTTGTCATTTGTGCTTGGTTATTAATGAAATCATAATCTGCTATTTGTAATTCATGATTTGAATAATTAAACAACTTGGGTTCCCTAAGCATAAAGAACACATTACTGCTGTGTGACTGTTTGCCTAAATATTAAAATTAGGACCTACAAAGCTGCAAATCACATATTGTTAAGTCATTAACATGCTGAAAATCAAAAGAATTAGGTAGAATCAATTCAACTCAAGCAATGTTCTCAAAGGGCAATGATGCAAATGCAATGATTTGTCACATGAAGAAAATTATTGAACTGGATTTGCTACATTTGAAAAGTAGAATATTATTTGGTCTCCCAGATCTGCTTAAATGTGACAGCCATCCCACTCCTAACCATATTACTTAGAAATCAGTCCCAGTTAATGTGGGTCAGGCTTACTGTCCAGCAAAAGCCCGGCCATAACTAAGGCTGCAGTCCTCTATATATTTACCTGGGAGTATCTCATTGATCTCAGTGGGGTTTACTTCTGAGCAGACATGTGCAGGACTGCATGCTAAAGTTAGTCATGCTTTAAAAAAATACCATTGGAAAACCGACAGAACTGAATTTTCTTGAAACCAAATTGTCCCATTGGTTTCAATGGGTTAAGCACAACTAAGAGTAGCTGGATTGTGGCCAAAATGATTAGGGCCAAGGTCTTCATAAGCTTCGATCCTAGTACCAAAATGTCTGTACTTAAGGCAGAGTTCAATAGGACTGATTTAGCAATACTCCCCAAAGGCTAGAGGAGACTAGGTTCACAGATCAGTTTCTTAATCACGTTATGCCTTTAGTTCAATCAAGAACCTTTTTTCAAGTCAAAGGTTTGTAGACAACTTTCCAGGAGGTACATCTCAGGGGTGGTCATGGCCAGACGTAAATGTGAGCAGAGCAAGAATGGAAAGATATGTCAGTTTCTGCTCTCTCAGTGTCTCATTGTTCCAATCCACCCTGCAAGCAAATCAGGATGAATGTATGAAAATGCTCCAGCATTTTAGTGCAAATGTCTACTAATAAACACATTTTTGTGGGCAGTTTTGACTGTTGTACATATTTTTGCAAGCCATTTTCATCTTATAATGCATTTTTGTATGTTATTTTCACTCTAACATATGCATTTTTGTAAACTTTGGTTGGTTGGCAAAGTGCACTGCAAAATTCAAATGACTGCAAATTTTGAAGGATGGCTGTGTCTCATATTGTTTCCCCCCAAGTGTGAATTTGATAGATTCGGCTGGAAATGTGAATAGAACTATTCACCCATCCCTAATCCAGAGGCAAAAATGAAAGGAGCAATGAATGTGACCTTTGTACAGTGGGCTACATTCCAGCCACACACATCAGAGGTTTCTACACACACATACACACACATGCCCCCATCTCTCCATCCACCCAGGCAAGAAAAAGGAGTTATCTCAGTTTAAAGACACAGATCAGCTAGGCCAAAGCATTCAAGGATGGTGAAGAGCAGGGCTTGCAAAGGGGTCTGGCCGTGTGAGAGTCCTCCTGAAGGCCGGTTAGAGAGACATGAAGGGCCAGAATCAGTGTCCAGGCCTGAAGTTCTCTAACCCCAATACCATATAAATGTTCCAAACCACTGGTAGTCATGATATAAAACGATTATTAGTCATGGTGGTGTATGTTTATTTTTGCAATTTCATTAAGAAGAAGAAAAAGGAAAAAAGAAGATTGAGGAAAAGAGAAAAAAATCAGCTCAGATTAATGAAACTTTTAAACATCTATACATCCATTTTAATGTACACATATAGATCAATATATGCTGTCCAAATGTCCAAATATGTATCCAGATGAAGTTGGTGTTTACAGAAAGTACGCTCAAATGTAGCATGGGTGTTTAGGTCATCAAACCATTGTGTAACAGTCAGTGGGTATTTGTCCTTCCAGGCTCGCAGTATGAGTCTCCTAGTGACCATTAGGACACATTGTTGCTGAATATCAGTTGCTGGGGAACAACAATGGAACTGAGCTATTGTCCTCATGTTCCACTGGTGAGCTTCCCAGAGGCATCTAGTTAGCCACTGTGGGATATAGGATGCTGGACTAGACTCCAGTTTGATCCAGTAGGGCTCCTCTTTGTTCTCACAGCAATCAAACATTCAGAAATCAAGCAAAGTGCATGCATGTGTAACCTGCACTGACAAGATGAGCAGGTCTGGCTAAGTGCTGGGAAGTTATATTTTCAAAAATGGGGGATCAGCTGTTGGGTTTCTTTGTCCCAGCAGTCCTAGGTGCACCCTGAAACCTGCATGTGTTTGATGTGTTGAAAGAACACACAGAGGGGTTGTGGGGCTATGTGCTTGAACTCCATCCACTGTCATGTTCCTTTGAAATCTGCATGTTCAACAGACACCAGAAGGAGTTCAGTAGAGATAACCATGGCTCAAGCACCATCATGTGATGAGGGACTTTGTCCAATCAGGGCCACTCCTCACATGGAGCAACTCTACCCATATACACCTGTACTGGTACAGCCTCATGTCCCTGGGAAGGGCAGAACTAGTGGCTTTGTTTAGACCCCTCTAAGACTGTGGGTGCTTCCATATGGCCTGTTTATTGAGCATTCTATCTGATTTGTTTGCAGGGAGGTTAAGCAATGTTGGTTATTCGTTGGTCATTCATTCTGATTTGTTTCCAGGGAGGTTAGATGATGCTGTGTTAAGCAAGTGCTATCCCACACTTTCCAGTGCATTTTCCCTTCACTTTACTTTTTGCAAACAGTCAGATCTTTTTGTGGAAGCAGGTTAGTTGCGCAAGAGCACTTTGCTTAATATTCAGCCTGATGAAGTTCTCTGAAGAATTCAAAAGCTTGCTGACTATCTTGTGAAATTTAAATATTAGACAGGCGCCATCTCTGTTATCTTTTCGGCACCTATTGAAGACCTTCCTCTTTCAACAAGCTTTTTAAGTTGAGACCTTATCCCAGTCTGGATCTGTGTTGGAATTGCTTTTTAATATGTTTTAAAACCTTTTTTTTAATGTTTTAACCTTTTTTTAAAAAAAGATGTCTTGAAAGCTTTTTTAAAAATGTTTTTAAAGATGTTTTGCTTTACTATATTTTAAAGTCTGTTTTTATGATGTTTTAAAGTGATTTTAGTGCTTTTGTTTGCTGCCCTGGGCTCCTGCTGGGAGGAAGGGCGGGATATAAATCAAATAATAAATAAATAAATAAATTTTTGGTTATGTCTGTTGCCTGGCTATTGGTTTTATAATTGTTCTATGGTAAAGAGACAACAGCGGAACTTTAGAGTACCTTGTAAACAAGCTCTTAAAGGCCACATTTCCTCTTTCTCTTCTCGGAAATGTAGAGGCTAGGTGAAAGAACCCAGAATAAATATTTCTATCTGATATGGCACAATGACTTGAACAAGCTGTTCTTTTCTTTTCTTTTTCCAGGGTGACTGATTAAAAGAGCTGACAAGGTTGATCTGCCTCAAAAATTGGAGATCCTGTTCTCCTTTCCTGTGAACAAGTCCTGACAATATAGATGAGTGAGATGTTTTTTTTGGGGGGGGAATTACAAGCATGACATTCAGACACCTTTGGAAGAAAAACAGTCTCCAGCTTGAAGGATGGTGGTTTGAGGTTAATTATGCTGGATCCTCTGGACATCAGGGTTTTTGGTTTTTGTAAGGATTAGATTTGTTACAGAGTTGTCTTACCACACCTGGATAACTCTGAGAGTCTCAGGAGCTGTGTTACTGCATAGAGTATTGATTACATTTCTGTCTTGCCTACCTTCAGTTGAACTCAAGGCAACATACAGGATCCATGGTCTCATAAGAAGATAAGAACATAAGAAGAGCCTGCTGGATCAGGCCAGTGGCCCATCCAGTCCAGCATCCTGTTCTCACAGTGGCCAACCAGGTGCCTGGGAGAAGCCCGCAAGCAGGACCCGAGTGCAAGAACACTGTCCCCTCCTGGGGCTTCCGGAAACTGGTTTTCAGAAGCATGCTGCCTCTGACTAGGGTGGCACAGCACAGCCATCATGGCTAGTAGCCATTGATAGCCCTGTCCTCCATGAATTTGTCTAATCTTCTTTTAAAGCCATCCAAGCTGGTGGCCATTACTGCATCTTGTGGGAGCAAATTCCATAGTTTAACTATACGCTGAGTAAAGAAGTACTTCCTTTTGTCTGTCCTGAATCTTCCAACATTCAGCTTCTTTGAATGTCCCCGAGTTCTAGTATTATGAGAGAGGGAGAAGAACTTTTCTCTATCCACTTTCTCAATGCCATGCATAATTTTATACACTTCTATCATGTCTCCTCTGACCCGCCTTTTCTCTAAACTAAAAAGCCCCAAATGCTGCAGCCTTTCCTCGTAAGGGAGTCGCTCCATCCCCTTGATCATTCTGGTTGCCCTCTTCTGAACCTTTTCCAACTCTATAATATCCTTTTTGAGATGAGGAGACCAGAACTGTACACAGTATTCCAAATGTGGCCGCACCATAGATTTATACAACGGCATTATGATATCGGCTGTTTTATTTTCAATACCTTTCCTAATTATCCCTAGCATGGAATTTGCCTTTTTCACAGCTGCCGCACACTGGGTCGACATTTTCATTGTGCTGTCCACTACAACCCCGAGGTCTCTCTCCTGGTCGGTCACCGCCAGTTCAGACCCCATGAGTGTATATGTGAAATTCAGATTTTTTGCTCCAATATGCATAATTTTACACTTGTTTATATTGAATTGCATTTGCCATTTTCCCGCCCATTCACTCAGTTTGGAGAGGTCTTTTTGGAGCTCTTCGCAATCCCTTTTTGTTTTAACAACCCTGAACAATTTAGTGTCGTCAGCAAACTTGGCCACTTCACTGCTCACTCCTAATTCTAGGTCATTAAGGAACAAGTTGAAAAGTACAGGTCCCAATACCGATCCTTGAGGGACTCCACTTTCTACAGCCCTCCATTGGGAGAACTGTCCGTTTATTCCTACTGTCTGCTTTCTGCTTCTTAACCAATTCCTTATCCACAAGAGGACCCCACAAGAGGACCCCACAAGAGGTCTCCCATCCAGGCATCGACCTGACCCACACTTGCTTGGCTTCCCTAAGTTTGCTGGGTCATCTACCTCCAGAGCAAGGATTGTATCTAATGTAGTGCAAAGTTAAAACCACTTAGGGGTATACTTGTTATGCTAGCAAAATGTTTTTTGCCAGTGGAATGTTGTTATGCAAGGGAATGCATGAACAGGTGGCTGTTCACTAGAGCAATTGTTGCATTGGATTCTCTGTTGTGCAACATTAAAACTCACCTACCCACTAGCACAAGAACCCTTGCACTAGTGGGCAGAGAATGCTGGATACAGGCCCCAACGCTGTAATTTTAGCTTATTTCATAAGCTAACGTGGGAAAACCTATTGAAGGATGTGATGTACATCAAATAAATACATACATAATATATACCAACCTTCCTCCAACCTGCTGTCCTCCAGATGCTTTGGACTCCATTTCCTATCATCCCTAAACCATCCATGCTGGATCCATCCATTCCTGATCCATCCATCCATACATGCATGCATGCATGCTGCATGGACCTGATGGAACTTGGAGTCCAACAACATCTGGAGGGCACAAGGCAGAGAAGGCTGATGTATTATATACTAATAGTGACCTCACTTCTCTTATCTAGCCAAAAATTGCACTGTCCACTAGGATTGGGGAGAGAAATTCACATTTAAAGATGAACCTAGTTAATCCACACTTTCTGAAACAATACAAGAACTGAAACATAGCTGTCCTTCAAAATTTGCAATTCTCCGAATCTTGCAATGCAGTTCTCCAGCCATGTAAAGCGTACAAAATAGTATATTGTCATGTAAGGTGTGCATGAAAATGCCAATATTAGTAAAGATATTGCATTGTATTAGGGGAAAGAGCTCTGTAAAACTGTGTACATTAGGCAAAATTGCACACAAGCATGTGTTTATTAGGAGAAATTTGCACTACAATGCTGATGAATTTTTGTGAGGATTTTTTTTTAAAAAAAAGGAATTGCAAACTGATATTTTTAATGTGAAGAACGGAATGTAAGATTAGGAAAAATGAACCCCAAACTGGCAGGTTCACCCACCCCTACCATCCATGCACAAGAGGGGAGATAGCAGCAGTCTTCGGTTTACAGAAGTACAAATATATAGAGATAGAAAAAAATTGAGGAGGGGGAGGGAATTCCAGAACAGTCTAAAGGGAACTGAGTATGCTCAGAGTCTATGGATGCTGACAAATCAGTTCAGAAACCAACACAGGTGATTATCTGGCATTTAGTCATTCTCTCCCAGACCTCATTTACAGGTGTTTCTTCCTAGTCTCTTGTTAGGTCCCTTTAAACCAATTGCTTCAAATTGCTGCAGTGCTCTTTGCATTGAGTCAAAGGGGAGTGGAAAGAGGACAAGGAAATCACTGCCAACAGACTCCCAACGCTTAGAGACACAAGTAGAAGGCAAGGAGGGTGAGGAGGGATTGCAGACTCTGTCAGTTCTCAAGAGCATTGGCCACAGCTCTCAGTCAGAGTTTCAGAGGTAACATCTGTCTAGTCTTCTTAAAATTCATTCTTGCTGCCATAAACAGGGAAAAAACCCAAAGGGGTGAGAGCCAGATTTTCCAACTTTTTGCGCAGATAAGGGGAGATGCTGCTGGTGGATGGTTTCTCTGATCAGATGGTGGATACATACCCTGTCCTGGATGGGGTTACACTCCCCCTAAAGGACCGGGTTCGTAGCTTGGGAGTCATCTTAGACTCTTCCCTATCACTTGAGGCTCAAGTAGCCTCGGTGGCACGGAATGCGTTCTACCAACTTCGGTTGGTAGCCCAGCTACGTCCCTATCTGAGTCAGGAGGACCTTACATCGGTGGTACATGCTCTGGTAACCTCGCGTTTGGATTACTGCAATGAGCTCTACGTTGGGCTGCCTTTGAAGACAGCTCAGAAGCTGCAGCTAGTGCAAAATGCGGCCACCAGATTGCTGACAAGGGCCAAGCGGTCCGAGCATGTAACACCTGTTCTGGCACGCTTGCACTGGCTACCAATATGCTTCCGGGCCAGATTCAAAGTGTTGGTATTAACCTATAAAGCCTTATATGGCACGGGACCATGCTATCTGTCGGAACGCCTCTCCCGCTACGAACCCGCCCATTCACTACGTTCTGCTACAAAGGCCCTCCTCCGGGTTCCGACTCATAGGGAGGCCCGGAGGGTGATGACAAGATCTAGGGCCTTCTCAGTGGTGGCCCCCGAACTGTGGAACAGTCTTCCCGAGGAGGTGCGCCTGGCACCGACACTGTTGTCCTTTCAGCGCCAGGTTAAAACCTTCCTCTTTCCCAATGCATTTTTAACTTAAGTTATTGATTTCTTTTTGTTGTAACTGATTTTTGATTGTTTACTGTTATATGTTATATGTTTTTATTGTATTATATGTGTATTTTACTATATTCTCTGTTGTTCACTGCCCAGAGAGCTTTTGCTAGTCGGGAAGTATATAAGTGTAATAAATAATAATAATAATAATAATAATAATTTGGGTAATCATTTTCTCACTGACCAAAAAGCAAAGGAGTGGGGCAATTCTTTCACTGTATCCTTCCTGTGCATATATCAAAAGCTGCTTCATGGAGCCCACTAGTTCAAATGAATAGTGGTTGTGAGAGAGGGAAAAGTTACAGTGTGAGAGGGCTGTTTTCTTTTTGCCCTGCTTGTTGGCTTCCTTGAGACATCTAATTGGCCACTAAGGGGAAACAGAATTCTGGACTAGATAGGACATTGTTCTGGGCCAGCAGGACACTTTTGATGTCTTTATAAGCCATAACAGCTGATTTGAACCTCCACCTTCAGGGGCAATGTATCTTTGGATACCAGCTGCTAAGGGACAAGCAAGAGGTCTGGGTCACTGGTTTTATTCCCTACTTGTGGGCTTCCTAGAGGCATTCTATGGACCACTTAGGGAAATGGGATCCTGGTTGAAAAGCAGGTCTGATCCAGCAGGAGGCATTCTTATGTTCTTAATCCCCAGATCTGCATGTTGATTCAGGGGTTGTTTTCTTTGCTCTACTTCTGCTACTGCTCACAGATAAATGTGTTTTTTGTTGGGGTGTATAAACCAGCTTCATCCCAAAAAATCTGGATTAAATGATTTATAGACTGTACTGCCTGTATCATCTCCTGCAGAGATACAGGCACAGCATAATTGAGGAGTGGGTGTTTGCACCAAAAAAATTTACAAAGCAGAGATTGCCCTAAACCCAGAACTATGAGTCTTGATCAATGTTTCTCTTAGCCTGAGAACCACAACTATTCTTGTTTTTCATGGTGATGTCTAATCCTGTTTGGAATCCTATTAAACCTTGATAGTAAGTTTTGCTTGCTTTTTAAAAAGTGGATCCTTAAAATACTAATGAATGTCAGATTTTGGAACAGAGCTTTCCCCCACTTTCTCTGTAAGAAAGATCTTCTTTTGTTTATTTATGTTATTTAAGCAGCAGTAAAAATGCTAACTTCATTTGTAGTAGAGCAGACAGTAGATGCTGGTGGCTCTGATGTCAGTGGGGCAATGAATCCTCTCCAGGCTCTAGTCCAAACTTTCAAGGACCTGTCCAAGTTACAGGTTCTTGAAAGTTTGGACTAAAACCCAGAGCACACCTTGGACTTGCTGCCCCACTGACATCAGAGCCACCAGCCTTCACTGAGAGCCCAGATCTTACCAGTGTAGTAGAGAATTAAGCGAATGAGCTAGGAAGCCATTGGTGTAGATCTCACCGGAGCCAGGGATTTGTCGCATGCCCTTAGTGAGTCATTCTCTATCAACTGCCCTCAGCTGTAATCTGCAAGATGGGACTGATAATGGTTCTGACCTACACTCTGGATATTTGGCTATTTAAGCATCACAGCTAGCTTGAGGTGGGAGATGGAGAGGAACTGGAAAAGCTGGAAACACTCCACCAATGATGTTATTCAGAATCCTACTCCTGTAGCTACAAAGGCAGGAAGTGGTAGCATGGTGTTATATCATGGTTGTTATCATCATCTTCATCATCATTTATTCACATAGTGCCATCAGATGCACATGGCACTGTACATAAAACAATAAAAACAAGTTCCTGCCCCAAAAGGCACACAATCGAAATAAAATAAAATGAGGACAACAAAGGAAGGGAGGGGAAACAAGGAGAGGACAAAGTGAGGACAAAGCAATGGTGTTATACTGCTATCTCTGAGCACCTGTGTATCTGCCTGCACATCCTTGGCATCAGTGGAGGTGGAACTTCATCAAGATCCTCCTCAGACACTGGCCTCTGGTTGAGTCTCTGCTCCCTCCTCCTTGAGAAGAGGCATGAGTGGTGGCAGCGGCTCAGGCGATGAGGGAGGGCTGCAGGGAGGGGGAAAGGGTGGCTCATTGTCAGAGAGCATTTCTTCAGTTAAACTTGAACTATAGGGGTGGAGCTGTCACTGTCAAAAGTGCTGAAGCCTTCTCTTGTTTCAGTCCCCTCCTGCTGCAAACCACTGGGCCCTCCCCAGGATCCCAGACTAACTCCTCCTCCTCATGATCACTCCAGGAATGTCCCATGGGGCCCATGACAATGGCTGTGTTGCAGTTCTCATATTGTTTCAGAAAGTGTGAATTTGACAGATTTGGCTTTAAATGCAAACTGAATTGAACTTCTCCCTCATGCTTAATTGTGAGTACTCCCTTGTGAGAACAGGGAGCTCCAGGTTGAGGACTGTGTAATTGTGCCCCATATTTTAGCATGAACTTAAATTGGGGAGATAGCAAAAGTGAAGAGTGCAGAGGCTACCTATAAATATAAGCTTGTGGGTGGGTGGGGTTGGTTATCTCTGTTGTATTTGGAATCTGCTAGTAGTTGTTATGGCCCGCACATGTTAGTTGTTTCAGCTCATATTGATGTTTAAGAGGACGTCTTGTCTAATCATTGTTATCTGTGCTATTCTAAGATCTGGATTTTTTTTACTACATTTTTTATTTCTGATATTTTGGGGATTATGTAATGTATGTATTATTTTTATGATATATTCAGATGATTTGTATATCTCATTTCAATGAAGCGCTAAAGCAGCAACATATACCAATAAAAACCCTATCAGTTAAACAAAAATTACAGTTACAGGAACCAGCGATGGAGGTAACATGAGTGAAGAGGTATATTTTGAGTTGCTGGCAAAAGCAGGGCTGGTACCAGCTTGCAGTGGGCCCTTGGGCAGTGGTAGGACTGCCACCAGGGGCTTAAAGAGGCATGGGCGCACCACAGATTAGCATGCTATGCATGCACACCTGGGAGTTGTAGTCTAACAACATCTGGGGACCCAAGGTTGAAGAACAGGGAGATAAGGAACAAATCTCAACACGTTTTTGAATGAGAAGCCGCATCAAGGCTTGGAAAAAAAGCACAACCTTCCAAATTGGGAGAGGAGGTAGTCCAGTTTAAAGACTAAAGGCTGTATGCAATACTAGTCCTACACAGAGTAGACCCATTGAAATTAATGGGCATGGCTAACTTAGGTTCATTAATTTCAGTGGGTCTACTCTGAGTAGGACTTAGTTGAAAGCCACCCATGGAGTTGCATTCAACTAAGGTTTCCTCATAGCACCGTTTGGGGAAATGGGGAGTCTAACAATATACTGTAAATACAAGAAAGACAGAAGTTTGGTTCAGTTTTCATTTAAAGGCCAACCTTCCTAACTCACACTTTCCAAAACAATACGAAAACACAGCCATCTTTCAAAGTTCACACTTTTCAAATTTTGCACCGCATTTCTTCAGCCAATGTGTTACAAAAATGCATACATTGGAGTATTAGTGAAAATAACAAATTACATTACATCAGGGAAAAATTGCTTTGCAAAAGTGTGTATACGTTAAAACAAAATTCACACTACCATGCTGTTGAATTTTCATGAGGACTTCTTTTAAAAAAAATGAAAAATGTGGAGAACTGAACTTAAGAGTGGAAAAATGAGAAAATGAGTGAAACTAAAACTGACAGATTCTTCCATCCCGATATAAATATTTTTTTTCTTTCCATCTTCTTTGGAATTTTCCCCACTCCAGACAAGATGGCATATCCTTTGCCAGGACTGGTTTTAAAAGGCTTTGGGTGGGATATAGAAGGTCAGTGGAGAAAATGACTTCACATCAACGATCCTTGATGCAAAACTCTGCATGCACAGTTTTTATGTAGTGCTTTGTGATTTATTTATTGATTACATTTATATATCCCCTTCCACTAAGAAACTCAACATTCATGGTTCTCCCCTTTCTTCATTTTATCATCCCAACAACCCTGTGTGGTAGGTTAGGCTGAGTGACTGGCCCAAGGTCACTGAGTGAGCTTCATGGCTGGCTTGGGATTTGAACCCTGGTCTCCTGGGTCCTAGTCTGACACTCTAACCACTACACTGCAGTGTGTCTCAAGTCAACCACACTGATCTCACAAATTGTACCAAAGAGTGATCCAGATTCCAACCTGGCTCTTCTAATGCCTCATCAGGCTGCATCCCCTCCAACACCAATATATTTGAATTTTATTTCTTACATTTCATTTTTTTAAATCTTCAGTGCAAGTTCTTTCATGTATATGGTGTAGAAAACTAGGCCAGATTCCTGCTGTGGATCTTGACTTCTTCAGGACCAGAAACTTCGATTGGGTCTGTCTGTACTCTGAGTGGTAGAGCCTCATCTCCTTTCAGATGGTATCTCAGACCTTTAGGATTGTTGTAACCTCCAAACATCCCTTAAAAGGCATAGCCTTCTCCAAAGCAGCAGGAAAGGAAGGAGGAGAACTGCTGCATTAAAATTAATTAAGCAAATTATTAATTAATTAACTTATTTTCCATCCTCATGCATCCATCAGGCTCAGAGTGGCTTACAGAAATATGCACGTTTTTAAAAAACAAATAAAAATAATAAAAAATGGATTTCCCCTAATATATTCCACAAGTGCTCCCTAGATAGCCAGTACTCTGTGACACAACACATTGGCTCCCAATGCTATGGAGTGGATGGTAGGGTAACAGCAAGGAGAAGTCAGCCCATCAAAACACAGCAAGAGCAAAAATGACTAAGAGCTCATAACCAGCAAGCAAACCTGACCCAGCAGCCTGTAAAGGGAATCAGGGTGCTCTGGCCTATCAGGGTATAAAAGCCCATCCTTGCTGGAATGCATGGTCCCCCTAGAGTTTGCCCTGTTGGCAGGAACTTCTTGTTGCTGCTGCTTCTGTTATTTCCTGTCCTTCACCAGTAGGTCCCAGGGCTGATTACAGAAATTTAAAGTACAGTATTAATAAAAAGTGTAAACACATTACATTCACAGGAATACTGTGGGTCCTGAAAACATTTGTCTCAGGGGCTGAAGGCCAGGGTAAAGAGGTATATCTTTAACATTCGCCAAAAACTGTACATTGAATGTGCCACAGAGAGTGACTCCTGGCCTCAAAAACGCACACACACACACAAACACAGGCTGCTAGTTCATGCTCTATTGTGTATGTGAGTCATGACTAGAGATGGGGGGGAATTTGATTCAGTTCCCATTTAAAAGTGAAAATTCACACTTTTTGGAACAATATGTTTCTGAAACACAGATCTCCTTCAAAATTTGCACGTCTCTGAATTTTGCAGTGCAGTTCTCCAGCCAATTCACCTGTACAAACATGCATACCCTAGGGTAAAATGTGCATAAAGATGCATATGTGAATGAAAATATATGAATATATTAATGAAAATTCTTGAACGTCAAGAAGACTAAAGTAACGACAACAGAAGATTTATGTAACTTTAAAGTTGACAATGAGGAAATTGAACTTGTCAAGGATTATCAATACCTTGGCACAGTCATTGACCAAAATGGAGACAATAGTCAAGAAATCAGAAGAAGGCTAGGACTGGGGAGAGCAGCTATGAGAGAACTGAAAAGGTCCTCAAACGCAAAGATGTATCCCTGAACACTAAAGTCAGGATCATTCAGACCACGACATTCCCGATCTCTATGTATGGATGTGAAAGTTGGACAGTGAAAAAAGCGGATAAGAGAAAAATCCACTCATTTGAAAAGTGGTGTTGGAGGAGAGCTTTGCAGATACCATGGACTGCAAAAAAGACAAATAATTGGGTGTTAGAACAAATTAAACCAGAACTATCATTAGAAGCTAAAATGATGAAACTGAGGTTATCCTACTTTGGACACATAATGAGAAGACATGATTCACTGGAAAAAACAATAATGCTGAGAAAAACAGCAGGGAGTAGAAAAAGAGGAAGATCAAACAAGAGATGGATTGATTCCTTAAAGGAAGCCACAGACCCGAACTTCCAAGATCTGAACAGGGTGGTTTATAACAGATGCTCTTGGAGGTCACTGATTCATAGGGTTGCTATAAGTTGTAATCGACTTGAATGCAAATAACAACAATAAATGAAAATAACATTAAAGTGCATTATATTAAGGGAAATTGCATACAAAATATGTTTATTAGAAATTTGCACTAAAATGCTGGTGAATTTTCATGAGATTTTTTTTTTACAAAATGCAGATTGCTGAAGAAATATGCAGAACTGAATTTAAGATTGGAAAAATGAGAGAACCAAAACTGACTGATCCAGCCATCCTTAGTCATGATTCAAGTTTGTAAACAAATACATCTGAGTGAAGTGGTAGAGTGGATTACACCATCTCAGGTTGTAGGTGAGGGTTGCCATTTTTAAAAAAAGAAAAATACCTTAAAACCTTCCTGCAATTACATTAGGGAGAAAAATTGTCCCAGCCCAGTCCCTGCTGTTTTATTTTTTTAAAATGTACACAACCCCATGTTTTGGTCCTCCTCTCCCTCACCTCAGGGTGGCTAACAACACATTAAAATGGCATGCAATCAAAAAACAACCACTGCATAAGAAATTAAAAGTGTATTAAAAACTTTGCATAAAACCAATCTCAGAGGAAGTAAGTTATAAGGCAGGTGTGGAGAATCTCTGGATCTCCAGATGTTGCTGAGCTACAACTCCCATCCTCCTCCCTGGGGCTGATGGGAGTTATAGTCCAGCAACATAAGGAGGGCCACAGATTCCCCACACCTATTATAAGGTGTAGGATAAATTAAAACAGCCCCCCACACAGGCATTGCAAATATAGCAAAAGGAGCCCTAGACAATCTTCCCTGGTGTGTCCTACTTTACAGAAAACAATCCTATATTTGAAGATGTCCTTTGGACTGAGCAGGCAGGCTCACAGGTCACCTGCTCACAGACTTGTGCCCCATTCCAGTGAGATTTATTTCTGTTCAAATTACAGTAATTAGTTCTACATTTGTATCTGTACATATAAATTAACATATACTAATTTTATGGAAATCTGTGTCCTCTATGTCCTCTTTTTTGGTGATGTGTAACTGGCCACCCTACTGGGGCCATTACTGAAAAGGCCCAGTTTCATATTGTCACCTGACCTCAGATAGTGGGCACTTGGGGAAGGGCCCACGCAGGTCTTACTGGACAGGCAAGTCGATTTGGTCCCAGGGTGTGGTCTGAAAGTGTGTAAGGCCACCACCTTGCTGAAGCTAAGCAGGCCTGGGTCTGGTCAGTAACTGGATAGGTGACCACCTGAGAACCACAAGCATGCCAGTTTGGGCTCCCTGATGGAAGAAAACTGAGACAGTAATGTATGAAAAATAGATAGCTATGGAGATAAGCCATATCTCAGATTTATTATTGTGGTTGTGGTGATGGTAGTGGTTGTTATTAAAAACAATTTGGGACACAGTACCCTGATCCCAAGCCAGAGTGGGTTTGAAAGTAAGCACCTTCAATAGTGTCTGGACAAAGACTTGGTGCATTCAGTTAAGGCCAGAGGCGGTTAGGCTTTTTTTAGCCCAAGGGATGCATTCGCCCTTAGCCAACCCTGCAGGGGCTGCATGCCAGTGGTGGATATGGGTACCCCACACTCACATGTATACATACACACACCAAACATGTATAGGATATGGGAATCACAGGAATTCAGCCACCCCCTTCTCATGTATATGTGCAGATGGGGATGCAAATTGCCTCCTACCTACTTGTCAGATGATTGATCTGATGAGTGGGGATTAGAGAGCGGTTTGCATCCCCATCAGGGTACCCATCAGGGTACTGGGCTAGTCAGAGAGGTTTCCACTTCTCTGCCCACCCAAAGCTGTGTCCCTTTTTAATATCACTCCCCTATATTTCTTAGCTGTATTTTGTGTATTTTTATCTGTTTTAATGTTTTTGTGATTCTGCCCTGAGTGCCCTGTTGCTAGGGTAGAAGGGCTGGATAGAAATATTTTAAATAAATAAATAAATAATCCTCTCTTTTTTTTTGCCACCACCAAAACGGATGAAAAATTAACTTGGGCAGCACTTCAGTTACCCTCCCCCCCCAGAATAAAGCACTAGGAAGATGTTGTGATGGACACAGCTAGGTTCTGCCCCTTTCTGTCATTGGCCAATCCTGAAACTGGAATGCTGAGAAGAGGGAGAGCGTAAAAAGACTGTTTTGTCACTTCAGTAGGGGAGTTGAAATTGGAGTTGTAATGACGTTAGTTAGATGAGAGTTAGGATCAGATGAGCTGGGGGGTTTAGAAGAGAGAGGGAGACAGTTTGTTGGGTGCTGGTTATGGATGTGCTAGAATTCTGCCCAATTCCGATTTGATACTGAACTTGATAATGAGTAATTCGCTTATTTTCAATCACTGAGGATTGAATTTCCATGGCTATTTTTGAAAAGTTGTCCTCTTTGTTTTACATTACTGCCTGGATCTCTTGAATGCTGTGGGAATACAAGATATATTATTCCTAGGACACATATGGTACCGATCACACGTTTAAGGAGACACTGGGACACACTTCACTCTTTTATTTTACTGCTCCTATTTTAGGGCAGTCACCTCATGGGCTGTCAGTAACTGTCAAAAGGGTTACAAAAAGCAGGTGAGATGGGATAGCCAGCCCCAGTGAGAGGAGAATATAACTAGGGGAGTGAACCTGGATGTACTCACTTGGGGTTTGGAAAAGGCCTGTCAAATATATGACCCCCTGCATCAAGCATAAGTTAGCAGCCCTGTGGCTATATTTCAAGCTATAGTTTCTGGACAGTCTACAAGGGCAGTCCCGTGTAAAACTTGTTACAGTTCTACTAGCTTTTGTTTACAGAAGGATTTTTCTGGAAGGAAACATTCTTAAATAGGATTCCCCATCTGTAGTCTGAAACAATGTGTCGTGGAATTTACGACTTGGTTCTTTTTGGAGGAGACCCAGTAACAAAGCCAAAGCCTAAGAACATAAGAACATAAGAAAAGCCTGCTGGATCAGGCCAGTGGCCCATCTAGTCCAGCATCCTGTTCTCACAGTGGCCAACCAGGTGCCTGGGGGAAGCCCACAAGCAGGACCCGAGTGCAAGAACACTCTCCCCTCCTGAGGCTTCCGGCAACTGGTTTTCAGAAGCATGCTGCCTCTGACTAGGGTGGCAGAGCACAGCCATCATGGCTAGTAGCCATTGATAGCCCTGTCCTCCATGAATTTGTCTAATCTTCTTTTAAAGCCATCCAAGCTGGTGGCCATTACTGCATCTTGTGGGAGCAAATTCCATAGTTTAACTATGCGCTGAGTAAAGAAGTGCTTCCTTTTGTCTGTCCTGAATCTTCCAACATTCAGCTTCTTTGAATGTCCCCGAGTTCTAGTATTATGAGAGAGGGAGAAGAACTTTTCTCTATCCACTTTCTCAATGCCATGCATAATTTTATACACTTCTATCATGTCTCCTCTGACCCGCCTTTTCTCTAAACTAAAAAGCCCCAAATGCTGCAACCTTTCCTCGTAAGGGAGTCGCTCCATCCCCTTGATCATTCTGGTTGCCCTCTTCTGAACCTTTTCCAACTCTATAATATCCTTTTTGAGATGAGGCGACCAGAACTGTACACAGTATTCCAAATGCGGCCGCACCATAGATTTATACAACGGCACTATGATATCGGCTGTTTTATTTTCAATACCTTTCCTAATTATCCCTAGCATGGAATTTGCCTTTTTCACAGCTGCCACACGCTGAGTCGACATTTTCATCGTGCTGTCCACTACAACCCCGAGGTCTCTCTCCTGGTCGGTCACCGCCAGTTCAGACCCCATGAGCGTATATGTGAAATTCAGATTTTTTGCTCCAATATGCATAATTTTACACTTGTTTATATTGAATTGCATTTGCCATTTTCCCGCCCATTCACTCAGTTTGGAGAGGTCTTTTTGGAGCTCTTCGCAATCCCTTTTTGTTTTAACAACCCTGAACAATTTAGTGTCGTCAGCAAACTTGGCCACTTCACTGCTCACTCCTAATTCTAGGTCATTAATGAACAAGTTGAAAAGTATAGGTCCCAATACCGATCCTTGAGGGACTCCACTTTCTACAGCCCTCCATTGGGAGAACTGTCCGTTTATTCCTACTCTCTGCTTTCTGCTTCTTAACCAATTCCTTATCCACAAGAGGACCTCTCCTCTTATTCCATGACTGCTAAGCTTCCTCAGAAGCCTTTGGTGAGGTACCTTGTCAAACGCTTTTTGAAAGTCTAAGTACACTATGTCCACTGGATCACCTCTATCTATATGCTTGTTGACACTCTCAAAGAATTCTAATAGGTTACTGAGACAGGACTTTCCCTTTCAGAAGCCATGCTGGCTCTGCTTCAGCAAGGCTTGTTCTTCTATGTGCTTAGTTAATCTAGCTTTAATAATACTTTCTACCAGTTTTCCAGGGACAGAAGTTAAGCTAACTGGCCTGTAATTTCCGGGATCCCCTCTGGATCCCTTTTTGAAGATTGGCGTTACATTTGCCACTTTCCAGTCCTCAGGGACGGAGGAGGACCCGAGGGACAAGTTACATATTTTAGTTAGCAGATCAGCAATTTCACCTTTGAGTTCTTTGAGAACTCTCGGGTGGATGCCATCCGGGCCCGGTGATTTGTCAGTTTTTATATTGTCCATTAAGCTTAGAACTTCCTCTCTCGTTACCACTATTTGTCTCAGTTCCTCAGAATCCCTTCCTGCAAATGTTAGTTCAGGTTCAGGGATCTGCCCTATATCTTCCACTGTGAAGACAGATGCAAAGAATTCATTTAGCTTCTCTGCAATCTCCTTATCGTTCTTTAGTACACCTTTGACTCCCTTATCATCCAAGGGTCCAATTGTCTCCCTAGATGGTCTCCTGCTTTGAATGTATTTATAGAATTTTTTGTTGTTGGTTTTTATGTTCTTAGCAATGTGCTCCTCAAATTCTTTTTTAGCATCCCTTATTGTCTTCTTGCATTTCTTTTGCCAGAGTTTGTGTTCTTTTTTATTTTCTTCATTCGGACAAGACTTCCATTTTCTGAAGGAAGACTTTTTGCCTCTAAGAGCTTCCTTGACTTTGCTCGTTAACCATGCTGGCATCTTCTTGGCCCTGGCGGTACCTTTTCTGATCTGCGGTATGCACTCCAGTTGAGCTTCTAATATAGTGTTTTTAAACAACTTCCAAGCATTTTCGAGTGATGTGACCCTCTGGACTTTGTTTTTCAGCTTTCTTTTTACCAATCCCCTCATTTTTGTGAAGTTTCCTCTTTTGAAGTCAAATGTGACCGTGTTGGATTTTCTTGGCAATTGGCCATTTACATGTATGTTTAATTTAATAGCACTGTGGTCGCTGCTCCCAATTGGTTCAACAACACTTACATCTCGCACCAGGTCCC
This sequence comes from Rhineura floridana, assembly GCF_030035675.1. Lineage (NCBI taxonomy): Eukaryota > Metazoa > Chordata > Lepidosauria > Squamata > Rhineuridae > Rhineura > Rhineura floridana. Next base: position 28,550,210 of record NC_084493.1, on the reverse strand, counting down.
GGTCCCCACTGAGGATTAAGTCCAGGGTTGCCGTCCCTCTGGTCGGTTCCATGACCAACTGGTCTAGGGAATAGTCATTTAGAATATCTAGAAACTTTGCTTCTTTGTCATGACTGGAACACATATGCAGCCAGTCTATGTCCGGGTAGTTGAAGTCACCCATTACTACCACATTTCCTAGTTTGGATGCTTCCTCAATTTCATATCTCATCTCAAGGTCTCCCTGAGCATTTTGATCAGGGGGACGATAGATCGTTCCCAGTATTAAGTCCCTCCTGGGGCACGGTATCACCACCCACAACGATTCTGTGGAGGAGTCTGCCTTTTTTGGGGTTTCGAGCTTGCTGGATTCAATGCCTTCTTTCACGTATAGAGCGACTCCGCCACCAATACGTCTTTCCCTGTCCTTCCGATATAGTTTATATCCAGGGATAACCGTATCCCACTGGTTTTCTCCATTCCACCAGGTCTCGGTTATGCTCACTATATCAATGCTCTTCTCTAAGACCAAGCACTCCAGTTCTCCCATCTTGGTTCGGAGGCTCCTAGCATTAGCGTACAGGCACTTGTAAGCAGTGTCTCTCTTCAAGTGTCTTTGGCACTTGTGGTTAGGCCTGTGGTAATTTTGCACTGCTGAATTTATATCCTGTGCCCCTGCTCTCACAATGCCTACTTCTAGGCCTAACCCTTTTAAAATTTCATCATTTCTTTGGTTTTTATCCCAGGGGGGAGGTTTATTCCGAACCGGACCTTTCTCAGCTCCTGTCGCGTTCCCCCCCTCAGTCAGTTTAAAAGCTGCTCTGCTACCTTTTTAATTTTAAGTGCCAGCAGTCTGGTTCCATTCTGGTTCAAGTGGAGCCCATCCCTTTTGTACAGGCCCGGCTTGTCCCAAAATGTTCCCCAGTGCCTAACAAATCCGAACCCTTCCACCCGACACCATCGTCTCATCCACGCATTGAAACTGCGAAGCTGGGCCTGTCTGGCTGGTCCTGCGCGTGGAACTGGTAGCATTTCAGAGAAAGCCACCTTGGAGGTCCTGGCTTTCAGCATCCTACCTAGCAACCTAAATTTTGCTTCCAGGACCTCACGGCTGCATTTCCCCATGTCGTTGGTGCCAACGTGCACCACAACCACTGATTCCTTCCCAGCACTGTCTACCAAACTATCTAAATGACGGGCGATATCCGCAATCTTCGCACCAGGCAGGCAAAACACCTTGCGGTCTACACGCCCATCACACACCCCACTGTCTATGTTCCTAATGATCGAATCACCCACTACAAGGATCCCTCCACCCCCTGGAGATATATCCTCGGCACGAGAGGATAGCTGCTCATCCCCCAAGGAATGGGTCCCTTCTAAGGGATCATTTCCCTCTTCCTCAGCTGGATGCTCTCCTTCCCCGAGACCATCGTTGTCCATGATAGCAGGAGAGCTATCATTGTTGGAGTGGGACACAGCTATAACGTCCCTGAAGGCCTCCTCCACACACCTCTCTGCCTCTCTCAGCTTTTCCAGGTCCGCCACCTTGGCCTCAAGGAAATGAAGTCGTTCCCGGAGAGCCAGGAGCTCATTGCACTGAGAGCACACCCACGACTTCTGTCCAACAGGCAGATAGTCGTACATGCTGCAGGCGGTGCAAAACACTGGAAAGCCCCCACACCCCTGCTGGCTTCTTACCTGCATAGTTTTGTTTAAGGTTTATTACGTCAATGGGTTGGAGACTGCGGTTTAGTTGAGGTCAGGGAACAGAAGGGCAGAGTGGGGGGCCCTGGCCTCCTTGCCCTGCTGCCGAACTCGCTCTGCTGCTTAACTCGCCTTGATGCTTCGTCAGCTGGGGCTCCCTCCTGTTTTGGTTTGACTCCCCTGCTCAGAAGGAATGGCGGCCAGAATCCTCCTCAAATGCTTTTCATGTCAAGACTCTTACCACCTCATTTTGTAGGCATATGTCAAGCAGACCTGAGAAAACAGCTGGAAGTTCTTAGAAACATAGGATTGGATGGGACCCAAATGACCATCTAGTGCAGGAGTTGCTAATATGTGGGCATCTAGATGATATTGAATTACAACTTTCATCATCCCTAACCATTGACCACCCTGGCTGCTGGGGCTGATGAAAGTTGAAGTCTAACAACATCTAGAAGGCAACAGGTACATTGCTCCTATCTTGTCCAAAACTCTTTTGATGGAGGAAATGCACAGCAACAATGGACTAGTGCATGTTCTTGCTGAGATGGAGGGCAGCTGCATCACCCAAGCACACAGTAGCCCTCTGGCCTGTGGCTGCCACCAGGTTGTCCTTCCCCTCACTTCAGAAGCAACATATGGCATGTGGAGGTGGTCGGTGGCTTGTTATATCTTCCATGTATTTGTGCTCCCTTTCACAGCTTTTTTGCAACATGTTATTTCAAGATACTACAGCAACTCAGCCTTTTGGCCACATGGTATGCGGCTCTACAATTAATACCTAAGCCAATATCGAGCCAAAGAACCTGCAAACAGCTGAGTCCATAAATGATGCATTCCAAGGTTGCAAATTCATGCCTTATTGTGAGCTGCAAAATCCTGTACTAACGAATGGAAATCGTGAATGATTAATCAAGCCAATGATTTGAAGATGTGGAAGTCTTGGAAAAAGGGCGGGGTATAAATAAAGATAATAAATAAATAAATAAATAATAAGTGCAAATTCAAAAGTACACCCAGGACTGGTTTAGAAAGTTAAAATGCCTTGCTGAGTTCAGCAACAAGCCAGGATGCAATTCAAGAGACGGACAATGAAAGGGAGGGAGAATAAAGTTCCCTGCTGAATCCCAAAGGTACAATCATAAGCAGAGCCCTACTAGATCATACCAATGGCCCCTCTAGTCCAGCATCCTCTTCTCACAGGGGCCAACTAGATGCCTTTGGGAAGCCCACAAGCAGAAGCTGAGCCCTGTACCACATGCCACACTTGTGATTCCCAGCAACTGGTACACAGAAGCATCCCACCTCTGACACTGGCGGTAGAGCACAGCCATTATGGCTAGTAGTCATTTGATAGCCTTATCCTCCACGAACTTGCCTGCCTTTTAAAGTCATCTAAATTGGAGGCCATTATTACATCTTCCGGTAGTCAGTTCCACAGTTGAAGTATGTGCTGTGTGAAGAAGTACTTTCTTTTGCTTGTCCTCAATTTTTCAATGTTCAGCTTCATTGGATGTTCCCAGGTTCTAGTATTATGAAAGAGGGAGGAAAAAAATCTCCCCAATCACTTCCTCCACAGCATGCAGAATTTTATCTAATTTAGATAGAAAAACTCCAATCATGTCCCCCTTCCTTTTTTTTGCCAGAACTAAAAAGCCTCAAAGGCTGTCATCTTTTCTCTTGGGAAATTATTCCAGTCCCACAATCATATTGGCTGTCCTTTTCTGAACCTTTTCCAATTCTGTAGTTTCCTTTTAGAGGTGCAGAGACCAGACTTGCATATTGTATTTGAAGTGAAGCTGCACCATATATTTGTCTAACAGCATTATGATATTGGCAGTTTTATTTTCAACCCCTTTCCTAATGATCCCTAACATGTGACAGACTTTCTGCTAGGCAAAGGCCTATGTAAGGAGAGCACAAAATCTTCTGCTCAATGCCTCATCCCCTGCCCCAAAATGCTCAGTGCCTCATCCCCCCCAGCGCACTTCAACCGCAGTTCTCACAGATGTGTCTAAAGTTGCCAAGTGGAGGTTGAGTTTGGCAAAATCTAGCAGCTCAGGTATGGAGACTGATGGATGGAGAATGGCTGAATCTAAAGCATACTGACCTTTTAGGTCCCATCACATATTGCCTCACAATAGGATGCCCACTTACACCAAAACAAGAAAGGCTTTAACAGCAAAAAAGAGGACACGGTTTTAAGAATGTAAGAAGAGCCTGCTGGATCAGGCCAGTGGTCTATCTAGCCCAGAGTCCTCACAATGGCCAACCATATGTCTGCGGGAAGCCCTCAAGCACGACCTGAATACTATGTCGCTCTTCCTACTTGTGATTCCCAGCAGCTGGTATTCAGAAGCATGCTGCCTCCAACAGGGGAGGTTGAACGTAGCTATTGATAGCCTTATCCTCCATAATTTTGTATAATCCTCTCTTGAAGCCATCCAAGTTGATGGTCATTGCTGCATCTTGTGGGAGCAGATTCCATAGTTTAACTATGCACTGTGTGAAGAAGTGTTTTCTTTTGCCTGTCCAAATTTGATAGATTCAGCTTTAAATGTGAACTGAACTGAATTTCTCTCTCATCTCTACTTGATGGGCACCTTCAAGGCCCCTCCTGCCCTCCTCCTTTAGGGTACTTTGTCTTTAAATCTGGCTTGGACCAGAGAGCCCTTCAAACAGAAGACTGTCCTCTACAAAGCAGGGCCCCTGGGAATTCTTATATCACAGAACATTGCATTGCTCATCAGACCATTAAAATACTTTCAGGGATTCAATATTTGTGGTTTCAGTGCTTTTCTTGTTCTTTCGATTTTCCCTTTTATCCTGTTTTGTTACATTGGTTAATTACACATTGTGCGTTTTTATTACATACATGTGCCTGAGGCCTTTTTTGAGTAGCAATAATATTTTTATATTCAAATAACTATCACAGATCACCTCCAGATTGTTAACATTTTGCTGGAGGGATTCCAGTGCGCACTGGAACTTAAGGTTTGCACAATTAAAGTAGATTAAAGTGCTCTAATTGCCCTAGCACAGCCTTTCCCAACTAGTGGGCCACCAGATGTTGTTGGACCACAATCCCCATCTTTCCTGACCATTGGCAATGCTGGTTGAGGCTGATGAGAGTTGTGGTTCAACAACATCTGGTGGCCCACTAGTTGGGAAAGACTGCCCTAGCACAACAAACCTATGTGGACTTTTTGCAGTTAGGAAAGTGATAGGGAAATGCATTTCAAAGTATAGAATGGCCAAGTGATTGAACGAGAAGATGTAGAAACACCCCACAACCTCAAAAGGATTAATGCTCATTGTTGTATAACCTCCCTGCAAAGAAATCAGAATGAATGCTCAATAAAGTCCAGACATAGTCTAACCTCATTTCAAGCGTTGTGCAAGCAAATCAGGATAAATGCTCAGTAAATAGGTTGCCTGGAGGAGACCATGAAGGAAGGAAAGTGGGGCAGAAATGGGACAATGACAAGTGTGCTCTGTGCAGTAACATAGTGGCAGATTCAGAAGTTCAGGGTCTCTTCATGATAGTCATCACATGCCCCCTCGTAGCCATGCCCCCTTTTCCACTCTCCTTTTTCTCCCTTGCTCTCCATGTCTTCTCTGAGTCCACCCTACAACAGACGTCCCTAGGGGCCAATCATCAAGACATTATAATAATAATATATAATAATACATTTTATTTGTTGCCTATCTGTCCGACTATTCGGACACTCTAGGCGACTTACAACAACGGTTAAAATACAATATACAATACAAAAACAATTTACAATATACAATATATCTGATATAAAACATCAATTAATCAACAGAAAGCTAATCCACCCCAAAATTATAGGCCTGCCTGAAGAGCCAGGTCTTTAAAGCTCGGCGGAAGCCCGTCAGGGAGGAAGCATGTCAGAGGTCATAAGGGAGAGAATTCCAGAGGGTGGGGGCCACCACCGAGAACGCCCTCTCCCTGGTCCGCACCAGTCTGGCTACTTTGACTGGTGGGACCGAGAGGAGGTCCTGTGTGGCTGATCTAGTGAGGCGGCCTAATTGATGATACTGGAGGCGGTCCTTCAGATAAACTGGGCCGAAACCGTTTAGGGTTTTAAAGGTCAGCACCAACGCCTTGAATTGAGCCCGGTAAACAACTGGTAACCAGTGTAGATCTACTAACACTGGAGTAATGTGATCTCGGCAACAGCTATGCTTAATCAAGCGTGCCGCCGCATTCTGTACCAGCTGCAGTTTCCTGACTGTTTTCAAGGGTAACCCCACATAGAGCGCATTACAGTAGTCCATGCGAGAGGAGACCAGGGCATGTATCACCTGTGGGAGTGGATGTACAGGAAGGTAGGGTCATAGCCTCCGTATCAGATGTAATTGATACCAAGCTGCCCGGCTCACTGCTGTCACCTGAGCCTCCATGGACAGCTGGGAGTCAAGAATGACCCCTAGGCTGCGGACCTGGTCCTTCAGGGGCAATCTTACCCCATTATGATATTTTAAAGTGTTTTTAGTGTTTCTGTTTGCCATCCTGGGCTCCTGCTGGGAAGAAGGGCGAGATATAAATCAAATAATAAATAAATAAATAAAAATAAGAAAGGGAAGGCTGTGTGTTTCCTACTGAAAAGAATCTTCTCAGTGTCTGACTCACCTCCTTATACTCTGAATGGCTCCCATCAGCATGAACAGACAAGGACTCTTCTCAGTGGTTAACAGACTCCCCTTTCGTGCTGATTGTCTTGTACGTAGGGACCTGGCTGGGACTTTGGTCCCAAAAAAGTAAGGGGTTTACAATACCCCTGCTGCTGTGTTTGCAAATCCTGTGGGTATAAATCCGTAGGGCAGCGAGTGTGTCCTATCATTAGGATCCAAGCACATAATCTGACATGCAACCAGCCTAAAGCTCCTCAGCCCCCTCCCCTGCCACAGGCCCCTCCCCTCGGTGTTGCCCTCTGCTGCTTCTTGCATTTCATCCAGATATTTCCAGTAAATAAACATTGACGCTTTCGATATCATGTTAATTTCACAGGCTGCTGCTCCACTGACAGTTTTCACACTCCGCTACCGTGTCTTGTCAGTTTTATGCTCTCAGGCCAATGCCAGCTCACCAACAACGATGTATATACATAAAAATAAATGGCTCAGAAACCCCAATAAAGTGACAGATAACATAATGGGACCTGGCTTTTGAAAATAAGCATGTTTATGGAGATTTGGGGCTCCCCAAAGGTGAGTTATGTAGAAAAAGGTGTTGTTTTGATTAGGGGGGGGAGTTGTCTGTTCTGTTTGGAAGTAGGGAAGTCTGGTAGGCTATGAGAAATAAATGGATTTGATAATTAAATATTGCTGTGAGCTTGAAGTTCTTAGTCCCAGAAGAGGCTGCATGTTGGATTCTATACATCAAAAGTGGAGAACCTTTTTCAGACTGAGGGCCGCTTCCCCATCTGAGCAACTTTCTGGAGGCCACATGCCGGTGGCGAGCAGGACCAGAGGCTGAAGTGGACAGAGCAACAAATGCACACACACACACACACACATTCACATTCCCCTCTCAATCCTCCATCCAGGCAAGTCAAAAGCACAATCAGAGTTCAAGGACGCATTCCAGCCAAGCGAAAACACTCAAGGAGGGTGCCAGGCAGGACCAGAGAGGGGTGTGGCCTGGAGAGAGTCCCAAGGGCCAGATCAAGGGGCTTAGAGGGCCACATTTGGCCCACAGGCCTGAGGATTCCCCACCCCAGTTACTTATTAATAGGAAAGTCACTATCCGAGTGATGATTCCAATTTAGCCAAAATGGCACCACATTTGCGCAAAAGGGAGCTGTCATAGAGGCTGGAGGAATCCCAATGTATGTAAAAGTACAAACATCTTTAGACAAGAAATCCTGAAATGGAAGAGGGGAACTACATCCAAATGAGGACTGAGAATGTTAATGTGGCACGGAATTCTGACAATTTGCAGGGCAGGAACAGTACAGCAAGGGAGAGGGAATGGACTGGAGTATTGTGAAAGAGGGTGTGGCTGCCTGGCTGCCTGGCATGATGCAAGAAAGTTCCCTTCTCTTCTAGGAAGATGCCTGTTGTATCTCTGTTGGAGTCACTGCAGCAGTCTTGCCTCATTCCAATCAACCCCTACCAGATGGGGTGCAGAGATATTTTCTGCTATTTCTGTGCATCAGTCACAACTGCATCATCACATCCAAGAGAAGACTCTTCTCTACCCTGGTGCCCTCTGCAGGTTGTTGGAGTCCAACTCCCATCAGCTTCAGCCAGCATGGCCAATGATCAAGGATAGTCCAACAACATCTACTCATTGACTATCCCAGGCTTAAAGGGAGGGTCATCGCTTAGCAACAGAGCACAAGTTTTACCTGTGGCTTAGCCCAGGTTCACTTCATGCCATCTTCAATTAGAACCCCTCCAAACAGAAGACCAAACCACCACTACCAATCCTGTCTGAGGACCATGCATGCTTGTTCTCTTCGTACTGCTATAGAATACTGGCAACATGAGGCAGATTGCAAATACAAGCCCTCTGGTCCACCACCATAGGGCCAGTTCTAAAGGGCGGCCAGGTGGGGCACTGGCCGAGGGCCCCTGGGGCCCCTGGGGCTAATCCGAAGCAGGATTGCTGCCGCGGATAGCATGGCATGAGCTTCAGAGCCGCCCGCCATTCCCCCACTTCACCTACCTTTCTCTCTGATGTTTTTTGTGGATGCGAGCACTCTGCGTGCAGGTTTGCCATCAATCAAGATGGTGGCTGAGGTTTACCTAAGGGGCTGAAGCCTCTGTCACCATCTTGGTTGATGACAAACCTGCACATGCAGGCGTGCCACCGAAAAAACAGCACAGAGAAAGGTAAGTAGAGCGGAGGAATGGGGGGCGGCTTGGGATCTCCCGCCCAGTTATCCATGGTACCAATCCTGCCACGAATCTCAGAAGGGAAGTGCCAGGGCCCGGGGCAGGCTGGTGCCCAAGGGCCCTGGCATGCCTGGGGCTGTTCTTGACCGCAGTATTACCCTGGTCTTGCAAACCCTAACAGCCAGATTTCTTGCTTCTGTTCTGAACTCTGCAGAAAGGCAGAACAACCTCTTTCACTGGTGTCCAGCTTCTGAGAGCTTTGCAAAGAAACGATTCCTTGATTTCCAAGGCTGTCAGAGACTAGGTATCAGATGCAATAGAACACAAAACAGACAACAACAAAAAGTGTACAGAGTGACAGAATACAGAGTTCTAACCAGTGGCACCTACCCTTTGGAATTCTCTCCTCTTAAATATTAGACAGGTGCCTTCTCTGTTATCTTTTTGGCACCTACTGAAGACCTTCGTCTTTCAACAGGCTTTTCAAGTAGAGACTTTATCCAAGTCTGCTTCTGTGTTGGAATTGTTTGTTAGGATGTTTTCAAAGCTTTTTTAAAAATATATTTTTAAAGATGGTTTGTTTCAAGATGTTTTTAAATATGTTTTGTTTTAATATGTATTAAGTCCTTTTTAAATGCTTTAAAGTGTTTTTAGTGCTTTTGTTTGCCGCCCTGGGCACCTACAGGGAGGAAGAGCAGGATATAAATAATAAAACCTTTGTTTTATATTTTCACTCCAATATTTCCTGAAGGTGTAAGTCGAAACACGATGCAACAGTTTGTTGCAAGTTCCCACTTCTGCTAATATAACACCTAAAGGGGGGTGGTTTATTTTGTAGTGGGAAAGATGCCCCTAGTCATGCCTGAATTCAAATGCAACACAATCAAATTTACTAGTGAGTTTCAGCTCAGTAGCTTTCATGCTGGTGCCTCCCATGGTAATCTTTTGCCTGAAGGGCAGTGACTTTATGGTGATAAACGTTAGAAGATTTGCAAGAAAATGGAAATATAGCGAATATTTATTTTATGCTGGTTTCCCTTCTGTGTGTATCCTGCCTTTATTGTGCAAAGCAGAACACACAACACTTCTGAACTTCTGGAATTGGGAAGCTTTTAGAGCAATTACATTTCCCAAGTCTGCTTGAATTTGTATTTATATTTTGGTTTATTTTTCCCCCTGCCTCAGACAAAGACTACATAGTTGAAACAAGAGAGGAGGAAAATCAATCTATAAGTTACGCTTTCTAGTCCAATTACACAAACTTATAAAATTACCCTCAAACTATATATCAGTGGCTTTGACATGGTAATGTGCTCATTATTGAATACAATCCAACTTCAGTCTCATCTACACACCTTCCTTCTTCTTTTGAGTGTTGAAATTTATTGGGGTGAACAAAAAAAAGTTCTTCGTGTTTTATAATTATTTAAATACTGCTTGTGTATTTTGTACTATTGGTTTTCTGCATTGATGTTTTGAGCCCTTGGGGTAGAGCAACATAGAAATCAACAAATCAATTAAACTTGCTCTGGCAATTGCATCTTAACCTGATGGAAGTATTGCAATTTGCTTTTGTTAATTTCCTGTCCCTTCCTCTTTCCATTCCCCCTTTCCATTCCCCCCCTCAGTTTGTTCCATAGTTAGTCCTATAACTCCTTTCTTTGTTCATGGGTTTATTCCCTGCTTTTTTTTTCATGTTTCAAGCCAGAAGCAGTCAGTTTTTTAAAAACGAGTATCATCAAAAACATAAGCAGACAAACCAGGAACCAGCCTTACCCACATCCCAATATGACAAAACAGGGGGAGGGTGTAATATCATAAATGGCACCTCAGTGCCATTAAAAGCCTTCTGCAATCCAATAAATATATATTGGGTTCAATGGGACTTACTTCCAGGTAAGTGTATGTTGGATTGCAGCTGAAGACATTGGACCATGAAACCCAATCAGTACTGACTGTTGAATCAGCTTTCCAGGGTCTCAAAGCACATTTCCCAGACCTCTTGCAACTGGAGATGTCACCAGTTGAACCTGAAATCATCTGCATCTACTGCCACTGGATATGAGCTACAATTCTCAGAGTTCTCCGGGAAGAGGAACTCACTGTTAAAACACTCTGTAATTGTAGCTCTGTGAGGAGAATCATAGAATAGTAGAGTTGGAAGGGCCTATAAGGCCAGGGCCGGCTCCAGGCATGCAGGGGCCCCTGCGTGTGGCCCCCCACGGCCCCCTACCTGTCTAGTCTTTACCATTGCCCTTAATGAAGATGGCGGCCACGGTTTCCCTAAGGGGAATGAAGCCTCCGCCGCCATCTTTGTTGATGGCATACGTGCGTGCTACGCGTGCACATCTCTGCCATCAACTAAGATGGCGGCAGTGGCTTCAGTACCTAAGGGAAGCTGCAGCTACCATCTTCATTAAGGGCAATGCTAAAAAGCCAGCTGACAGGTAAGTGGGGGGCTTGGGGGGGGCGGATCACGGAAGGGGAGCAGAGGGCCTCTCAGGGGCCCCTCAGGGGCTCCTGTAGCTCGGGGCCCTTGGGCCAGTGCCCAACCTGGCCGCCCTTTAGAACCGGCCCTGTATAAGGCCATCAAGTCCAACCCCCTGCTCAATGCAGGTATCCAAAACAAAGCATTCCTGACAGATGGCTGTCCAGCTGCCTCTTGAATGCCTCCAGTGTCAGAGAGACTCCTAACAACTCTCAGCACCCTTCACAAACTACACTTCCTAGGATTCTTGGGGGAAGCCATGACAATTTATAGTGGAATAAATGTATGGTATGAATGTAGGCACAGTGTCCTGAACCTGAAGTGGGGAAAAAAAGACAGGGAAAGGCACTACCACCTTTTGCCATGAACAGTAAAGTTACTTCCTATGATTCCTTTGAAAATTTCACAACACCACAAGGATGTCAGAGAATTCTGACAGAAATGAAAATGGAAATTGCTTGTCTGTCCTATGTCCAGAATGGAAATCAATCCAACAAATATGTTTAGTATTCGCTGTTGTTTCAATATAAACAATATGAAATTGGTGACTTTCCCCCCCATTTGCGTTGTATTTCCTTTGCTTTGAAATGAATGGTATGGAATAAATTATGTAAAATTCCACCACAGTGGCAGCAAGATGAATAACATAGTTTGTGTCAGAAACCAAACTGTAGCAGAATGGATGCAGTGCTGCATGTAAAAACATAAATAAACATGGGTCGGAAGTTAAGAAATCAATACCTTCTTTCAACCCTACAACCCCCAACCTTCCTCCTAGAATTCCCTTCCCCTGAAAAAAAATGTTGCCTGCTAATGTGGCTGAGAATTTGGAGGAGGGGCTTGGCTCAGCTCTGATAAAGAGCGCCTTAGGAGTGATTGTGAATTGGGTTTGATAAACTGAACCCTTGTACTTCACAGTGCAGCTTATTGGCTGTCTCCTGGAAATTCTTTGACATGACAATGAGGAATGAGTATGACGTAAAGCTCCTTTCAGACCTGGCCGAGGTCATATTGACTCCTTCCCATTTCTTTATAAGGAAAAGCAGCAGCCTAGTGTGACTGGCCATTATCTGTTGATTTTAAAGCCCATACATTTCCTTTGTAGCAGAAATTCCATCAGATGCAAGCTCCCTCCCCATACTGTTGCTCCCTATTTACTCTTGGTGACAATTGGCTGGTTCTGCATATACCTGTCAACAATCCCTGTTCTCATATTTCTCAACAATACATTCTGATACTCAACTCCCCCCAAACCAAATTACTGAAATTACAATCTGCAAGAATCTCTATAACACCATTCCACATTCACGTCAACAACAAATTACCGCTCCATTCCCCTTTCAGAAAGTGTCTGAACAATAATAGCTTTCAAAACTCAGTTGTCAGCTTTGGCAATATGATACAGGTGAAGCAGGGGCTCTAATCTGCATGGTGGTTTAGAGTATGAAAACAGGAGGGTGGGAGCTCTTCTAAATTCATTAATAGGAAGTGCAAGGGTGGGATCTCATATAGGTAGCAACCTTATATGCAAGGATGGCTTTGCTCAAGGATGCACCTTTTGGAAAGAGATTCTCAGAGTGAATTAGGGGTGGAACAAGTGCTTGGAAGAAGGAGACTGAAAAATGCAAGGCACACCCCACACAAGGCATGGGGGACCTCTGGCCGCCAGCCCAAACTTGTCATGCCAGGGGTCCCAATTTGGCCCACGAGGCTACCGTTCCCAAACCACACCCACCCACTCCACACCTGACATCATACATAATGTCAAATGGTGTAATGTCACTTGTTTATATGTATATTTATTCACGAATAGGCAAAAAATCTTGTAGTTTAAGAATGTACATATAGCCACAGATATTTCTGTCAAACTTTAAAAAGCAGGGCAATTAGGCACCTAATAGTGCATGTATTAATAAATAAAGTTTCAATTCAGTTTCAATGTACCAGGGGAGTGGGAGACCTGACCTCCTCTCTGAGATACTGTGAGTGAATGGGGATTGAGGAGAGAGAAGAGGATAGGGATAGGGTTTAGGTTCAGTCAGATCTATAGCAATGAAAGATAGAGATAAAAAGATACAGGGTCTAGGATCTGAGTGGGTGAGACTGAGTAAGAATGAAAAGAAAAAATTAGTAGTTAATATAATTCATAAAACCTTCAGTTTATGTGCTGGAGGAGGATAACATGGCTTCTTATCGGATAATATCTCAAACGTAAGTAATAAATATATTCTGTTGTTTTCATCATCTCACACGTATTGCTTGGTTATTACCAAGAAGGAAAGTAATGCAGATGAAATAATAAGATGAATACACATCCTCACATCCTAAGGAGAACAAGTATTGTACTTGAGGTAAAGGTCCTGATGGCAGCATAACTTAGTATATGATGGAAGGTGTTGCCTGCTGAGGTAAAGGCCTGGTAAGACAGGGTATTGTCATTAAAAGAAAAGAGCAGGGATGCCACACTTGGCTTCAAAGGAACAATTGGGAGGCTAAAGTGAACTTTGCTTGGAGCAAGTCATGCCCTCGCTGATCATCAGCTGATGGGCAGTGAGGGCATGCCTTGCTCCAGGAATATTTTGCAGGCATCTGTTTGTTTGTTTGTTTGTTTGTTTGTTTATTATACTTGTATACCACCCCATAGCCGAAGCTCTCTGGGCGGTTTACAGTAACCCTGTTACTTCTGTTGCATGAAGGAGAAGTCTGTGGCATAGCCAATACCCACAAAAATCAGCTGATGGGTGGGAAAAAGAAGTGCTTTGCCTTCCCTAGGCTTGATACTTCCCAAAGTACCAAGCATAAGGCTGGCAATGCTCCTTGTGCTGTGGTTCCAAAGCACCCGAGAGGCAGTTGGCTGCTGGGGACTTGGGAACACCATGCCAGGGATTTTGGCAGGTGAATGGAACAGCCCACCTCAGTCATGTGATGTCATAATGTAGGTTACTGTGTTTAGTTTCACCATTGCAAAATACTCAGGAAGTATCATAATTTCATTGGGAGGGGGCAGGAACCAACCATGTTGCTTGTGTCCTTTCATCATTCAGACAATAATCCTGCAGGCAGATGGCTACTTCAAGGGCAATTAGCTGGTTCATGGTTCTGCAAATAAAAACAAGCAGGATACATATGGAGATAACAACAGCGGTACTGGAAGTTATGTTAAATGTAAGGACATTACCTATGTAAGAGACCATTAAACTATTGTCAGCAGTAATGTTAAATTCCACCACTGTAACTCGGCAGGATGGTAAAGATGTAGCTTTGTGGACTGCAGAAAGCCATGAACTAGGAAATAAAAGCTGTCAGATAGCACGTGGGATGAAAAATTATGGCAAACTACATCCTTACTTGCAGCCCACTCCAAGTGTGTTCCATACCCTTTTGAATCACAATCACACTTGAAATGGATCTCCCCTGCTCCTAGCCCTCCCTTCCAGCTGATACATCCCCTTTAACAAGCTAAGGTAAGGGGAAGATTAAGAAGGGGGAAGCTCCAGGATACCTGCCCAGTTGCTGATGTTGAAATGACTCTTCTAAGCATGCTCAGAGGGCTCCTTCAAATGACCTGTTTATTGAGCATTCATCCTGATTTGTTTGTGCAAGCTTCTGAGAACATTAGACTATGTCCTGTCTTTATTGAGCCTTTGTTCTGATTTGCTTGTGGGCTGGTTATACATCTTCCCCTTTATCATTCATTCATCCCACACTTTTTAGTGCATTTCATCGTCACTTTCCTAACGAAAAATGGAGCTTTTTCGTATTGTCAGAGGTCTGTTGACACCAACCCAGGAAATGGAGTTTTAGACCCTTCAGAGGCCCACTGTGAATTGTTTGCAAGGCACTTTCAGGGTAAAGTTGTTTGCCTCCATGACTATCTTGTTGCCCCATCCACATCTACTGTAGTCCCCAATGAGGTGTCCAGTGCAACGGCTGCTGCAACTTCTTGGGATCAGTTTCAGTTGATACAACCTGATGACATGGACGAGGTGCTTGCGACAATACAGCCAGCAATGTGGCAACCAGCAATGTGGCTTCTTGACCCTTGCCTTTCTTGTCTTATTAAAGCTTGCCAAGGGGGTATGACCGAGTGGGTGTGGTTAACATGTCTTTGCAAGAGGGAGTAGTCCCAGGTGCCCTGAAAGAGGCAGTGATCCAACTCCTGAAAAAGCCCACCCTGGAGCCATTGCTTTGTGACAACTACCACCCAGTCACAAATACTCTTTTTAGGGAAGGTGATCAAGAGGATTGTGGTGCAGCAATTGCAAGTACTCTTGGATGAAACAGATTATCTTCTAATCTGGGTTCAGGCCTGGGTATGGGACTGAATTGGCCTTGGTCACCCTGATGGATGACCTTTATCGGGAGAAGGACAGGGGGAGTGCAACCCTATTATTCTTACTTGATCTCTCAGCAGCTTTAGATACTGTAGACCATGATATCCTTCTTAGACGACTTAGTGAGATGGGTATCAGCAGCACTGTTTTGCAGTGGTTCCAATCCTTTCTCTTTCTCTTGGGTTTTTTTCAAAGAATAGTGTTGGGTGATTGTCTTTTGGACCCCTGGCAGTTGTGCTGTGGGTTGCCTCAGGGTATCATCTTGTCCCCAATGCTGTTTATGAAGCCCTTGGGAGTGGTTATCAGGAGATTTGGGGTGAGGTGTCAGCAGTACTCTGATGACACCCAGCTCTATTTCTCTGTAACCTCTGGATTGGGAGAGGCCATGCAAGTCCTGGACCCATGCATGGACTCGGTGGTGGGCTGGATGAGGGCCAAAAAACTGAGTCTGAATGTTAGCAAGACAGAGGCGCTGTGGGTTGGTGGTGCCCAAGTTTGGATAATTGGTCAATTACCTGCTTTGAATGGGGCTGTGCTCCCTCTGAAAGAGCAGGTATGCAGTCTGGGGGTGCTCCTGGATCAATCTTTGTTGCTAGAGCCCCAGATGACCTCAGTGGCTTGGAGTGCCTTTACCAGTTTGGGCTGGTAAGACAGTTTCAGCTGTTTCTGGACCAGAATAGCCTGACCAATGTTGTCCATGCATTGGTAACCTCCAGCTGGATTACTGTAATGCACTCTATGTGGAGCTGCCCTTGAAGTTGTTCTGAAAGTTGCAGCTAGTGCAAAATGTGGTGGCACGACTGCTCACTGGGGCAGGATATCACCAACATGTCACCCTGCTACTGAAAGAATTGCACTGGCTACCCATTAGCTACTAGGCCAAGTTCAAGGTTCTGGTTTCGTTGTACAAAGCGCTATGCAGCTTGGGACCAGGATACCTGAAAAATCATCTTATCCCTTATATACCCAGTTGATCACTGCACTCTGCAAGTGAGGGCCTCCTGCATATATCATCTTATCAAGAAGTAAGTTCTGCACAACATAAGAAGTGGGCCTTTAGTGTTGGGTCACTGATACTTTGGAATTCCCTCCCCTTAAATATTAGACAGGTGCCATCTCTGTTCTTTTTGCTGCCTACTGAAGACCCTTCTCTTTCTACAAGCCTTTTAAGTAGAGACCTTATCCCAGTCTGCGTCTCTGTTGGAATTGCTTTTCAATGTGTTTTTAAAGTTGTGTTTTAAAGATGTTTTTAAGATGTTTTGTTTTAATATGTTTAAAAGTCTTTTGTTTTTAGGATGTTTTAAAGTGCTTTTAGTGTTTTTGTTTGCCGCTCTGGGCTCTTTCTGAGTAGAAGGGTGGGATATAAATTTAAATAATAATAATAATATAATGATAATATAATAATAACAAATTAAAACAAAAAGTGGGTTTCTTGTGTTAAAGCAGCAGAGCCCTTCAGTCTGCTTTAATCATGGAAAATTAAATTTCCAGTATGAACTTGAATCCCTCCCACAAAAATAAGAACAGTCTGGAGACATCAAGAAACATAATTTCCTGCAAGAACTGTGAGAAAAGCAGACTTCTGTGATATGAGGATTGGAGGAGAAATTTGATTCAGTTCACATGTAAAGGTGAACCTATCAAAGTTGCACTTTCTAAAAGTATATGTGAACCAAAACACAGACATCCTTCGAAATGTGCACTTCTTTGAATTGTGCAGTGCAGTTCTTCAGCCAAGCAATGTGTACAAAAATGCATCTTCTGGGGTAAAGTATGGATATAATTATGCATAGGTTAGTGAAAATAACATAAAAATGCATTACATTAGAGAAAACACCTTGCAGAAATGTGTGCATTAGGCAAAATTGCATATGAAAATATATAAAGTTGGAGAAATTCTCACAAAAATGCTGATGAATTTTCATGAGTTTAAAAAATCACTTTAAAAAATCACAAAGTCATGTGGAAATGTGTAGAGCTAAAGTTAAGGTTGGAAAAATGAGAAACTGAAACCGACAGATTTGTCTATTCCTGCTAAGGACTCAATATCCCATTCATGCCAACAGAAGCCTTCCTTCCTATGCAAATAGGCATAGGAACCTGATCAAAATCGACAAAGATTTCAAGCCCCACCATCACCACTATGATCCCAATACAAATCATTTGTGCCATTGCTAATTGTCTAGTTTGCCCTGAGACTGATTTACCTTACAGGGTTGTTGTAAGGTTTGCAGCAAGATTGTATTACATTCATAGCTCACGTATCTTCCAAGGAGCTCAAGACAATCTATTTACATTCTAGCCATACAAAAGCCAGAGGTTTCTGTGTCCATCACACACACTCCACCCTGGCAAACTGTAGACATGGTCACAGTTAAGGACACGTGCCAGCCAGGCAAAAGCTGAAAGATTTGAGGAGGAGGCAGAAGGGCATGGCCGAAGGGAGAGGATACGATGCCTGGGGAGAGTCCCAGGGACTTGACAGAGAGGGCAGGGGGTTCTCCACCCTGGCTCTAATCACTCTACCAGCAGCGTGAAACGTTTTTCACTCTGAGGGCCACATTCCCTTTGGGGCAACCTTCCACATTTTGCTCTTCCAATAGAGAAAAATAAATGCAAATGCTGCCTAGGAAGCTTGTTTCTTCATACTCACACATCTCTCTCTATCCAGGCATGCAAGAAGCATCACCAGAGTTCATGGACACATTGAAGCCAGGCAAAACATGCAAGGAGAGTGCAAAGCGGGGCCGGTGAGGAGTGTGCTTCAGGAGAGTGTGTGCTTTTTGGAGCTTGAGGGCCAGATTGAGAGGTCTGGAGGGCCACACAGCCTCTGGGCCTAAGGTTCCCCATATCTGCACTATACAATACTGTCTATTATGTGTTCCTGAACCCTCTAAATCAGGAGTGGGAAACCTTTGATCCTCCTGATGTTGCTGAATTTCAGCTTCCTTCAGCCCCTGCAAGCATGGCCAATGGCCATGGAAAAGAGGAGCTGCAATTCAGCAACATCTGGAGAGCCACAGTTTCATCACACATGCTCTAAATGCTCTTTATAAACTCTAAGCATGTTTGTTACAGTTCTTTATATTTCCTTGGAAATGCCTACTGATGATTTAATGATTTAAATTCACCTTGGATTTTATTTTCCATAAAATCCCATGGCAATCCTCACTAAAATAGATGTCTTCTTCACACACCCACACACACCCTCCCCATCACTGATAAAACAAAGCCAGGCTTGCAGCAGCAACTCTTTGCCAGGTGTTGGCCTTCAGGAGCTAACCAAATCAGTAACAGTTCAAGAAGATTCAAATGACGTGAAATCAATTTTCCGTCACATAAATAATGTTGTCTATAACCTGGGCTTTATATGTCAATATTTATGGTGTGGATTATTTGGAGTGATAAAAATGATACAAATCCTCAGTTGCATGGGATGGACATAAATTTGCACATAAAGTGAGGGAGGGCCCTCGTAACAAGGGCAAGTTTGGGGGTTGGAACTGGAAGAAGCTGTCTTTTAACAGGTCGAACAGTATGCCCATCTATTCCAATGTTATCTGCTGTGACCGGCAAAGGATCTCCAAAGATTTACTTGCTATCTCGGGGATTGGGAACCATTTTCAAAGTGAGGGCCACATTCCCTTCTGGGCAACCTTCCAGGGACCAGAGGCAAAAGTGTGCAGGGCAATGAATGTAATTTTTATCTTTGCGCAGTAAGCTATTTTCTATACAGGTGCACATCTCTATCATCCATCCACATCAAGCAAGAAGCATTGTCAGAGGTCAAAGAGATATTACAGCCAGGCAAAAACACTCAAAGAGGGTGCAAAGTGGACCCAGTGAGAGATGTAGCCTGGGGAAATAGGGTGTGGCCTGAGGAGAGTCCCAAGGCCCATTTCGAGAGGCCTGGATTTGGCTGTCAGGCCTAAGTTCCTCATCCCTATGTACCTAACAATCATAGAATCATAGAATAGTAGAGTGGGAGGGGCCTACAAGGCCATCAAGTCCAACCTCCCGCTCAATGCAGGAATCCAAATCAAAGCATTCCTGACAGATGGCTGTCAAGCTGCCTCTTGAAGGCCTCCAGTGTCGAACAGCCCACTACCTCTCTAGGTAATTGGTTCCATTGTCGTATGGCTCTAACAGTTAGGAAGTTTTTCCTGATGTCCAGTCAAAATCTGGCTTCCTGCAACTTGAGCCCATTATTCCGTGTCCTGCACTCTGGGACGATCGAGAAGAGATCCCGGCCCTCCTCTATACGACAACCTTTCATGTACTTGAAGAATGCTATCATATCTCCCCTCAGTCTTCTTCTCCAGGCTAAACATGCCCAGTTCTTTCAGTCTCTCCTCATAGGGCTTTGTTTCCAGTCCCCTGATCATCCTTGTTGCCATCCTCTGAACCTGTTCCTGTTTGTCTGCATCCTTCTTGAAGTGCAGAGACCAGAACTGGATGCAGCATTCAAGATGAGGCCTAACCAGTGCTGAATAGAGGGGAACTAATACTTCACACGATTTGGAAACTATACTTCTGTTAATGCAGCCTAATATAGCATTTGCCTTTTTTTGCAGCCACATCACACTGTTGGCTCATATTCAGCTTGTGATCAACAACAATTCCAAGATCCTTCTCACATGTTGTACTGCTAAGCCAAGTATCCCCCATCTTATAACTGTGCATTAGGTTTCTTTTTCCTAATTTAACTAGAGGTGTCAAGGACTGAACATGGGACCTTCTACATGCAAAGCAGGCACTCTGCCAATGAGCTATGGATTGACAGATCTCTTGAGTTTAGGCATAGATTGAAGCAAACAAGCTATAATTGAATCCAGACAAGACAGAGGTCTTGCTGATCAGGTGTGCTGGCCTACTTTGAATGGGATTGCACTTCTCCTGAAGGAGCAGTCCTTTGTTTGGGGACTCCTGGACCAGATACATTCCCTGTATGCTCAGGTGGTGCCAATTGCCAGGAGACAGACCTAGCAGCTGTGCAATAGTTATTTCCAGGCTAGGCTACTGCCATGCTCTCCGCATAGAGCTGCCTTTAAAACCAGCTACGAACCATGACAGCTCCCTCCACTTTAAGAGGCAATATGCCTTCGAATAACAGTTTCTGGGAATCGCAGCATGCTGTTGCACTAACGTCCTGCTTGCTGGCTTCCCATAAGTATCTGGCTGTCCACTTTGAGAGCAGAATTCTGTATATAATGAAAGAGAGAGAACAACTGACAAAGGAAGGATATAGTTTTCAATGGTTTGCCTATTTACAATTGTTAGAAAGATATAAAATGGACAAGAAAATGTATGGGTTTGAAATAAGTAAATCTGATTTTGAAAAAGGATTGTGTACAAATGATGAAAATATAATTGCGAAAATGTATAAACTCTTACTGAAAATGGATATGGAGGAAGAACAAGTAAAAGAGTGTATGGTAAAGTGGGCAAAAAATTTTGGTTATAACATACAAATGGATCAATGGGAAAATATGTGGAAAAAAGGCTTGAAATTTACACTATGTTACAATCTTAAAGAAAATTTCTATAAAATGATGTACCGTTGGTACATGACTCCAGAAAAGTTGTCAAAAATGTATAGTAATGTTTCTAATGTTTGTTGGAAATGTAAACAACAAGAAGGATCATTTTATCATATGTGGTGGCTGTGTAAAAAGGCAAAATCATTTTGGGCACAGATAGGTAGGAAGATGCAAAAAATTCTAAAGATAAATATTCAGTCAAAACCAGAATTTTTTTATTGGGTTTTATGGATAAACAAATAGAAAAGAAATATGGAAGAATAATATTATATATGATTACGGCAGCAAGATTATTATATGCACAAAAGTGGAAAATGGAATCAACACCAACAATGGAAGAATGGCTATTGAAATTAATGGACTTAGTAGAAATGGATAAATTGACATGCTTACTTAGAGAAAAATCGACAGATACATTTCTTAAGGAATGGAAGCCTCTCTTAGACTTTTTGTTGAAAGATCAAAATAAAATGATGATATTGGGATTTGACGATTAACTAAGACAGCCTATGGAGAAAAGGGATCCTGTATGTATATATTAAGGGACAGGTTTGATGTATATTATATACTTATAGCTGATCTGCGACAAATCGGACAAATATTTTTTTTGTTATTGTTGTATTGTTATGTTTTTTTGACTTTGTTTTGTTTGTTTTTTGAAAAATTTGAATAAAAATTATTAAAAAAAAAAAGAGAGCAGAATTCTGGACTAGATGGGCCTTTCGCTCTTCTCATGTTCTCAAATGTAAGTTTAATTCAGAACTTAACACCACCTCACCTATTTTCCCTCACCTTCAGTCAGCCAAGCACGCATGTCTCTGACAAGGCATGTCTTGACTGTTTTGAGAGACTGTCTCCTTCTGGGACAGGATTATTCTGCTTTCTGTTAGCTCACAAAATATTAAAGTTTCTGATTTGTTCCATGTTTTTTCCTCATTTCTTGCACTAACGTATTTACAGGTTCCCTCCAAGGCTTCTACTGATTTCTCAGGCAGTGTTTCTGTTGTAGAAAATGAGGAAGGACTAAGAGATCTTTAAGGCTGTCTGAACAAGAAGCTGGTTTTACTGTAAGGATTCTCAACTTTTCCCAGAGGAAATGAAGGTTGCCTCCCCATTGTTGCTGGGGGCAGAAATCACATGAAGTTTAATTCACATAATGTAGTCCTCCAGATGTTATTGGAGTACAACTCCCATCATCCCTGACCATTGGCCATGCTGACTAGGGATTATTATTGTTGTTGTTTATTTCTATTCCGCCTTTTGGCCAAAAGGCCCACAAGGTGGCTTACAAAAAATAAACACAAATATAGAAATACATATCAATAAAAACAGTATAATTTACAAAAAAATAATAAGATAATAACATTATTAAAAAGCAACAATAACAACTTTCAATGACAATACAATAACAAATCACATTTTCCTAACACTTTCCTAATAAATTCCTAACAATTAGACAATGTCTACTAGTTCTTACAGAAATATGTTGACATCAAAACATGATACCACTGAGGTACTGCATCTGCCAGTCCTAACTGATGGGAGTTGGAGTCCAACAATATCTGGAAGCACCAGGATGGAGAAGGCTGGTGCAGTGACTGCTCCATGTGGCAAAGCGTTCATGTGCTGGATACACAAATTTAGCCACTTATTCTAAAGATTCCAGAGAATATCAGCAATATTTGTTACATGTATATCATATTTGTCAGTTGGTCTAACACAAGGTTAGTTAACATGGTGCCCTCCAGATGTTGCTGGACTACAGCTCTCATCATCCTTGGCCACTGGCCAGCCTGGTTGAGTCTGACAGTAGTCCAGCAGCATCCTGAGGGCACCACATTGTCTACCCCGGCCTAACAAATCCAGTCTAACAAACACTTCATGCTAATTTACATTCAATTAAATTACTTTGAACCTAGGAACATAGGAAGCTGCCTCATACTGAGTCAGATCATTAGTCCACCTAGCTCAGTATAATCCACACTGACCAGCAGCGGCTGTCCAGGGTTTCAAGCAGGATTCTCTCCTAGCCCTACCTAGAGATATCAGGGAATGAACCTGGGACCCAAACACACAAACCCACAAGGCAAATGCTCCACCACTGAACTATGGCCCCTCCCCAATGGGGAAGAGTGGCATAATGCCCTGAATTAGTCAGGCAAGGTATTTTGGATTTAGATTTCCATGAATTGTTGGCAGAGATGAATATACAAAGAACATCTCCCTTCTACCCAAGAAGGGATTTGAAAAGTCCGACTTTTGCTTACAAAGCAGCCAACTCTTCCCCACCCCTCAGTCTTCTGCACTGAAGAGGATTTGAATGAGATTGATTGTCCACTCAGCTCTGCCTATCTGTGCCACTCTCTGCTGGCCTGTGGGCTTCGTTACCACAATGTTCCTGGCTGAGCCCATCTAAGCCATGAGTGGGTAGAAGCTTCCACTGGTGGTCATCCTGGGAGTGGAGAGAGGAAAGGACTGGGCTAGGGTTGCCATATTCCAGTTCCACAAATCCAGACAGGTTAATTTGCATATTATGCAAATTATTTGCATATTATTTGCATATTATGCAAATATTTGCATATTAATATTTGGATTGTCCAGTTGTTTTGTTTTTGTGCCTAGGAATTACCACCAAAAACTGGGGAAAGATGTGAGAAATCTTTTTTTTTTAAGCAACATTTTCAGCTTTAAATGCCTAGACTCTAGTTTCCAACACTATGGAGTATTTATTGATTCATTACGAGAATTTATATCCTGCCCTTTTGCTGTTAAAAACAGAGCTCAGCACAGCTTACAAATATAATAAAAACAATAAAAATACACAATCAATATAAAAACATAATAAAAACACAAAATAGCAACAAACATAAAGTAAGTCAGGGCAGCAGCACGGTTAACCATAACATATACAATATATTTCAGGGATGTGGTGGGTGGAGAAAAACAAGCCAAAACGTTAGGAAAAGGAGTCTTTCACACCACATGCTCAGTTCTAAATACTGTTGCAGCAAGTTTTACAAGTTCCTCCAGTATTCCACTGGTGCAGGCACTCAGACATTCAAAATATCTGTATGTTTCTTAGGTTTTATAAAAGCAGAGCTTTGCTTAACTCAAAATTTCTCAACCACATCTACACAGGTTCCACCTCCATACTCAAAATGAAACTGGGCCTGGAAGTGTGCAACAACCCCACACATACCTAGCTAATTAGATTACCAATGCCAGGATGTCTGTCTTATCGACTACTCTCCTGCTTCCCCACACACACCTGGCATCATGAAAGACCCAGTCCTGGGCTCAGAAAGAAAATAAATATCTGGTCCTCTTCAAAGTACTCATAAGCCTCTTGTTTTAATTGAAATAATAATTATAAATTCTTCTTCTTATCACTATTGGGAGTTAATTATCTTGCATATGCTGCTGTTGCTTCTATGGCTGTAACGGAGTGAGGTTAAAGATAAGTGAAATGCAAATAGGAAAAAAAAAACACAGAAGGCAGTAACACTTTCCTAAATGTAATACCATACCAGTTCATGATCTGTACCGCAGTCTGCTCCTGGTCTTGTTTTTGCAGAAAGTATGGAACTTCTCCATCTTCTGCTACCAATTAGATAATCAATTTGATTCCTGTATTGACCATTGGTGATGTCCACGTGTACAGTCATCTTTTTGGTTGCTCAAAAAATGTATTCGCAAGAAACAAATTATTGGCTTCACAGAATTCAATCAGTCTTTCTCCTGCTTCATTTCTGTCTCCTAGGCCCCATTTCCCCACAATTCCTAGTTCTTCTCTGTTTCTACTTTCGCATTCCAGTCTCCCATGATTATCAGCACATCTTGTTTTGGTGTGTGATCAATTTCTTCCTGTACTTCTGCATAAAATCTCTCCAATTCTTCTTCTTCTTCATTTGCTGTTGGAGCATAGACTTGGATGATAGTTATGTTAGGTTTCCTGTTTGATCTCATTGATATCACTTGGTCAGACCTTGCAATGTAGCTCCTAATTGCTTTTGCTACCACTTCTTACTATTAAAGCAACCCCATTTCTTCTTATTTTCTCATTTCCTGCATAAAATATTTTGTAGTTGCCTGATTGAAAATGTCCCATTCCTGTCCATTTTAATTCACTCACGCCCAGTATTGTAATGTTGATACGTTCCATTGTAAGAGCAGCTTTTACCTCACATTCTAAAATGTCTGGTTGTTCATCATATGGTTCCTCCATGAATGAATCTGTCATCCTATCATCTCTTTTATAGAGTTCTTCAGTGTATTGCTTCAATCTTCCTTTTATTTCATCTCGGTCAGTCAGTGTGTTCCCCTGTTGACTATTCAACATCCCTACTCTTGGTTTAAATTTGCCTTTCATTTCTCTAATCTTTTGGAATAGGGCTCTTGTTCTTCCCTTTTTGTTGTCCTCTTCTATTTCTATACAATAACTATTGTAAAAGTTCTCTTTGTCCCTACATACTAGTCGCTGTATTGTTGCATTTGGGGTTCTGACTGTGTTTCTATCGCCTTTTGCTTTTGCTTTCCTTCTCTCTTTAACCATTTTAAGAGTTTCATCAGTCATCCATTGAGGTCTTTCTCTCTTTTTAACTAGAGGTATTGTCTTTTTGCGTTCTTCCCTGAGAATGTATCTTGCTTCACTCCATAGTTCTTCTGGTTCTCTGTCAACTAAGTTTAAAGCCTCAAACCTGTTCCTTATTTGATCTTTATATTCTTCTAGGATGTTATTTAAATTGTATTTTGGCATTATGATTGCTTTGTTGTTCTTCTTTAGCTTTACTCTGATTTTTGATACGACCAGTTCATGATCTGTACCGCTCCTGGTCTTGTTTTTGCAGAAAGTATGGAACTTCTCCATCTTCTGTTACCAATTATATAATCAATCTGATTCCTATATTGACCATCTGGTGATGTCCACGTGTACAGTCATCTTTTTGGTTGCTCAAAAAAACGTGTTCACAAGAAACAAATTATTGGCTTCACAGAATTCAATCAGTCTTTCTCCTGCTTCATTTCTGTCTCCTAAGCCCCATTTCCCCACAATTCCTAGTTCTTCTCTGTTCCCAAATTTTGCATTCCAGTCTCCCATGATTATCGGTACATCTTGTTTTGGTGTGTGATCAATTTCCTCCTGTACGTCTGCTTAAAATGTCTCCAATTCTTCTTCTGCGTTTGCTGTTGGAGTGTAGACTTGGATGATGGTTATGTTAATAAGTTTCCTGTTTAATCTCATTGATATCACTCACTCAGACCTTGTGTTGTAGCTCCTAATTGCTTTTGCTACATCACTTCTCACTATTAAAGCAACCATGTTTCTTCTTGATTTCTCATTTCCTGCATAAAATATTTTGTAGTTGCCTGATTGAAAATGTCCCATTCCCATCCATTTTAATTCACTCATGCCAAGTATTGTAATGCTGATGTGTTCCATTTCTAACTTTCCTTGGTTCATGCTTCTCACATTCCATGTTCCTATTGTGTGCGTCGTACAACTCCGGACTCTCCTTTCGCATCTGTGCACATCAGCCTCTGGGCTCCTTTCGGCTTTGACCCAGCTGCGTCATTAGTCACAGAGCTACTCGTGCTTGTCCTTTGTTCTTCCCCAGTAGCTCGGCGAGTGCCTTCTGACCTGGGGTCCTCTGAGTTTGGATGCATCTTAGTCTGGTGTTTCAGCTTTGATCATCCCGCCTTGGGTACTCCTGCTAGGAGTCTAGCCTCTTGGTCTAGACTCCTGATGGCTTTGCTCTCAGCTTCTTCAACACTCTCAAACCCCCTCACAACGTTGGCAAATAAGTTGATCTACCAATCAGTTGCAAAATCTGTCTGAAGCTGAATTCTAAAAAAAAGCAGTCAAGCTGATCCAACCAGATTTTAGAGTAAAAAGGGGTGGAGTTTGACTAGTGTCATGTGCTCTTGTTTTCAGAAAAGAGAGGTGGAGACACCCTGGAACCTGCACAACAGTAAGTGTGTCTCTACTCTTTGTCTAATCCTCTTTTAAAGCCATCCAAGTTGGTGGCCATCACTGCCTCTTATCTTAAGACCATAACTTATTTTATGGTTCTTCCTAACCAAGCATGCTAGAATGAATTCACAATGCAATTCCTGCCTTCATTAGTTCCTGCACAACTGATTAGTAGTGCTCCTTTGTTATTAGTAATAAAATACTTTATTTGGGGTGAGGGTGCAAACAAAAAAGTTTATGGTCAAGTCCTTCTTGGACTGTATCATTTAGGGACAGGAAGATCTGTCAATTTTGGTTCTCTCAGTTTCTCATTTGTCCAATTTTAAATTCAGTTCTCAACATTTCTGCAGCAATTTGCTATTTTTTAAAAAACAAATACTTATGAAAATTCTCTGGCATTTTAGTGCAAATTTCTCCTAATAAACACATTTATGTAGGTAGTTTTGACTGATGTACACAGTTTTGAAAGCAATTTCTCATCATATAATGCATTTTTGTATGTTCATTTTTATGCACAGTTTCCACTAACATATGCATTTGTGTAAATATTGTTTGGTTGGTGAAGTGCATTGCAAAATTGAAACAAGTATGAATTTCGAAGGATGGCTGTGCTTCGGTTCTTATATTTTTTCAGAAAATACAAATCTGATAGATTCTGCTTGAAATGTGAACTGAATCGAATTTCTCACCCATCCCTAGGACCATTTCAGGATGCAGGTGGGGGATCATCAATCTGAAAGCTCACTCATGTCAAAAGAAGACCAGTGTTTTTTCAGGGAGGCCAAGGAGAGGAAGGGTTAATATACATTTATTAGGCAGAGAGGATGGTAGATAGCTCTGCTTGTCACTTCCCCATTCAAGCGGATGAGCTAAAGCAGCTCAGTTTTGCAAACTAGCAGTTGTCGGTCTTATAATATGAAAAGACCTTGGTGTGCTGAAAGCTAAGACCAAGTGGCAAAAATGGATGGATTATCTCATAAATCAAACACTTGGCACTGTTGGGAAATAAACCATAAGGGAAATGAGGGGAAGGGGGGAGGGTGCCCAAGTGCTTTATTGCATCACACAACCCCAAGATTGATTGGCCTTCTTTTCCCTAACCATCTCAAAAAAGAAAGGGTGCTTCTTCTTTGGGAATCCTCCCCTTCTCATGTAAAACAGGTGTGATCCCCAGATTTGACAACCAGAGTAGTTGTTGCCTTGCTAGTCTGTTGCAGCAAAACCACAAAAGAGTTTTGTGGCACCTTAAAGGACTGGAGTCAACCCTCACACGTTACAGGCAAGAAAGAGCCCAGAAGGATATGCTTCCAGAAGACAAAAATTCAACATCAGGTTCTAAATGACATGGACACAACACTGTTTAAAAAAAGGAAGTTAGTTCATTTT
Source organism: Rhineura floridana (assembly GCF_030035675.1). NCBI lineage: Eukaryota > Metazoa > Chordata > Lepidosauria > Squamata > Rhineuridae > Rhineura > Rhineura floridana. Next base: position 28,521,938 of record NC_084493.1, on the reverse strand, counting down.
GGCCCATATGAAACATTCCAAAATCCATATTAGGGCAATGCATTGATCAGGGCAACCCAAAGGTTACAAAACAGTATGCAAGAATTCTCCAGAACTCTTCATTAAGATAGATCAGAACCATAGGCTCACGGGCTAAATGCAGCACTGCAAGCTGCATAGCCCCAGGGAGCCCAGTTGCCCCCCAGCTGGCAGTTGCGGACAAGGAAGAGGCTGGCTTGTGCAGCTGTGGCAAGCTGAGCAGGCCCTAGCCAGCTGGGGAGGACTAGCCTCAGAGGGAGGCAATGGTAAACCCCCTCTGAATACTGCTTACCATGAAAACCCTATTCATAGGTAGCCATAAGTCAGGATCGATTTGAAGACAGCCCATTTCCATTTTCAATGTGTCCTTGATGTGGGGTAGTGCCTCTCACTTGCCCTGATGGAGGATAGAGAGAGTTGGGTATATGTAGAAGAATCTGGCTTCTGTTGTGGTTGGAATATAGCCTATTGTATGATATAGCCTATTGTAAGATTTGCATCCATTTCCTCACCTCCTTTTGCTCCTATCCCTGTCCCCTTTTGCTTCTGGCTCTGCCCACCCCTAACATCAGGCCCCTGGAAAGTTGCCCATGGAGGGAAGGAGGTCCTCAGGGTAAAAAAAGGTTCCCTACCCCTGGGCTAGATAGAAGGGGCCACAGTACGTGTCAAGGGCATTTTGTGTTGTAGCGGTGATTCCAGGCTGGGCTATTATGGGCCATAGGCTGGGCCCATAACCCCTGTTGTAGCGGTGATTCCAGCGTAGGCCCAATGACCGGTTGTACCCAGTTGTGCTTAGCCCAGATGTGTGCCCAAGACAAATAGACAAAGTCTGTAATAGGTTTAAGAGTCTTTTACTGATTAGCAGTTTCAGACATTAATGCAATCCTGGCTTCTCCTTACTTCTAACAACACCCCCACACTATGTGCTTTAGCTATCAAGATTATATAGCTTACACTGCCCTTCGCCAGCCGCATCTGCTGTGAGCTGACCTTGGCAGTCCTGCACACAGTTTAACTCCTTAATAGTCATTTCTGCACTGTCTTTCTGGAAAACACTTCTTGTTACACTTCTGAGCAGCCTACATTTTGAGGGTATTGTAGTACCCACAGGTGCTACATTGGGGACCCCAGGTCTACACTGACTAATAGTGGCTCTTCAGGGTTTCAGACAGGAGTCTTTCCCAGCCCTGCTTAGATGCTCACAGATGAAAAGCATTCCCTTGTCCCTACTTTTGAAACATGAGGAGGGAGTTCCTCTGCCACGTGATCCCAATTTTCATTTGGTACTGCCAAAGCATGCCCACAGTATTTTTGGGGAACATTTTGGGGGGAGGAATCCAGATGAGCTGATCCATTTAGGCTCTCCCTGTTTTCATGTGCCAATGTGCAGTTGTTGATGCCACCATGGCAGCCGCCATGCAATCATCACAGCAGGCTCCACAGGAGGCACCTGGCTGGAAGCAGACCCAAGTCCTTTTGTAATTAATTGAGAATGCCTTGCTTGGCACTGCAGGGGCATGCGGCAGAGTAAAAGGAGGCATCGAGGCACAATGGGAGGTGTCTGTATTGATTCCAGCCTGCTGTGAAACATGCCTGTTTCCTCTTTAAACTCCTGCCTCTGCTGTAGGCTCTTTCTCTCCCCTCATCTTCGTCTGGCATTTGTACGACATACTTAGGTAGTTTCATGGCTGATTCTGCCATTTCAATTTTATTCCAGGCTTTTAACAAGAACACCCCCCTCCCCCCAAATCCTCCTTCGCTGAAAGTAGCTGTGTGCTCCAGTCTGCGCACCGGTTGTGACCTCTGCCATTGAGGCATATTTCAGGCTCAATTTACCCATTGTTTAATGATCCAGGACACTGTAATCTCCAATAGAAGGTCACAGCCCTCCCTCTTTATTAATTACCGTGAAGAATTCTCTTGATCATTCAAGCATTGTTTGGCATCTCCATAATGACATTGGGTTACGAGAGTGGAAGCCTTCATTGCAGAGGCTTCCAGAAGGAGAGACATTGTTTGGAGTTTTGGTCAGTTGGTGCCCCTGCGATGAGCATTTCAAAGGAAACAGTATAGCTCAGAAAAAGCATGCTCAAGTTAGATAGAATCATAGGATCATAGAGGTGGAAGGGGTCTTGTAGGCCATCGAGTCCAACCCCCTGCTCACAGCAGGAAATCCACAGCTAGAGCATCTCCCGCAGATAGCTGTCCAGCCTCTGCTTGAAGACATCCAGCGAAGGGGATCCCACCACCTCCCTAGGCAGTCGGTTCCATTGCCGAACTGCCCTTACTGTCAAGAAGTTCCTTCTAATGTCCAATCTGAATCTACGCTTCTGCAACTTAAAACAATTAGACCTAGTCCTACCCTCTGGGGCAGCAGAGAACAAATCTGTACCCTCCTCTATGTGACAGCCCTTCAGGTACTTAAAGAGTGCAATCATGTCACCTCTCAGCCTTCTCTTCACCAGACTGAACATGCCAAGTTCCTTCAACCTTTCCTCATAAGACTTGTTCTCCATACCATCTATGATCCTCATCGCCCTCTTCTGAACCCGCTCTAACTTGTCTATAACTTTCTTAAAATGAGGCGCCCAGAACTGAACGCAGTATTCCAGATGAGGCCTGACTAATGCAGAATATAGTGGGACTATTACTTCCCTCGACCTGGAAACCATAGCTCTGTTTATGCAGCCCAAAACCGCGTTTGCCTTTTTTGCCGCAGCATCACACTGCTGGGTCATGTTCAACTTGCGATCCACTACAATTCCAAGGTCCTTCTCATACGCACTACTGCTAAGCCGGGTATTTCCCATCCTGTACCCATGCATTTTGTTTTTGTGGCCTTGCATTTGTCTTTATTGAATGTCATTTTATTAATTTCAGCCCAATTTTCTAGTCTATCCAGGTCCCTTTGGATTTTATTCCTGTCTTCCATTGTGTTAGCTATCCCTCCCAGTTTCGTATCATCCGCAAACTTCATAAGGCTTCCCTCCACTCCATATCTAAGTCATTGATAAAAATGTTGAAGAGTATCTGCCCCAGGACAGAACCCTGTGGCACTCCACTCGAAACCTCCTTCCAGTCCGAAGCAGAGCCACCGACGACCACTCTTTGAGTATGGTTTTCCAACCAGATGTGAATCCACCTGACAATATTTCCATCTAGTCCGCATTTGACCAGTTTGCTAATCAAAAGGTCGTGGGGGACTTTGTCAAACGCTTTGCTGAAATCTAGATAGATGACATCTACAGCATTTCCACCATCTACTAAGCTAGTGACCCGATTAAAAAAAGAGATGAGATTAGTTTGACAGGATTTTTTCTTGACAAACCCATGCTGGCTCCTACTAATCACAACATTGTCATCTAGATAGTTGCCAATGGACTCTTTTATTATCCGTTCTAATATCTTTCCCGGTATTGAAAGACTGACCGGCCTGTAATTCCCCGGACCTTCTTTTTTACCCTTTTTAAAGAGTGGGACGACATTTGCCCGTCTCCAATCCTCCGGCACATCTCCCGTTCTCCAGGATTTCTCAAAGATGATGGCAAGAGGTCCCAAGAGTACATCAGCAAGTTTCTTCAATACTCTGGGATGCAGTTCATCAGGCCCTGGAGATTTGAACTCATTTAGGTTAACTAGGTATTTCCTGACTATCTCCTTATCAATCTTGAACTGCAATCCCGACCCCTTACTGAGATTGCTACCGATGCAAGGTTGCACACTGTTCCCTTTTTGGGAGAAAACGGAGGCAAAATAGGCGTTGAGCAGTTCTGCCTTTTCTTTGTTATCTGTCAACATTATGGCATCCTCATTGAGCAGCAGTCCCACTGTTTCCTTGGTCTTTCTCTTGCTTCGAACATATCTGAAAAACCCATTTTTGTTGTTCCTCACTTCCCTCGCCAGCCTCAGCTCATTCTGGGTTTTAGCTTTCCTTACGCTATTCCTGCAAGCCTGAGCCACTCGTCGGTACTCTTCCTTGGTGACGCGTCCTTCCTTCCATTATTTATACATGCTCTTTTTTATTTTTACCTCCTCCACCAGTCTTCCGTGTAGCCACATTGGCTTTTTCCAATGTCTTCCGTTTTTCTTTCTCTTCGGAATTGTTTGCGATTGCGCTTTTTGTAATACGTTCTTCATGAACTCCCACGCTTCTTGGGCTCCTTTTTTCTTTAGTCTATCTAGCCATGGGATCCTACCCATCATTTCCCTGAGCTTGCTAAAATCGGCTTTCCTGAAATCCAAGGTTCATATTTGACTATATTCTTCTTTGGCTTTCCCCAGAATCACGAATTCCAGCATTACGTGGTCACTTTCCCCCAAGGTACCGACCGCTTTAATTCCCGTGACCAATTCGTCCCTGTTAGTTAAGATCAGGTCCAGGATTGCCAATCCCCTTGTTCCTTCTTCTACTTTTTGAAAGAGGAAATTATCAGCAAGGCCCATCAGGAATTTGTTGGAGGCTTTGTGCTTCGCAGAGTTTGTCTCCCAGCAGATATTCAGGTAGTTGAAGTCCCCCATCACTACTTCTTCTTGCCTCCTTGAGATTTCAGAGATTTGTCGGAGAAAGGCCTCGTCTACCACCTCTTCTTGGCCAGGGGGTCTAGGAAGGCCCAGACATTCTGCAGAGATGCAAGCTGTATTGAACATGATACTGGGTGAAATCCAACACAGCATGAATGGACATGCCACAGGTCTTTGCCTTCCACTCCTCCCCTCTGTAGCTCCCGTGTCCCCAAAATTGCTCCAAAGGGTGCCCTAACCTTCCATGGGGTACACAGACTTGTAGGGTAGTACAAACAGATGTCCATTCCACTCCTGGGCTGACACAATAGTATATCACCTGTCAGAACATTAGAAGAGCCTGGCTGCTGGATCAAGTCAATGGCCCATCTAGTCCAGCATTCTGTTCTCACAGTGGCCAGCTAGATGCCTATGTGAGCAGGACCTGAGTGCAAGAGCACTCTCCCCTCCTGTGGTTTCCAGCATCTGGTTTTCAGAAGCATGCTGCCTCCATCAGTGGTTGTAGAACATATCCATCAGGGTTACAGAGCTTGGAAAAGTTACTTTTTTGAACTACAACTCCCATCAGCCCAATCCATTGGCCATGCTGGCTGGGGCTGATGGGAGTTGTAGTTCAAAAAAGTAACTTTTCCAAGCTCTGGGTTAGTAGCCACTGATAGGGTTAGTAGCCACTGATAGCCTTATCCTCCACTGTATGTTTCCCGTTTCCTCCCCTGTAAGACAGGAATAATAGCAATATACATCAGAAACATGCTCTCATTCAAATGCTAACCCAAAATGAACATAAGGGCATAAGAAGAGCCTGCTGGATCAGGCCAGTGGCCCTACTAGTCCAGCCTCCTGTTCTCACAGTGGCCAACCAGATGCCTCTTCTGGGAAGCCCACAAGCAGGACCTGAGCACAAGAGTACTCTCCGCTCCTGCAGTTTCCAATAGCTGGTCTTAAGAGGCATACCACCTCCAACTGTGGAGGAAGAACATTGCCATCATGGCTAGTAGTCACTGATAGCCTTATCCTCCACATATATGCCCAATCCTCTTTTAAAGCCATCCAAGTTGCTCAGAGGCAGCATGCTTCTAAATACCAGTTTCTGGAAACTGCAGAAGGCGAAAGTGATCTTGCACTTATTCAGAGCTTGGAAAAGTTACTTTTTTGAACTACAACTCCCATCAGCCCAATCCAGCGGCCATACTGGCTGGGGCTGCTGGGAGTTGTTTTAAAAAGTAACTTTTCCAAGCTCTGGTCCTGCTTGCAGGCTTCCCATAATTAGCCACAGTGAGAACCTCTGAGGCAAAGGATGAGCCCCCTACAGTACCTCTGTCTCCATGTCTCACAGAAGCCAGAGGCTATAAGATAAGATGATGGCCTATCAACCAGCCATCTAGCTCCTCTAGGGAGGTGGAGCCTGTGATGTCCCTGTATATATATAATACTGTAAATATGGTAAGTGCAGGTTTATTAGAGTATATGTGGTAAGTAGACTGAGTGAGAGGGGGGAGTACATGGGTTGGAATGTTGATGAGTGCTGTATTATGATTGGCTGAGCACTTGAGTGCCTGAAGGTATAAATGAGAGGATGACAGTGGAGAGGGGGTTCGGTTGGTTTGGTTAGTTCGGTTGGTTCTGAGGGTTGGAGGGTGGATTGGATTAGGCGGGTAGTGAGGCAGGTTATTGATGAGTAAAAAACATAAAGAGTAACACATCTTATGAAACCACACACTTGTTGACTAAATCTTTAAGTAATCTTGTTATTCCCTGTGTATATAAATAAATATTTATTGGTTTACCAAAATGCCTGATCCTTGGCTGGGTTTACACAGACCAGAAGGGTGGACAGGGCATATACCAAGGTTGGGAAACAGTATCAATGGTGGCAGCGGTGAAGAGATAGTGTAACATCATCAGGTATCCAGAGCAACCCAGGGCTGTAATTTAGAGGCACAAAGATACAGGGGGGCTGAGGCCTGTAAATGCACCCAGACACAAAGTAGCAATAAGCCAGGAGCAGACTAAGGCACAGTCTCAAGGCATTATTGTTTACAGGGAGTGTCTGGTGGTGCTGCCTAGCAGTGGGATCTAGTGAGATCTTTGCTAGGGCCGGTAAGAGAACTGTTTTGAGAGCAGGACCCTGAGGTGGGACCATGACAAAGCGGTGACCACAGGAAGGGGCCTGACAGAGCCTAACAGACTTCAGGCTTGTTCAGTTGGCACCAGCTCTTTACAGAGACAACCTCTCTGGTAGCTGTCTTAGGAGGGACCCTTAGAGCTCTCCAGAGTCTGGTATGTTCTCTCCTTGATTTGTTTGTGACTGAACACTGCCTGCCCCACAGCCTCCCCCAACCTGATGTTCTCTAGTATTTTTTAGATTACAGTTCCTATTATCTTTGATTATTTGGCCTTGTTGGCTGGGGCTGATGGGAGCTGTGGTTGGAAACATCTGGAGGGCACCAGCCTGTATTTAGCCTCTCAGGTAAGATGAGATGTGATGTGATTTAGCTTTCTAGATCTCATGGTATAAAGGAAAGCCTGGAATTGTTACAGAAGCACTAGCCATCTGGACCCTAAAACTACAAGAGCCCAGGAGATGATGGATTTATTTTATTTTATTGTTATGTTCTTTGTTCTGAGCCTTGAAGCTGAGGATAAAATTGCTGTCAGGGAAGAGATATCTCAAGCCAGTAAACTCTGGTGAACTTCATCTTCATCTGTTCCCAAAAGGTACTATGTTAGATGGTACATTTGGAGTCTGTACTTGCAAGATCTGAATCCTTTCAAGTTTGTGTTTTGCTATAAGGACGGCAGCCAAAAGAGCAATTGGCATTATTTCATCTATTTGTTTGAAAGCTCTTTTCATCTCTATTGACAAGATTTGATACTTCCTGTTTTGTTTTATCCTTCTTATGTTTTCTCTGAGTGCAGCAGCATCTGTTTTGATTGCATGTTTCATTTTGTTTTTCCTTTGAAATAATGTTGAGCCTGCTGTAGCCGATTGCTGTATTTGTGATGATAGGAGAAGCTCTATAAAAAGTCCAAGGTTCATTTTGGAGACCAGGGGAGATGATTGTCTTGCCTAGCAAGGCATCATCTGTATTTGCAAGCTAGATTCTTCTAATTTTTTTTATGCTTGTTTCAAAAGTTAGTTGAAAAGATATCTGGTAAAATACCCACCTTGCTGAATGTTCCTTTCATGCGAAGCTATTTAGAGCCCTTTGTTTGCCTTTGAGCTGTTTTAGCCGAGCACTATTTCCTTTGGTTGCTCATTGAAAAAGGTTTGGAGAACTTTTATTTTGGCCCACCAGATATGGTTGGACTCCAACTCCCATCAGCCCCAGCAAGCATGACCAGTGGCCAGGAGTGATGAGAGTCGAACTTCAGCAACATCTGGAGGGCCAAAGGTTCCCCACACCTGATTTAAAAAATACAGATCCTGCCTTTTATTAGTGTTTTCAAGGTGATTTGCAAAAATTAAAAGCAATAAAATTATCAATAAACGATACAAATAAAGTAAGCAGCAAATATAAGCCCAATTAATAATCAGATAGCTTAAAACATTTTTAAGATTCCATTTATAAATCACTTCCTATGAAACATCTCAAAGCTTTTATGAACAATAAAAATAATAATTGAATTTCATATTTTCAGTTTCATGTATAAAACCATTCAAATCCAATGCAGTAGATACAGACTGGGGTAAAAATATCTACTTATAAGTCTTGATGGAAAAGGAAGGTCTTCAACAGACACCAGAAAGGCAACAGAGACAGCATGTGTCTGATATGTCACAGCAGAGAGTTCCAAAGGGTAGGTATCACCACGCTAAAGGTCCAGTTCGTAAATTGTATGGAACCTCTTCCTGGTGACATCAAATCTGCAGAAGGCAGGAGGACCTGGAGGACCTCTCCTGCAGAACATAGTGATTGGTTGGGAATATAAGGGGTGAGACAGACTCTTAGGCATTCTGGTCCCAAGCTGCATAGGGCTTTATATAGGAGAACCAGCACCTTGAACTTAGCCCAGTAGCTAATTGCCAGCCAGTGCAATTCGTTCAGCGTTGGTATAACATGATGGCAGTAGACTGTCCCAGTGAGCAGCCACCACATTGTCCACTAGCTATAGCTTCTGGTTCATCCTCAGAGGCAGCACCACATAGAGCTCACTGCAGTAGTCCAACTTGGAGGTTACCTGCCTATGGATGACAGTAGTCAGGCTCATGTCTGGTTCCAAAGGGCAGCCAGGGGGGCCCTGGATGAGGGCCCTGTGGCCCACAGGGCCCCCTGAAGGGCCCCATTATGGTGGGGAAGTAGCGCTCCCCTTCCACAGCAGGCTTCCTGCTGTGGATTGCAGGGAGCTGCCTGCCCACTCGCCAGCCTGCCCTGGCCCTCTCACTCACTCTCCCCCCCCACCCGCCTGCCCATGTGCTCCCTCACTCGGCCTCTGCCCCCACTGGCTCCCTCACTCACCCACTCCCAGCCTGCTCACTAGCCCCCCGCCCACTCGCTCGCCATCTCCCACCCGCTCACTCTCTCACCCAACCTCCCGCTCCTCCACCCACCTGGTAGGTAGGTAGATAGGTGGGGCGTGTGTGTGTGTGTGCAGGTGCCAGGGCCCAGGGCAGACTGGTGCCCAAGGGCCCCGGCATGCCTGAGGCCAGCCCTGGTCAGGGTATTCCAGTCTAGAAATGGCCATAGCTGAAGCCGATAAAAAGCACTCCTGGCCACTGTCACCTGGGCTAGAGGATAAAGATAGGTTCAGGAGCACTTTCAGACCACAAACCTGTTCATTCAGAGGGAGTATTACCCCATCCAGAGTAGGCAATTGACCAATTATTCAGACTCAGGAAACACCACAGTCTTGCAAGTAGTCAGAATCAGTTTATTGGTTCTTATCTAGCCCACCACCAAGCCCAGGCACTGGTCTAGGACTTGCACAGTCTCTCTATGTTACAGAAAAACAGAACTGGGTCTCATCAGCATACATGCATTTTTATGCATTCCTTCCCCTAATATACATATTTCAGACATTGGGTAGTATTCAACTAAAACCTACTCAGAGTAGACCCATTGAAATTAATGCATCTACATTAGTCATAAGAGCAAGAAGAGCTTGCTAGATCAGGCCCATCTGGTCCAGCATCCTGTTCTCACCGTGGCTAAGCAGATGCTTCTGGGAAGCCTGCAAGCAGCAGTCATGTCCATTGCCTCCAAAGGGTCTACTCTGAGTAGGACTAGCATTGAATACCACTCCTAACTTGTTTGAAGACCTGCATCACAAAATTTGGAGAAGTGTGAATGTTGAAGGATAGCTAATTTAATGCAAAATGAGCTAACTACCTTGTTTTGCATTACAGTGCAAATGGGACCAAATGTCTCCCCCATCCCTGCCTGCACTGTTAGCAGCCTTCCAGGCCAAACCCCGCCAGGCAACCATGCATGATGGTCTGCCAGAGTCCTGATGAAACCTCCTGGATCTGGAGCCTACCTGGAAAATGGAAAGCTGTCAAGTTCCTGTTGGGCCACAGTATACAACTGGTGTTGAGTTCAGCAGGGCACAAGTGATGCAGGCTTAATTTCAGTGGCGACTGATGGTTCCATGTCAGTGGAGCATTGAAATCCACTCCAGGCACCTTGGACAGCTCCTTGAAAGTTTGGACTAAAACTTGGAGGAGATTCCACTGCCTCACTGACATGGAGCCCCCAGCTGCCACCGCCTAATTTGAAGCAGCAATAATATTGGCCCTATGACTTCTTTTCTTCTGGTTATGACCTATAAAGCCCTATATGGCTTAGGTCCAGGCCATCTGTCAGACCGTATCTCCCTATATGAACCTGCCCGGGCCCTGAGATCTTCAGGAGAGACCCTTCTCACAATCCCAACACCTTCACAAGTGCGACTGGTGGGGACACGAGATAGGGCCTTTTCGGTGGCTGCCCCTAGGCTCTGGAACTCCCTCCCTAGGGAGGCAAGAATGGCCTCCTCTGTGCAGTCCTTCCGCCGACAGCTAAAGACTTTTTTCTTCCGGCAAGCGTTTGGAACTGAAGGTTTTAAGGGTAGTGACTGAAGAGGATGCTGTATGTTATTGTTTTGCCTGTATGCTCCTAAACTGGGTTGCAGTATTTTAAGAGTAATTGGTTTTAACATCTTAATAGTTTAATCCTGTTTTAATGCTGATTTTATATGTTTATATGTTTTATATTTTTATAGGTTCTTAATGATGTGTACTTGTTTTTATCTGGAAGCCGCCTTGAGTTCCAGTTTGGAAAAAGGGCGGGGTATAAATAAAGATGATAATAATAAGAATAATTTTCTTCTGCAGGGGACAACCTCCTTAAGGTCCTCCTTGCACACATCAGAGGATGGCCACATTTCAGCACAAGGCGGCTGGGCAAATCATCAGTTAAGTGGACAACCTCTCCAGAGGGAATCTTTTCTGACTGCAATATGTTACTTCAGGCACTTGGCTGCTCCATCCCTGTGGGGGTTCATGAACTCCTTGAGGCTGGAGATTCATTGCAGTCTTGGGCTCTGGCACTGCTACTTTGCTCTACCAGGGAGTTTCACTCCACCCACCGCCACCCCAGACTTCTCCATAAGTCTTTGCTCTTGCTTGTTGCTACACTTCTGGAAGCTGGCTTTAAGCCAAGGTCTGGGAGATGGATCTCCTTCTGTTTCCCACACACACACCGCACTCCTCTCCCCTCCCTCACCCTGGCAGAGTTAAAAGTTCATAATTAATCTGGAAGTGGAGAGATGCAATGAGCCCACTGGAGCCATTTTAGTAAATGTCAGCATAGGCACAAAACCTTCCCAAGTTTTATTAAAGCATGCAAATTCAGAGAACACAGGCAGGCTGTCCCCCAGGCTTCCCTCCCCTCCTCCTGCACACCCCCACCCCAGTCATTAGTGACGGAAAATGTTACAGCTGTTTCTAAAGGAATCAAACTGTCCCTGCCTATAATGTTTTTAATGCCCACTTTTTTTGTCTGTCTTGCTTATTTAGAGAATTCATGAAACCATCTCTGTTCAGGGGGGGGATTGCTTGTTTTCAGTCCATGCGCCTTGGTGCCCTTGGAGGTGATCTGTATCTTTCTGTAGTCAGACTGGCTCAAAAAATAAGCCATGCTATCTCTAACTCTTTGGTGTCCGGAACGCTTGAGTTCTTTCCAGAACCAATCAGATGCAAACTGGGGCAACTCAACCATCTCTAGTCATTGCCTGGCTCCTGCACATCGACAAAGAAGAGGCCAAATGAGCCTCCCTGGGCAGACAGTTTGATAAACTTGGCACCACAACTAGGGATGGGGAAGAAATTCGATCCAGTACACATTTAAAGCTGAATTTATCAAATATGCACTTTTCAAAACAACATGGAGCCGAAACACAGCTATCCTTCAAAAATTGCACTTATATGAATTTTGCAATGCAGTTCTCCAACTAAGCAATGTTTGCAAAAATGCATATATTAGGAGAAAGTGTGCATAAAGATGGATATATTAGGGAAAATAGGGTACAAAAATGCATTAGGAGAAATTGCTTGCATAAATGTGTACATTAGTCAAAACTACATACAAAAATGTGTTACTAGGAGAAATTCTCATTTAAACGCTGGAGAATTTTCATGAGGATTTTTTAAAAAATCACAAATTGCTGCAGAAATATGGAGAATCAAATTTAAGATTGGAAAATTGAGAAATGGAGAGAACCGAAGCTGACAGATCCTTCCATCCCTAAACAACCAAGAAGGCCCTGTCCCACATATCCACCTGCCACACTTCTGTGAGAAGTGGAATACACAGCAGGGCCTCCACAGAAGTCCTGAGTGGGCAAACAGGGTTCATGTGAGAGAAGATGGGCATTTAAATATCCTGGTCCAAAACATACCCTTTTCCCCAACTCCAGTCTTTTGTTGCAATAATTTTCTCATTTCTCAACTGTCTTCTGATATTGTACAGTCCTATGTGAATTGCTTAATTTATGCTGCTGAACTTAATCCCATCCCATATTGTGCATGTTAAACAGGTTGCATTGTAATCAAACTAGCTCTGAACATGGGCAGAGCTGTAGCCATAGGGGTGTGTGTATGTGTGTGTGGAGACTGCCCCCACACCAGAATATTCTAAGCCCCTCCCACTGAATGTTCAGCTTTCCCCCCTTTCTTTTCAGTAAATTTCTAGTGCTTTAATTTGTGGAGATATAAGGAAATGGATGGAGGCAATTTTTAGCATGCTGGAAAGCTACTCCTGTCTCCCAACAACTTCTGGCTGAGCAGTTTTGGCCAATCACAGGCCCTGGGATGAGCAACAAGCACCCCAAGCAACTATTAGTTGTTAAAAATTGAGATGCATTATTATTTAATGGAGTTAAATAAGTGGCCCGTATTTAACTTCTGGCTGTTTTGCATCCATCACACACACACACACAGGGCTGGTGCCAAAGGGTGGCCAGGTCAGGCCCTGGCTGAGGGACTCTGTGGCCCAGAGGGGCCTGTGAAGGGCCTCTCCTTAGGGTATGGGGGTAGGGCTCTCCTTCTGCAATCCTCGGCAGGGTTGACTCCCAATCCTGCCACAGATCGCAGAGACTGAGCTCCCAGCACCCCCAACCCTGCGGACCATGCATGATTGATGACAGGCATGTGCACACACACAGTGTAGTGCACATGCGTGCCATCAGTGAAGATGGTGGCGGGGGTATCAGTCCCTTAGAGAAGCCTCTGTCACCATCTTGGTTGATGGCAGTGACCTGCATGCCCAGCATGCAGGGCATTCACAGAAAGAGAGAGGAGGTAGGTGGAGCAGTCCCACATGGTCTGTAGGGGTGCTGGGAGCAGGGGGCCAGGCGCAGGCTCATGCCCAAGGGCCCAGTTATGCCTTCTGCCAGCTCTGCACGCACGCACACACACACAGAGGAAAATAGAAAGCTGCCTGATACTGAGTCAGATCATTGCTCCATCCAGCTCAGTCTTGTCCGCACTGACTGGCAGCAGCTCTCCAGAGTTTTAGGCATGGAGTCTTTCCCAGCCCTACCTGGAGATGCTGGGATCTTTTGCATGCAAATCAGATGCTCTACCCCTAGGGACGAGTGAGAAATTCAACTCAGTTCTCATTTCAAGCCAAATCTATCAAATTTGCACTTTCCGAAACCACATGAGAACCAAACCACAGCCATCCTTTGAAATTCGAATTTTGCAGTACAGTTCTCCAACCAAACAGTGCTTACACAGATGCCTATGTCAGGGGGAAATGTGCATAAAAATGAATATATGAGTGAAAATAACATTCAAAAATGTGTTACATGATGAGAAACGACTTGCAAAAATGTTAGACTCGCTGCTCATAGAGAAGAGACTTATGTTCCTGATCCATGCATTTTATTGTAACACTTCCATACCAGTACGTTGCAGCTATCAAGGCCATCTTTCGAGAGAGATCCACTCTTCTCAAGGTGTCAGACAGTGGTGTGTTCTTGCCCCCTCCTTATTCAACTTATACTTGGCTGACCTCCCTCCTGCCATGAGAATGTTACAATCCCATCCACCCAAGCTTGGGTCTACCAAAGTATCAATCTTGCTGTACGCAGATGACACGGTTTTAATCTCCCAAACTCAGCTGGGCCTCAAAAGACTATTAAATGGTTTTGCGGAATACTGAGAAGCCAACCACATCATAATTAACCATTCTAAATCCAATGTAATAGTCTTCTCCAGGAGGAAGGCCAGATTTTCCTGGTCTATGGGATCAGTCCGAATTGAACAAGTCAACTCTTATAAGTACTTGGGGATTTGGTTTCAAGAAACAGCCACTTGGAGAACCCAAGCTAAATATGTTAAGGCTAAGGCTGAGAAAAATCTGGGTGCACTGACCCGATTCTTTTTCACTAAGGGCGGGAAATTCGTGCCAGCTGCAACACGTGTTTTAAAAATTAAAATAGCTCCAATGATACTCTATGGGGCCCCAATTTGGTATCCCTTTTTTAAAGGCTCATTGGGAGGCATCTATGCCACCTTTCTTAGATCTATTTTTGGTGCCCCTAGATGTGTCGCTGGAGCCACCCTTATTTTGGAGGCTGGCCTTAACTCCATAAACTGTCTAGCTTGGACAAATGTCATCCAATTCTGGCTACGGTGCCGTCTTATGCCCTCTCAAGATTCATTCACCTATCAGATGATGACAGACCCTATTAAGTCATCCTGGACTAAGATTGTTCAAGATAAAGTTGCATCGGTGGGTCTCTCATCCGCTGAGTTGCTTTCTATGGAGCTTGGTATGGCCAAGGCGATTGTCAAACAGCGGCTAATTGATATAGACAATCAAGAGCTCCTGGCAGCTGCTTCAGGCCCTTGTTCACCCTGTTCTTTGGAACTCCCAGGACTCCCCTGCAAAGATGGGATGAGTTATCTAAGCTGTCTGTCTGTACCCAAATACAGAAGGGCATTTTCCTTGGCCCAATTCAATGCCCTACCTTCTAATCTTCTGCAGGGCAGATATGAAAAAATCCCAAGAAATCTCAGATACTGCCCATGCGACAAGACTGAAGTCGAGTCTGTCTTGCATGTCCTATTTAACTGTAGGTACTACAATGGGGCTAGAAAAGATCTTTTAAACCCCATTTTGAAATCCTTCCTGGGTTGTTCTCTGGAGGTTCTTTTGTTTGCCCTCTTAGAGGGTGCTGAAAAAGCAATCATGGTCCAAGTCTCTAAATTCTTGAACCTAGGTATAATTAATAGTCCATGTATGGTTGCTCTGCAAAATTAAACTAATTAATTAAAGTAATAAAAGAGCCAGAATATTCTAGTAAGCCGAAGTCCGGAGCCTATAAAGGTTTTGGTTATTGCACTAAAAGGCTACGCCCTTCTCTGGTCACTTGCTCTTTTGTATAGTCCTGATTAAGATACTTGCTTAATTATATTTACATAACTTTGATTATTATTATTATTATTATTATTTATTAAATTTATATACCGCCCGACTAGCAATAGCTCTCTGGGCGGTGAACATAAAACAACATAAAAATACAATAAATAACAAAACAATACTAAAATACAAGCAACAATCCAACACAGTAAACATTTTTAAAATTAAATCAGTATAACTTAAAATGCTTCAGAGAATAGGAAGGTTTTGACCTGGCGCCGGAAGGAGAGCAGAGTTGGCGCCAGGCGTACTTCCTCAGGGAGACTGTTCCATAGTTCGGGGGCCACCACTGAGAAGGCCCTAGATCTTGTCATCACCCTCCGGGCCTCCCTGTGAGTTGGAACCCGGAGGAGGGCCTTCGTAGCAGAACGTAGTGCACGGGCCGGTTCATATCGGAAGAGGCGTTCCGCAAGGTATCGTGGTCCCGCACCGTATAAGGCTTTATAGGTTAATACCAACACTTTGAATCTAGCCCGGAAACATATTGGCAACCAGTGCAAGCTGGCCAGAACAGGTGTTATATGCTCGGACCGCTTGGTCCTTGTCAGCAATCTGGCCGCCGCATTTTGCACTAGTTGTAGCTTCTGAACTGTCTTCAAAGGTAGCCCTACGTAAAGCGCATTACAGTAGTCCAAACGTGAGGTTACCAGAGCATGTACCACTGATGTAAGGTCCTCTTTACTCAAATAGGGACGTAGCTGGGCTACCAACCGAAGTTGGTAAAACGCATTCCTAACCACCGAGGCTACTTGAGCCTCAAGTGAGAGGGAAGAGTCTAAAAAGACTCCCAGACTACGAACCCGGTCCTTTAGGGGGAGTGTAACCCCGTCCAGGACAGGGTATATATCCACCATCCGATCAGAGAACCCGTCCACCAACAGCATCTCAGTCTTGTCTGGATTGAGCTTCAGTTTGTTAACTCTCATCCAGTCCATTGTCGAGGCCAGGCAACGGTTCAGCAAATCGACAGCCTCACCTGAAGAAGATGAAAAGGAGAAGTAGAGCTGCGTGTCATCAGCATACTGATGACAACGCACTCCAAAACTCCTGATGACCTCTCCCAACGGCTTCATGTAGATATTAAAAAGCAGGGGGGACAAAACTGACCCCTGCGGGACCCCATATTGGAGAGCCCGCGGTGTCGAGCAATGTTCCCCAAGCACTACCTTCTGGAGATGACCTGCCAAGTAGGAGCGGAACCACTGCCAAGCAGTACCTCCAACTCCCAACTCCGCGAGCCTCTCCAGAAGGATACCATGGTCGATGGTATCAAAAGCCGCTGAGAGATCAAGGAGAATCAACAGAGTTACACTCCCTCTGTCTCTTTTCCGACATAGGTCATCGTACAGGGCGACCAAGGCTGTCTCAGTGCCAAAACCGGACCTAAAACCCGATTGAAATGGATCTAGATAATCGGTTTCATCCAATAGCGCCTGGAGCTGGCCAGCAACCACCCGTTCCAAGACCTTGCCCAGGAATGGGACATTCGCCACTGGCCTGTAGCTGTTAAAATTGTCTGGGTCCAAGGAAGGCTTTTTCAGGAGTGGTCTCACCACTGCCTCTTTCAGACAGCCCGGGACCACTCCCTCTCGTAAAGAGGCATTTATCACTTCCTTGGCCCAGCTACCTGTTCCATTCCTACTAGTTTTTATCAGCCAGGAGGGGCAAGGATCCAGTACCGAAGTGGTTGCACGTACCTGTCCAAGCACCTTGTCCACGTCCTCGAGTTGAACCAACTGAAACTCATCCAACAAAACAGGACAAGACTGTGCTCCGGACATCTCACTAGGATCTACTGCTATAACTTGAGAATCTAGGTCCTGGTGGATACATGAGATCTTATTCTGGAAGTGATCGGCAAACTGATTACAGCGGGCCTCCGATGATTCCACCCTGTCCGGAGGGTTTGAATGGAGAAGCCCCCGGACAACTCGAAAGAGCTCCGCTGGGCGGCAAAGAGATGATTTAATAGTGGCAGCAAAATGATGTTTTTTAGCTGCCTTCACTGCTCCTACATAGAGCTTAGTCGAAGCACTAACCAGCGCATAA
This sequence comes from Rhineura floridana, assembly GCF_030035675.1. NCBI lineage: Eukaryota > Metazoa > Chordata > Lepidosauria > Squamata > Rhineuridae > Rhineura > Rhineura floridana. Next base: position 28,504,443 of record NC_084493.1, on the reverse strand, counting down.
TTGTATCCGTCGGGAGTTCGTCTCCATTTCCGCTCAAGCCTCCTCCTATCTTGCTTCATCGCTCTCAGCTCCGGAGTATACCATGGAGCTGTATGAGCTCTACACAGGAGAGGGCGTGCAGGAGCGATCGTGTTTACAGCCCGGGTCATCTCCGTATTCCACAGAGCGACCAGGGCTTCAGCAGGAGCGCCAGTCCTATCAGCCGGAAAATCCCCCAGAGCCCTTTGAAAACCTTCAGGATCCATTAGTCTCCGGGGGTGGACCATTTTAATAAGTCCCCCACCCTTGCAGAGGGAAGAGGTTACTGAAAGTCTAAACTTCAGCAAGCAGTGGTCTGTCCATGACAAAGGGAGTGTTGTAAAACTCCCCACATCCAGATCACTTTCCCCATGCTCAGTAGCAAAAACAAGGTCTAGAGTGTGCCCCGATACATGTGTTGGACCACTAACATATTGAGACAGCCCCATGGCTGTCATGGAAGCCATGAAGTCCTGAGCCGCGCCAGACAAAGTGGTCTCGGCATGAATGTTGAAATCCCCCAGTACTAATAGTCTGGGGGACCTCAACAATATATCCGAGACCACTTCCGCCAGCTCAGTTAGGGAAGCCATTGGGCAGCAAGGTGGGCGGTACACCAAAAGGATTCCCAGCCTGTCCCTCTGGCCCAACACAAGGTGCAAACACTCCAGGCCAGTAACTGAATGAACATGGTGCTTGGTGAGTGAGATGGAACTCTTATAGACGACAGCAACCCCACCTCCCCGACCCTCAGATCTACCATGATGCTGAACCAAGTACCCCGGTGGGCAGAGCTGAGAGAGACCAACTCCTCCCTGCTCACCCACCCAGGTCTCGGTTATACATGCCAGATCGGCTGCCTCATCCACAATCAAATCGTGGAGAAGGGAGGTTTTATTATATACCGATCTGGCATTTAATAACAGCAACTGGAGATCTGAGGGTTGGCTGATAGGACTACCAACGACCTTGCGGGTGTGGGAAGGACCGGAACAAGGCACAGCCACAACATGTCTGGACCGCGTTCCCCTTACCTGGCACGTCCTTCTCACAGCGCCATACCTTCCTTTGCCCGTCACTACGGCAATTGGGGCCCCCTCAAGTCTCCCCGCCTGATGGATAAAACTCTCTCCGAAGCACATAATACAACTAAAATATACAACAATTAAACGTATAAAAACAGCTATATATACAGCCATATATACAGCATATAAACTTTCTTTCTCCTGCAGGGCCTGGGTCTCCCAGGCCACCTCAGCCAGCCGGCTTATGTATCCCTCCAAAGAGGGACAGGTGGTAAGAATCAGTCCTGGCTGGCTGGGTACCTGGGGCCTGGTCCTGCCAGGCAGAAGTCCCTCAGGGAAGGGTGGTGGAGATGGTGGTCCCACAGTAGCAGCAGCAGCACAGCAGCAGCAGCCTCTCCTTCCCTTGGGGCGATGCTTTCTTTCTCCTGCAGGGCCTGGGTCTGATTTTGTTTATATGTACGTTTTAATGTTTTGTACACGACCTTTGCTGTAATGGTCTTTGGACTAACTAATAAATAATTACAATTGCAAAAATGTGTACATGAGTCAAAACTGCCTACAAAAATGTGTTTATTAGGAGAAATTTGCATGAAAATGCTGGAGAATTTTCATAAAGATGTTATGTAAAACAAATTCATGAATTGTTGCAGAAATGTGGAGAACTAAATTTAAGATTGGAAAATCCAGCTCAATCTTGTTCACACTGACTGGATCCAAAATTGACTAATTCTTCCATCTCTATCTATCACTGAGCTATGTCCCTACACACACACACACACACACCAGTGTATCTTAGACCCCTCATCCTTGACTAGAGATGGAGAAATCTGTTCAGTTTGCATTTCATTGCAAATCTAGCTAAATTACATCCCCAAATCAATATGCAAACTGAAATCCTCCTTCCCCTAGCACTATACTAAGTTGACCCTTGGTCCATCTGGCTCAGTATTGTCAACAGTGACTGGAAGCAGGTCTTTGGCGTTTCAGAAAAGGGTCTCTCCCAACTAGGGTTGCCAGGTTCAATCCCTGAGACTGATCCTGTATCTTTAGGAGAAGAGAAGGTCAGCCAAGTGCAGGTGTTCTTGCAATCCTGTAATAGGAAAAAACACAATGTGGAATTCCCCCTCCCCCCTGCATAATTTTTAAAGATACAAAAGACCTCTTGGTTGCCAGGCCCAGCCTCCAAGAGGTCTTTTGTATCTTTAAAAGTTATGCAGAGGGAAGGGAGAATGCCACCTTGTGATTTTCCCATTACAGGGTTGCAAGGACACCTGCACTTGGCTGACTTTCTCTTCTCCTAAAGATACAGGATCAGTCTCAGGCCAGGAACCTGGCAACCCTATGAGTCCCAACCCAACCAGGAGACACCAGGGACTAAACCTGCAAGCAAGCAAGGCAGATGCTCTGGCATAGCAATGGCCTTTCCCTATGATCTCAATCTGAATCAGCACTCCTTTCTCCCAACCCCATTGTTTCAGGGGCTGCTGGGACTAGGGATGGAAGGATCTGTCAATTTTGGTGCTCTCAGTTTCATAGAATCATAGAGCTGGAAGGGGCCTATAAGGCCACTGAGTCCAACCCCCTGCTCAGTGCAGGAATCCGTTCCAGTTTGTCTGCATCCTTCTTAAAGTGTGGTGTCCAGAACTGGATGCAGTACTCCAGATGAGGCCTAACCAGTACCGAAAAGAGGGGAACCAATATTTCACGTGATTTGGAAACTATACTTCTGTTAATGCAGCCTAGAATAGAGTGGCCAGATAGGCGGCTTAGAAATAAAATATTATTATTATTATTATTATTATTATTATTATTATTATTATTATTTGCCTGTTTTGCACACTGTTGGCTCATATTCAGCTTGTGATCAACAACAATTAAAGATCCTTCTCCCATGTCGTATTGCTGAGCCAAGTATCCCCCATCTTATAATTGTGCATTTGGTTTCTTTTTCCTAGGTGTAGAACTTTGCACTTATCCCTGTCGAATTTCTTCTGTTGTTTTCAGTCCAATGCTCCAGCCTATCGAGATCACTTTGAATTTTGTTTGTCTTTCAAGGTATTAGCTATCCCTCCCAATTCTGTATCATCTGCAAATTTGATAAGCATTCCCTGCACCTCCTCACCCAAGTCATTAATGAAAATGTCAAAGAGTATTGGGCCCAGGACTGAGCCCTGTGGTACCCCGCCCATTACCTGCCCCCAGTTTGAGAAGGAACCATTGATAAGCACTCTGAGTACAATTCTGTAGCCAGCTGTGGATCCATCTGATAGTTGTTCCATCCAGCCCACATTTATCTACCTTGCTAATCAGATTATCATGGGGCACTTTGTCAAAAGCTTTGCTGAAGTTGAAATATATTACGTCCATAGCATCAACACAGTCTACCAGAGAGGTTACCTGATCAAGAAATGAGATAAAATTCGTCTGGCAGAATTTGTTCTTGATAAATCCACATTGGCTTCTAGTAATCACTGCATTGTTTTCAAGGTGCTTACAGAGTGACTGCTTTATAATCTGCTCCATAATTTTTCCAGGGATCGATGTCAGGCTGACTGGTCTGTAGTTCCCAGGTTCCTCATTTTTGCCCTTTTTGAAGATAAGGACATTAGCCCTCCTCCAGTCATCCAACACTTCACCCATCCTCCAAGATTTCACATAGATAATAGACAGTGATTCCAAGAGTTCTTCAGCCTTTTCTTTCAATATTGTAGGATGCAGTTCATTGGGTCCTCCAGATTTGAACTAGTTCAAAGTGATTAAGTTTTCCTTGACCATTTGTCTATCAATCTCAAGCTGCAATCCTGCCCCTTCAATTTCACATTTCCCAGGAAATGTTTTGAGAGAAGACTGATCGAAAGTAGGAATGAGCACTTCTGTCATGTCATCATTTACGATCCTCACTGAGGACCACCATTTCTTTTCTCTGTCTTTTACTATGGATGTATCTGAAGAAAGCTTTTTTTTTTTTGCTTTGCTTTTGGCATCTTTCGATAACCTCAGCTCATTCTAAGCTTTAGCCTTCCTGATGCCATGCCAGCAATTCCATTCTACCTTTCTGTTCTCTTCCTTTGTGGTTTGGCCTTCCTTCCACTTTTTTGTTTTCAGGTCATCTCTAAGCTTTCTGTGAAGCTACACTGGCTTCTTCTGCTGGCTTCCCCCTTTTTTTCTTAATGGAATTGTTTGTCATTGTGCCTTTAGAATTTCATCTTTTAGAAACTCCCACCCAGCTTGGACACTTTTTCTCATTAGTGTCACTTGCCACAGAAACTTACTTACCATTGTTCTGAGTTTATTAAAATTGACTTTCCTGAAGTCCAGGGTACGCATATGGCTACCCTCAGCTTTTGCTTCCTTTAAAATCAAGAACTCTAGTATTGCATGGTCACTTTCTCCCAGAGTTCCTGTAACTGCCACTTCATCCACCAAGTTATTTGAGTTGGTTAGAATCGTCAAAGATAGCTGATCCTCTAGTTGCTTCCTTCACTTTCTGTCGAAGAATGTAATCTTCAACACAAGTCAGGAATTTGTTGGAGGGGCCATGTTTGGCATAATTTGTCTCCCAACAGATATCGGGGTAATTACCCATTACTACTACATCATGCCTCCTTGAAACATTGGCAATTTGCTTTGCAAAAGTTTCATCGTCGTTTTCTCCTTGATTGGATGATCGGTAGTAGACTCCAACCACCATGTTCCTTTTATTTCTTGCCGCGTTTATTTTAATCCAGATACTCTCAGAAGAGTTTCTCAGTTTCTCATTTTTCCTATCTTAAATTTAGTTCTCCACATTTCTGCAGCAAGTTGTGAATCTTTTTAAAAATAATCCTCATGAAAATTCTCCAGTATTTTAGTGAGAATTTCTCCTACCAAACACATTAACAGTTCTGCCTAATGTGCATGTTTGCAAGCAATTTCTCCTAATGTGATGCATTTTGTATGTTATTTTCACTAATATATTCATTTTTACACACACGTTACCCTAATATATGCATTTTCAAAAACACTGCTTACTTGGAGAACTGCACCATTAAAACTGGATACGTGCAAATGTTGAAGAATAGCTGTGTTTCAGTTCTTATGTTGTTTGGAAAGTGCGAATTTGATAAATTTGACTTTAAGTGTGAACTGAATTGGATTTCTTCCCCACCCCTAGGTGGGACAGCTGCATCTCTTGTGGCGAACCACTGAGCTGTAGGTGGTGAAGTACCTTCAAGCTCTGGACTAGCTCCACCCATCCAGGCTGACCATTGGATCACCCTGGACAGGGAGGAATAATGAGGAGTTCCTGTTCTAGCTGAGCCTTGCCAGTGATCTTCCTGAGCTCTGGTATCTTCCTGTTTCCTTGCTTGTTTTTTGGTCCTGAAGTCTGGCTTGCTCCTCAAACCTATCTCCTAGTGAGTCCTTTGATCCTGATTTGTTCTTACTGGCTTGTCTTGTGACTCCTAGCTCCTGACAGTATGCCTCTTAATGCCAGTTGCTGGGAATCACAAATGAGAAAGACACTGCTGAACTCAGGTTCTACTGGCAGGCTTCCCAGAGGCATCTGCTTGGCCACTGTGAGAAAAGGATGTTGTACCAGAATAGCCCTTGGTCTCATCCAGCAGGACTCTTCTTATGTTCTCGCCTCAGATCCTTGGCCCAGTCCTGACACACGGGTCCTTTCAAAAGCAAATTAAAGAAAAGGGATATCCAATCATGGAACTCTCACATCTTGTCTAGTTTGGCCTGAGGTGTGCTGGATTGGACTTATATGCAAGGGGGAAACTGCATCAATGGCACGTTTTCCGCTCAGTAATCAGGGGCGTGTGTGCCTGCATGCACAGTGGAGATTTTTTTGTTGTTGTTGTTCCTTCTCTCCTGTTTTACATTTTTCTACATATAGGGAGATCCATCACTTTCCTTTCCAGTAATGATGTTGACCTGATTAAAATTTTTATTGGATTTTACAAAATAATTTCATACCTTAACATTCCCTGGAGCCCTGGCAAGAGAGGAGGTGGGAAGGTGTGGGAAGCAGCAAGGAGAGTATATTAAGGAGGAGGTGGAAAAGTGAAATATTTTATTTTATTCAAAAGTTATTGGGCTAGATGAATAATATATTTGGAGACTACACTCTCATGTTGACTTGTGAAATTTTGCATGAGTGGGATGAGCAACATTTCACTTTTATGGGAGTTTCCGGTCCTTGAAAGTGCTGAAGGCAGAGATCTTTCATGACAACGGGCATGATCCAAGCACAATTAAGCTCTTACATCTCCCACAGTGGAATCAAGAGGACTTAAAAGGTGCTGTTCAAAGTGCTGGTTTTGGTGTGTAAAGCCCTATATAGTTAGGAACTGGGATACCTGAAAAATTGTCCTACCCCTTATGTACCCAGTCGATCACTGTGCTCTCCAGGTGAGGGCCTCCTGCAGATACCATCTTATCAAGCAGTCCATTCTGCACAACATAGGAATTGGGCCTTTAGTGTTGTAGCCCCTACTCTCTGGAATTCCCTCCCCTTAAATATTAGACAGGTGCTGTCTCTGTTATCTTTTTGGTGCCTACTGAAGACCTTTCTCTTTCAACAAGCCTTTTAAGCAGATACCTTTTGTGACAAAGATTTGATCTCTTGCCTGCTCCATTTTAGCTAAGCCATGTAAGCAAGCCAACCCAGGCGGAAACCCAGGTCCATAGAATGACAGAAAAAGGGGAATCAATTAACACTGAAAACCCAGGTTCCTTCTAATCCAAGAGAGTGTCTAGCAATCCTTCATACCCCAGCAGGGGTCCATCTCCCCTTACCTGTGAATCGTGACTTGTGATTTGATTGGTAACCAACTGAGTGTGCTGTCCCTGGGATGTCAGGGTTCCTTAGTGCTAAATCCCCCCCCAATTCATCCTGTCTGTGAAAAAGGGGTGTAAGAAGTAGTCGCAGCTGTACCAAATAATTGGAGAAGTACAGCTGGTGTACCTTGCAAGACAGTTGTGCAAGGAAAGGAGTAAGTAGGCTATCCTGAGCCTCTCCTGTCACACCTTTATCCTAGTCTGCATCTGAATTGGAATGGTTTTTAAGATGTTGTGTTTATAAGAGGTTTTATTGTTTTATCACTTGTTGGTTGCTAATCCCTTGTTGGATAACAACAACAATAATAACAATAACAACTACAATGGTGATGATTATGATGACTGATTGATTGATTAAAAGCACTGAACTTGAGCTAGATCAGTCTCTATGTCAGTACTTGGCCAATACCATAGCAGATGCTTTGGGGGCGGGGGGGCGGGAGAGAATGACTGGCCATACAGCCACAATCCTTAACCACACCTCTGTTCCAGTCCCACTTTTTTCACACACTTGTACAATTCATCAACCTATACACAAAAAATGCAGCTTGTAGATGGTTCAGTCCCCAACCTACCTTGACACCATTTCAGGATTCTGATGGGGTGGGTGCAGTGCTTGGGATGAGCTACTTGGGTTGAACAAAGTTCACTGGTTTAGTTCAGAAATCTCTGAACTTCACCTGAAAGAAGTTCCTGTAACTGCAGGGTGAACTGAATGTGAAGTAAGTTCATTTTTGGGTAGAACTTTGAACAATTTCTAGTTCATCTTCTTGTTTGTCTAACCTTGTGGCAGTCATTTTGTGTTAGGCCACTCACTTCCCCAATGGCCACCATTTTCTGTTAGGCCACAATTTGTTGTCATTTTGTGAGTGGAATTCCTGGCACTCTCAAAAATCCAGATGTACCTCTGGGCCCCAAAAGTTTGGTGACCACTTTTCTACCTGTGTATTTTGAGGTTTTCTTAGTCCTCTTAAATGTGGTTTTTACAGTTTAGACCAGCCTTTCCCAACTAGTGGTCCACCAGATGTTGTTGGACCACAATTCCCATCTTTCCTGACCATTGGCAATGCTGGCTGAGGCTGATGGGAATTGTGGTCTGACAACACCTGGTGGCCCACTAGTTGGGAAAGGCTGGTTTAGACTCTTTGGACCTTTAAGCTTAAAGATCATAATGTTCGGGGGAAATTAATGAAGCAATTCACATTCCACTGTGTATGTGTTTTAATGTTTTCTTAGTCTTCTTAGTCTTCTGAAGTCTATTTTATACGTCAGCACAGCAGCTTGTAACATTCTGAATGCTGAAAAGGATCATTTGGACAAACTTGAACTGAACTGCCAACAGAATATGAACCAAACTAGTTCATTTTGTAAAGGGATGAACTTGAATTCCTCCTTAATTCCACCTTAAAATGAACTTCCTGAGCTTTAGGCATATGAGAACTGCAATCCTCCACTGCAAGTTGAGAGAAAGTTTTGGGGTAGATACCTTGGTGTTTGTCTCTCCTTGAGGGCATCTCCTTACAATAAGCAAGAGATGGAATCTGTGGAACATGTTCTTTTGTTTTATAGGTCTTTTAAAAATATATATATACTGGAGCTCTTCAGCAAATGCTTGTCCCTTTACAGGCCAAACCACCGGGAAGGTCAGCTCAATTTTATGTTAAATGTTATGTATTTATTATTACATTTATTCCCCACCTTTCCTCCAAGGAGCTCAAGGTGGAGTACATGGTTCTCCTTTTCCCTGTTTTTATCTTCAGAACCACCCCTGTGAGGTAGGCTAGGCTGAGAGATAGTGACTGGCCAAAGGTCACCTAATGAGCTTCATGGTTGAGTGGGAGTTTGAACCCTGGGCTCCCAGCTCCAACTCCAGCACTCTAACCACACTGGCCGGTACCACATACTTGCTAGGAGACAAAATCCCATGGGTGTCATTAGTAGTGGCCACATTTTTATCAGTGGCAGTGAAAACAAGGAGGCAATTAACCATCAGAATTTGGAAGCATCATGGGGGGAGTCCTTAGGTTATCTGTTATCTTGTATATGTGACGCTGATGGCATTCATGAGCTGTTGCATTATATTTCCTTTATATTTTTTCCCTGCACTTAAGACAGGGTGAAGAACTGGATCCAGCTGGTGGGCCAGATCAATATCTCCCCCAGAAGCTGTTGACAGGTGCCACCCACCTGCCATCACCTGACAACCCAATGATTCCAGGTGACCTGCTTTTGCCCACGCAGCTTGAAATCAAACTGTGTGGGGAATGGCACATGCTGCACAGCATGGGCAGTCAGTTGATTGTCGGGTCTACCAAAGGGCTGTGATGATCACTGATCCTTGGAGCTTCAGAGCTCTTTGCACCGGGTGTTGCAGGCTGATTCAAACATGCAAGACAGGATCTGATCTTGTAGGTCAGGGAATGCCTGGGCAAAAAGATCTTCCCAAGTTGTCTGAAGCAACTGGTGGTTGCTGCTCCATGTATGGCTGAGGGAAGGGAATTCCACAGTACAGGGGCAAGAGCAGAAAAAGGCTGTTTTGGGATCACTGGCTGCCCTGCTTAGGACCCTAGGGAGCAGCTGCCAGTCAGTTCTGGACTAGATGAGCAAACAGTCTGACCTAGCATACGGCCGCTTCCTGTTTTCCTGTATCAGCACCTTAAGAATGCTAGAGTGTGCAACGTGATCTCCGCCCCCAAAATGCCCTCAGCGAGGCTTCTGAACGCCCACCTTCTCAGACCCTGGACACAGCAGGAGGTGTTTGGCTGGGGATCTGTAGAACAACATTGACACTCCACCAAATTCTCACTTGGGGACCGCGGACAGCTGGCTGGTCATGTGATACCAATTCCACCTCCTGCTTTCCATTTGATTATCCCTAATAATAGACAGATATAAATGCATCAGATATTTTCCAACCGTGGCGTCTTTGTGCAAGCTGTTGGTGCAGCTGCTGCAGAGAGACTCTGAGATAGCAAACGGGAAAGGAGTGCCCAGGAAAATGTGCCTGTTCGCATGTGGTTTCCATGCTCTGATGGTCGCAAGGTTAAGGTGGAGAGTTTGAAGGTGGAAGAAGCAGCTAGGCTGACCTGAAATTCCAAAGCAAAAAGCAACCCTTCATCATCAGCAGGTTATTAGCCTGAATCAGTAGTTTTCAGGTTTGAGCCTCCTCCAGAAGCTGAGGCTTGGAGAGCGTATTAGGAGCAGAGCTTGGAAAAGTTACTTTTTTTGAACTACAATTCCCATCAGCCCCAGCCAACATGGCCTCTGGATTGGGCTGATGGGAACTGTAGTTCAAAAAAGTAACTTGTCCAAGCTCTGCTCAGGAGCTACTAGAAGCAAGAACCCATGGTTATGTGCACCGCTGCCATATGGTGAGCCACCAGGGCTACAGGTTGGTGTCTTACCCTAAGCCAGGGGTAGCAGTATGGTGCCCTCCAGGTGCTGTGGAAGTCCAACACCTTTCATGCCTGACCTTCGGCCGTGCTGGCTGGGGCTGATAGGAGTTGGAGTCCCACAACATTTGGAGAGCCACAGCTTCTCCATCCCTGCCCTAAGCACTTGAGGTTCCCTGAGTACTGGTGAGACTTGGCTCACCCTGCCAGGCAATTGGCTCACCTGGCCAGGAAAGGGTGTTAAAAAATCTGTTGAGGCTGGGTCATTGCTGGACAATGGCAGTTCTTACTGATCGGGAATGGACATGGAAACCTAGGAAGTTGCCTTGTAGATAGTCAGACCATAGCTCCATCTAGCTCACTACTGTCTACACCAAGGGTGGGGAACCATTTTCAACCCTCGGGCCATATTGTCTGGTGTCCTCCATCCTGGCAAGCAAGAAGCATCATCAGAGTTCAAGAATGCATTCCATCCCTACCAAAACACTCAAAGAGGGTGTGAAGCAGGGGCTGCGAGGGATATGGCCTGGGGAGAGGGGATGCAGCTGAGCAGGGGGTCTATCTGGGTAGATTCCTGATGACCAGACAGTCTTGGAGGGCCGCATTTGGCCCCCAGGCCTAAGGTTCTCCACTGGTCTACACTTACTGGCAGCAGCTCTCCACTGACCTCGAAGAGCCACTGGATCCACATTACGGTTGCCAGGTTCATGGCCTGAGACTGATCCTGTATCTTTAGAAGAAGAGAAAGTCAGCCAAGTGCAGGTGTTCTTGCAACTGTGTAATAGGAAAAACCACAAGGTGGAACTCTCCCTTCCCCCTGCATAATTTTTAAAGATACAAAAGTCCTCTTGGTTGTCAGGCCCGGTGACCAGGGGCTCAGCAACCCCTGGCCTGATACCACCAAGGAGCAGCAGCCTCACCCTAAAGGTCCTACATTCCAGCAAGCCTGCTCACCACCCCAGGCAACATGCCGAGTGATAGATAGTGCAGGTGGGGGAGCACCAGGCCAGAGGAACCTTTCCTCAGCAAAAAGGCAGGGCCCAGGAGGGCTAATCAGGTCCAGAGAGAATATAAGGGCTCAGTTAAAACCAAGCATGTCTCAGAACAAGTGGGCTGGCCCCTAAGATCTGTCAAGAGTTCTGAAGGACCTGCTTCTGACCCCATTTTGTTTCCTGATTCTGGATAGATGCAAAGGCTCTGCTTGTTGGACCCCAGCTCTCAGTGTCCCCTCCTCCAGGCCACCTGCTTCCTCCAACTCCTCTCTGAGCTTACCTTCGCCAGGACAGAACAGCGACTTTAGAGCACATGCATATAATTGTACAGGCATGGACATGAAATGCCAGTGTCACAAAATGTCTTCTTTCCACCTTCCCATCCACCAGTACTGCCTACCCTGAAAGGAAAATGTTGCCAAATGAGTTTGGAGTTGCAGCTTTCCTGTAATATAATAGAGCAGATAGATTGTGTGAAATTAAGCAGTCCTCTTTCTCTTTTATAAAGAAACTGTTACAACCAGTTTGCTACCACACCCTGCTTCAGAAACCAGTGCAAGACCAGCTGCAGCATAGTAAATGAACACAGTGCATGACAGCTTAAAGAGAAAACCTCAACTTTCAGCAGTATGTAATAGTGTGGAGGGCAGGCACTTTGAGTATGATGCTTACAATGCGTTTCTGCCAAATATGCTACAGCAAGGATAGCCATTGTGATGCAGCTAGTTGTTGTTAGTCTGCAGCTCCTATCATCCCTGACCATTGGCTGTGCTGGCTGGGATAGATGGCAGTCAGAATCCAACTGAAGGGCACCATGGCGTCTGAAGGGCATCATGTTGGCTACCTCTGCCCTAGAGTATTTTTATTTATTTATGTTTGAGACTATGTCCCCTAGCCACCAAGCTGGCCAACACAGTGCCCTTCAAACATTGTGGGACTCCAACTCCCATCAGACACAACCAGCATGGCAAATGGTTACGAATGATGGAAGTTATGGTTCAACAACAACTGGAGGGCACCATGAGTATTTTTATTTGTGTACTTTGGAGACTATGCCCCCTCGCCACCAAGATATCTTTTGCTTCCATTGGGTTCCATTAACCAGAGGTCACCATTTCCAAAATGGGTCAATTCACATAGCTATCCTTATTTACCAAGGGCTGTCCCTATTCACATGTGTCCATGTTTTGCTCTTATTTCACCTTTGGGCAAGATGTTGGAGTTTGTATTTTAGAAACAAGTGTGCCCTCAAATACATGAAATATACTGAAATCAGCTCCCTTTACCTAAAAGACTTTATATAGTATATTAAACCTCTGAGTTGAAGGCAAATGCTCCTCTATTGTTTATTTGCTTAGATAGTGACATCATTATGCATGGTGCTTTCTTGCCCCAGAGCAACAGAAAACATATTTGCTCCATAATCTGTAGAAGAATGCCTTGACATAAGAGAGCTTCACATGTTCATTCCAGGTCCTACAATATCAAAAGTTGGCATGGCCAAGAGCCCACCCCCTCCCATCAGGGGGCACACTGACAAGCGCCCTCTGGAATTTCTTGTCCTCTTCATCTCCTGCTTGCGTGTTCACTCACTTCCCGCTCTGGCCTTGGCAAGAGTGGTGTGAGAAGGAGAAGCAGTAGATGCCACTGACCGCTAGCTCATTGTCTCCCTGCTGGCCAGCAAGTAGGTGGTAGAAGTTATGAGGAAAAATAGCATCAGAAGTAGCTGGTCATAGTGGCAGTGAGGAGGTAGACTGAGGGAACAGCATGAAGGATGCCTTGCCCAAGGACCCTCCAAAATATGGAGCTAGTACTCATCATTCTGTTCTCCCTCTCCACACACATGCACTTTCCTCTCTTCTCTCAAGAGTTCACCCCATTATTCTGGACAACCTTCATTCCTGCTTTTCTAGGCTTACAGAGCCAGCCCTACCATTAGGCATAGTGAGGCTGCTGTCTGCCTCAGATATCTGATTTGGGGTGTCATGAAAAGGCAGCAAATTGATAGTTATTTAATGTATAAATACTGTATTTTTACTGTCAGGGTGGGGGAGAGGAGAGACACTGGTGGGATTTTATTTTTTGCCTCAGGTGCCAGTATAACTTGGCTGGCCTTGGCCACCATTCACCTCAACTTTCTTTGGTGGGGCCACCATTTGCTACTCTGCCACAGGCAGCAAAATGTCTTTGGTCAAACCAGTAGGCCTATACTACTTTTATCCCTACATTGCTCAGGCTGTCATGTCTATTCTGCCTCACGTTCTAGGATATGTGTAGGCCAGCTAACATTGGCTCAGAACCTTTATGCTTTGAGCAAGTCAGCCAAGGTGGCCAATCCTGACTGCCTAGGCTTTCTGTGACACTGGGCTAACTCAACCAATCACTGGCACAGGTTACATCAGCATCAACCCATCCCTTTTATAATATAGATTGTATTCTTGTCTATATTAGCCTAATATATTCTATTCTTGTTTTTTTGGTAAACCTTACTGTAATGATACCAGCAGTTTGCCAGTTTCAAATCCTGCTATAGGGAAATGGAATGTGATTCTCTCATCACAAGGAAGTAGGCACATTTCTTTCTGGACTGGTGTACAAGTACAATGCCAGTTTTTATATATATTCCATAAATTACTGTTCTTTGTAAACTCTTATACCATCGACTTCTGGAGAAAAGTTATCCTGTCATAGGATCGGTGATTCATTTGGAAATTAATGTGTGTGGTGTGTGAGTGTGTGTGTGTTTTAAAAAACTAATGTTTTGAAATAAAAATAAATGAACTGAAAAAACACAGAAAAGTTTCCTTATTATAAAAATAAAAAGAAATAAAGAATTACGCATACTGGGATGAGTGTAAACAGCACAAGTTGAACCAAATATTTGTTGCGTTGCTGAGGAACTCCATTAAAATGTTGCTGTTCAACTGAAATCTCTGGACATTAAGAGTAGATGGGGATTTTAAAAAAACATTTGCTGCCTCTTGTTTTAGGAATTCAGGCTGGATGTGAGTTATAAGAAATGTTCTTCTCATTATTTAGAGCCTTTTTGGGCAGACATCTTGGTTCTAGATGTACAACAACAAGTAACCAAAGATGATTTAACATTTTCCATCCTGTTATATCCAGGAAAATATCTGATTGGGACAAATGGGAATTTGAAGGCATTTTCTTTCTGGAGTGCATAGAAATTCTCAGTAGGCAAAGCTGTGGTCCATTTCTTCTTCTTCTTCTTCTTCTTCTTCTTCTTCTTCTTCTTCTTCTTCTTCTTATTATTATTATTATTATTATTATTATTATTATTAGAAGAAGAAGAAGAAGAAGAAGAACAAGAAGAAGAAGAAAAGAAAAAGAAAAAGAAAAAAAAGAAAAAGAAAAAGAAAAAGAAAAAGAAGTCACTGTTTTCAGAATGAAATTCAAAGCGACTTACAAAAAAATCTCAAAAGCATACACAAAATAAAGGTCATAGTACAAAAAGAAAAATCAAAACAACATACCCAGCAAAATTAAAAAACAATACAAAAATAAATAAATCACAAAACAATATACAATACAATTCAAATACACTACAGGATAAAATTCAGAATCATCTTAAAAGCCTAACTGAATAAAAATAATTAGATAAAGGAACATCCTCATGGATACTCTCCTTCTTTTCATCAATCAATCAATCAATCAATTGGTCCTCCTCCTACTGGGAGGAAGGGTGGGATATAAATCTAATAAATAGATAAATAATAAATCAATAAATCATTTATTATGGTCAAAAACCAGCACTATACTTCTTTTCATCTGAACTCTAAAACCTATATCTATCTTCCTTTGTAGGGTGGGTTTCAAGAGATTTATTTGATTTCAAACTCTCATGAGAGCTTCCTTTCCCCATTTGTTGAGATTGTGACAATTTACTTTTGAGATTCTTTTGTTCCTGCAGAGGAGTAATACGTCTTGTTAGACATGTGAGAGTTTCAAATTGGGATGTTACTAGGAAAAGTCAGAGGGGAATCCCTCCTCCCCCCTCCTGAGGGCCTCCTGTTGAATAGTTCTAGTGTCCTTCAGGTTCACAGGGGAGGTTTGCTCTAATTTTAGTGGCTTCCTTCTGGGATAAATAGAAGGTAAAAGGGTTAAGATCCCTGGTCTTAGGGAAAGGGCCGTAGCTCACTGGTAGAGCATCTGTCTTGCATGCAGAAGGTCCCAGGTTCAATCCCCGACATCTCCAGGTAGGGCTGGGAGATACTCCTGTCTGAAAACTTGGAGAGTTGCTGCCAGTCAGTGTAGACAATACTGAGCTAGATGGACCATTGGTCTGACTCAGTATAAGGCAGCTTCCTACGTTCCTAAGATCAGGAAACCACAGTCAGTTCAGACTGCAACTACAAGATTGCTGCATGGGACTGGGTATCATCATTATTATTTTAATTTGTTAGACACTTATGTCAAAAAACGTTTCAAGGTAATTCAAAAGGCAAAACCCACATTCCAATACAAAGTATAAAAGGTTATAGGCAACTAAGGCCTGCTCAGAGTAGACCCATTAAAATGAATGAACTGAAGTTAGTCATGACCATTAATTTCAAGAGGTCTATTCTGAGTAGGACTAGGACTGAACACCACTCATCAAATATTAAAAACAATGGCAGGAAGCACTAACATTAATCAGGGACTACATCTAAAAGCAATAGACTGAAAACCCCACCTCTACCCAATCACGTGCTCATGATCACCAAAAAATTTGGCCAGATTGTTTTTAAAAAGCACAGGGTTAGCAAAGATGTTTATAATCAAATTCCTGGACGAAGAGGAAAGTCTTTGCCTGGCATTGAGAGGATGTTAATGTAGGCATCAGGTGAGTGTCCTTGCTGTGGGCATTCCACAAATTGGGCCACAACTGAAAAAGCCCTTTATCTGAAAAAGTATGTTCATATCCCATCAGTGTTCTGCTAACTTTCCTGGCTCAATTCAAATAGATGGTTTTGACTTTAAAGCCCTTGGGACTGTTGGAAGTGGGGCAAGAGCAACTCCTGGTTTGTTCTTTTGTTTATGCACTGGCACACACGCATTTCAGACCACTGACATTCTCCACTAACATTTATACAAATTTACAACAGGGACAAGAATACCTGAAGTACATTTTCAGCCAGCAAGCCATTGTGGTGAACTGTGTGGTGTAGCGGTCAGAGTGTCAGATTTGAATTTGGGGACCAGGAATTCCAATCCCAGTTTAGCCACAAGAAGTCCAATGGGTGACCTTGGATCAGTAACCATTTCTTAGCCTAGCCTACCTCACAGGACTGTTGTGAGAATAAAATGGGAAAGAGAGTCACGTATTCCCCCTTGAGCTTCTTGGGCTGCATACACACAATGTTTTATTCTGGAATCAATGGAGACAGAATACTTGTTTTTTCTATGTGGCCCACATATAGTCTAGATCTATTGTATATTTTTGTCCCTGAAAAGTGATAAACTGGTTTCATTCCGAAAACAGAAACTCACTGCAGATTGATTCTGTATTACCCTGTAAGTGTGTCCATTTGAAAACAGATGAAAACAGATGTAGGTGGTCCTGGCCAATGGGGGATGTATCCACACCTGCCCAACGACATTTTGAGTGGGTGTATACCAAGATTTCCATCACCCTTCTTCATTCACCTGGGGCATGGCAGAGAGTAAAAGTTGTAGTTATCATAATCAAGGAGAGGGTTTTCAAATGCATATCAAGTAACCACACCCACCTTCATAGACAGCAAGATCTAGAATCAATCTAAAGTGAGGGTGAGCAGCATGTTGAGAATTAGCATGAAGAATTCCGGATTGAGAAAAACTACATTTTTGCACTACAAAAGAGTTATCGTATACGCAGCCTTGGATATAAATGCAATAAGAAAATGCGATAGAGACAGCTCGATGTGTTATGAAACACGCCCTTCTGTTACATTCACACACTGCATTTTCATATGTACTTTCAAAATCCAGTGGGCACAATCCAGCCAAATATGAGCACTTTTATGTTCCATTGAATTCAATGGGAAAGTCAAGCACATGCTTAAATCCCTCCCATTGAAATCATTGGAGCTGGATTGTGCCCAGTGTTTGTACAGGCAACTAGCATCTCCAGAGCTGAACTAGAAGTTTCCTTCTTCTCTTTTTCCCATCAACCCATCTTAGTTTGTGAAAGCCTCTTTGCTCCCATTCCATCATCCATTTCTTATCCAAGGTCACCATTATATTCCCATTTAGTAAATGGAGACTGAGGAAGAGAGGCAGTGACCAAATGGAGCAACAGTAGCCATCAGCATTCACCCCTTAACCATTTGACTTATGATCCAGCAGCATCTCAGGCAGAAAGGTTCAGCTGGACCAGAGTTCCGATGAAAAGTGCAAAAGCCTTATTCCAGTTCACACTAACCTCCGAACAAAGGTTTTGGTTCCCCTTTTAATCTGGAGCAGGAAATTGACTCCTAGAGGTGACCTCAACTGCAGAATGAGTTGATGTGCCACAACCACCCCACTGGATATGCCAATCACTTGAAGGGAGTTTATTCCTGTCAACACAGTCTGCGTCTGTGTTAGAATTGCTTTTAATATGTCTTTTAATATCTTTAACCCTTTTTTAAAAAATATGTTTTTAAAGTTTTTTTAAAAATGTTTTTAACGTTGTTTTGTTTTAATGTATTTTAAGGTATTTTTATGATGTTTTAGAGTGTTTTTAGTGTTTCTGTTTGCTGCCCTGGGCTCCTGCTGGAAGGAAGGAAGGGGTATAAATGAAATAATAAATAAATAAATAAAATTAAACATCAAAAGCTATGACTTCCAATGGAGTGAAGTTGTTATTCACAGAAGCCGCTTTAACAGGTTTTGGCAGTGGCGGCTGGTGGCTCCATGTCAGTGGGGCAGTGGAATCCACTCCGGGATTTAGTCAGAACTTTCAAGGAGCTGAGGGAAAACGTTTTCAGAGTAAGAGCTGCATTACCTACTGGGCAACCATCCGGGGGCCACATGACAGTGCCGCATGAAGCCAGAGGCCAGAAGTGGGCAGAGCAACAAAGGAATTTTACTTTTGTATGCGAGGCTACTTTCTACACATATACACACCTCTGTATCCTTCATCCAGGCAAGCCGGAAACATTATCAGAATTTAGGGACACATTCCAGCCAGGCAAAAACACTCAAGGGTGCAAAGCAGGACCAGTAGTGGCGTGTGCCTGTAGAAAAGGTGTGGCCTAGGGACAGTCCCAAGGGCCAGACAAAGAGACTTGGAGATCTGCATTTTTATGTGCAGTGTATAGTCCCTGCACATAGAAAGCTAACATGTCAAGGATAAAGCTAGGTTAGAATTCTTCTCCTTTAGAAACTAGTTTTCTATGAGCAAGGATTACTTTCCCACAAAGGAGCATTCCATCATCAGCTTAAAGTAATATTGCCCAGTCATATGTTTGCCAGCTCAGTGAGGACTCCCCAGCTAAGGCCCTCCAACAGACAGACATCCTCAATCTGAGCTCCTGCCTGGATTCCTCCCTGTGTTCTCATTCAGTATCTACCTTCCTTTGAATTACAGACCCATCACATTTTGCTAAAGGCAGCTTTGACAAAAGGAAGCTCAAAGCAGGTGAAACATAAAGATTAAACAGCTATGGAAATTGCAGCCATTCTGGTCAAAGCTGTCAGTTATCACTGGGATACTCCAAGAGCACTTAAGAAAAATGGGAGGGAGAAGGCCAGGTGAGGACAAAGGTGTTTGCTGATGCTGGAAACTCCAGAAATAACACCCCCCTCCCAGCGTCTCCACCTAAAAGGATCTCAGGCAAGAAAGCTAGGATATTCCCCAAAGGCTAAGACGCCTCTGGAGAACATTGTAGACCAGGAGTAGCCAATGTGGTGCTCTCCAAAAGTTGTTGGACTCCAACTCTCATCAACTCCAATCAGCATGGCCAACAGCTATATGATGAGAGCTGTCATCTAACAACATGTGGAGAGCACCATGTTGACTACTTCTGGTGTAGTCATCACAAGGCTAGGCAGACTAACGGGCGAGACAGCTCAGTATAAGGCACTTCCTAACATTCACATAACTGGTTGCTGCAATGAGTATCTGAGATGCATACCCCTCTTCCCTTTGGACATCTTCATCTCACTCCCATTTCCTCTGCTTAGACATGGAAGTCATAGTTCAACTGCAGGGTTAGCGACTGCAGTGCCTTCCAGATGTTGTTGGACTACAACTCATCTGGAGGGAAGGACTGTAGCTCTGGGTTAGAGTGTCTGCTTTGCATGAAGCAGAGCTTGGAAGATTACTTTTAAAAAGTAATAAATTACAGTTACAGTTACATGGCCCAAAAAAAGTAGTAATTACCATTACGATTGCTCTGAAAGTAACGGATTACTTTACTTTTCCTCAGAAGTAATTGCTACAATTACATTTCAGTTACTTTTTCTAAAAAAAACACCTACAAGGTGCTGGCCTTGGCTGCTGCACATCTAAGTAGACTAAAAAACCACTAAAAATAAACACACACTTACAGAGGTAGTAGAATAATTATTTTTATCCATAAGATAGCAATGGTGGTCTCTCCGCTGGTAAGGGAGGTGCGGAGGGAGGCAGAGGCCACTACACAGATCTTTGCACATTAAACCAAGTGCAATCCCCCCCCCCAGCCAGCAAGCATAATCTCACTCACTTAACCACCTCCCGGATCCTGCCCTGCCACCAACTAAGGGACACTCACCCAAGCAAACATTTTCCCCTGAGATGCAAAAAAGTTAAAATACTGCAAATCCAGCACAGTAGCCAGAGAGGGTGGTGGAGGCCACTTTGTGTGCCAAGTACAAACACAGTATTCACACACACACACACACACACACACACACACACACTTTGCCACCTTTCACCTCCACAGTTCTTTATCTCCATCCTGCTGCTGCCTCCTTCTCCTTTATCCATGTTCTTGCCCTCCGGCTCCTTTTCCCTTCCACTCCATTCTTCACCACCACCATCCATTTTTTAAAAACAATTGTTTTCTCCACTCCACCCCGTCTCACTCTCCACCTCCTCCCTCGTTGCCTCCTACCCACCAACAGAGCAGGAGGGAAGAGCGATGCTGCGCAGAAGCCCAGTTTGAGGCACATGATTTTCATCCACAAATCAGAGGAACAGAAAACTTCCCCTGCTTCCTCCCCCAAGTAATGCCCAAAAGTAATTATAATTACTCCACAAAAGAAAATTACTCCTAGTTCTATTACAATCAGAATGTAAAGGCATTATCCACTCGTTCCTCAAAAAAGAAATGAATTACAAGTAATTTGTTACTTGTAACTAGTTACTTCCAAGCTCTGGCATGAGGAAGGTCCCAGGTTCAATCCCTAGCATCTCCAGGTAGGGCTGGGAAAGACTCCCTTCTGGAATCCTGGAGAGCCGCTGTCTGTCAAAGTAGACCATACTGAGCAAGATGTTCCCATCTGGCACCTAAAAGACCACGGTGTTGGCACCAGGTGTGCCTCTCTGGGGGAGGGCTTTCCATAAGCAGGGAGCTACCACTGAAAAGGCCGTTTCCCTAATAGCCACCCACTTCACTCCATTAGGTGAGGGAACTTGGAAAAGTTCCAGGCAGACCTATTTGGAGTAGGCCTCATTCCACAGTTTTGCTCTAAATGGCTGTTGTGTGCAAGGTACATTGGTCACACTGAGGCTTTCCTGAGTAGAAATTTTCAATTGGCTTCTGCTTGCTGCATCTGCCACAGCAAAGCAAAGGCTTCCCTCCAATCACAACCTGGTGCTTCACACACACACAGACGCTCTTCTCAAAGGCTCATACATCACAGGAAATCACCTAATCCCTCCAGCAATGCCTATCTCAGCTGTAACCTAATCTAAAGCTCTGACTATAGCCTTTGCAGATAGCTTGAGTCAAAATGAGAAGCTAGCGATAACAGAGACGGCAAGATTGCTTGCGGTAAGTGCTGAGGGGCTGATGATGTGACCGGCAACAGAAATGGCAGTGCAAAATTAGCAGTGCAAAACATTAATTGCTTTTTAATTGCAGAGGAGTGTACACCTCCCTCCCCTCTGGGTTTCTAATTACGACATCGCTGTTTGGCCTCCGCAAAGGAAAGAGATTCTTCAGGACTGCCAAAGCAAAGACCCAAATTGCTTTGAATTCACCTGCTTTTGCCTTCTGCACAGGGTAGGGCTGGGGGATCTATGGCCCTCCAGATGTCCTTAGACTACATCAGCCCCAGCCAACATGGCCAGTGGTCTGGGATGAAGGGGGCTGTAGTCCAGCAACATCTGGAGGGCCAGAGGTTCTCCAGCAGAAGGACAACAACAGAAGGCTCTCTGGTTACAGTTAGGGATGGAAAGATCTGTCTATTTCAGTTCTCTTTGTTGCTCATTTTTCCAATCTTAAATTCTGCAGCAATTTGTAAACTTTTAAAATTAAAAATACCCTCATGAAAATTCTTCAGCATTTTAGTGGTAATTTCTCCTACTGAACACATTTCTGTGTGCAGTTTTGAGGAATGTGCACATTTTTGCAAGCATTCTCCTAATATAATGCATTTTAGATATTAATTTCACTAATATATTGATTTTATGCACATTTCCCCATAATACATGCATTTTTATGAACATTGGTTGGTTGGAGAACTATATCACAAAATTCAGTTACATGCAAATTTCAAAGGTTAGCTGGGTTTCGGTTCTCATATTGCTTCAGAAAGTGTGAATGTGATAGATTCCGCTTGAAATGTGAACCAAATACAATGTTTTGACCATCCCTAATTACAGCTGCCCCTCATTCAAGCTACTGGGTACTTCTTTGCCCAGATCCCCAGATTTTGTGGGAGACTCATAAGTGGATGTCCCAGCTGTTGTATTTTTACATTGTAAAAAGCAGCTTTGGAAGGGAGTGGAATCAGAGCAGCAGCACCAATTCTAAAATCACAAAGGGAAAGGACCCCTATTCCTGTGACTGCAAATTGTTTTAATTGTTTTTAATATTGAATTTTAAACTGTATTAATAAATGTAATAATAATAACAATATTTTTATTATTAATATACACACTTTTGTAAGCAATTTCCCCTAATACATGCATTTTTATGCACATGTTTCTGTAATAGCGATATTTTTGTGCACATTGGTTGCTTGGAGAAAATTTAGGTTGGTTGGAGAAAATTTGGGGAAGTGCAAATTTCAAAGGATAGCTGTGTTTTGGCTCGTGTATTGGTACAAGAAGAGCAAATTGGGTAATTACTAGTTTTTTTCCCCAAGGAACTGAAAAAAATTATTCCTGATCTGCACTGAAGTAAGAAATTTTTTTGCAACCCTCTCACAGTAATGTGGGTAGAAACATCCTTTAAGCAAAACAATACCCAATCTTCAGAACATCTTTCCAGAATAGAAGATGAATCAACCTCTCACTACACTCATGCTACATACAATGGAGGCTGGTCCTTTGGGGAAAGTGGGGCATTGCCCCACCAACCTCAGTCTACCCTTAGTCAGCCTCTCCCCACCCCACTGCCGCCTGCCTTCCTGCTTACACCTAGTCCAGGGGATGGCACTGCCTGACAGTTTACTCTTCCTTGGTCTCAGTGTTGCCCCTTGTGGCAGGGTGGAGGATGGGAACACAGTAGAATGAGTTGGCTCCTCCTGTCATTGGCTCTGGTTGCACCTACTGTTGGGCTCTCTGCCTTCCGCCCTACCAGCCCTAATGGCCACCAGCTGCCATTGCATTACAATGCCAGTTAACATGATCAATGATTTCTATTGTTCCAGCTCCGCACAAATGTTCATTAACCAGGTTCTTGTTCAATCATCCACTGAACAGTGAAAAAGGCAGCACATTGAAACCAGAGAACATAAATGGTCTCCTGGAGACAGTTAACATATACAAATATGAAACTGACAATTCTGGAATTTAGAGGATTATTAAGGAGTAATGGAAAACAGAATTTGTTAGCTGCCATTCTCAGATATATGTCTGTGAATCTCTGTATAATAGAGAATTGGGCCTCTTATAAACCATCAGGAGAGAAACGTAGCCTGAAAGACTTCTTCTCCAATAAATACTTTAGTTGATATAATCATGGATCTCCAGTGTCCTAAAAAGACACTGAGCAGCTTGAATTAAGGATGACTGTAACAACAGCACCCTCTTGTGGAACCTTATACACTGGGGTAGGGAACCTTTTTTCTGTTAAAGGCTGCATTCCCTCAGGGGTAATTAGTTGGGGGACATGTTGGTGGTGGGTGGGGCTAGACCCAGCAGTGGGTGTAGCCAGCTTCTGTTCTCTGCTGGGTTAGGGACAGGTTGCTATTGCCAGAAAACTGTGCTTGCAGAGGTCTTTTCTACCCTCCTCCTTCCATCACCCCCTCCTCGTTATATATGCTGCACAAGAAGGGAGTAGGTGAATGTTATGTATCAGATAGGAGATTGTCTTTTCAGGCTCTGTTGAACACTTTCCTCAGAGTCCACACGGCAAGGCCTGGAGTGGCAGAGGGCCTGTGTGACCTAAGCAGGTGGGTGGGAGGCTGGCCAGAGGAGGAGAGGTCTGACACCCCCTGGGATGGTGGTGAGGAGAAGGGAGAGGGGAGTTCTGCCCCCCCCAGTGTGGGAGGAAGGAGGAGGAGGAGAGTTTTGGTGCCCCCTGGGTGAGGGAGGCAGGGAGAAGGGGTGAGAAGGTGGAAAAGAGCTCAGGTGACTCCTGGGGTGATGGAAGAGAGGAGAAGGGGAGAGGAGTTCTGGCAACCCTTTGGGTAGTGAGGAGAGGGGAAAGGGAGCTCTGGTGACCCCTGGGGTGGGGTGGGGAAAGTGAGGGGGAGGGAGCTCTGGCGACACCTGAAGAGAATGGGGAAGAGCTATGGTGAACCATGGAGGGGAGGTGGGCTTTGGTGACCCCAGGGGAAGGGGGTTTGGTGATGGTAGGCAGCATTGGTGAGCCATTGTCAATGGTTTTATATGTGATTGTTTTTAGGCTGTTGTTGTTGTTACCCACCCTGTACCATCAGGTCCCAGGGCAGGTTACAACCATTTAAAATTCAGTATTAAAAACAGTTAAAACAAATCACAATGACAGGAATAAGGTGGATCCTAAAAACACACATCTCAAGTGTGAAAGGGTAAAGAGGTGCCTCTTCAGCATATGACAGAAGCTATATAGTGAAGGCACATCTCTGTGGAGGGGGATTCCACAATGCAGGGACTGCCACATACAATGCCCTCTCCCGGACCACCAGCACCCCCGAACCTCTGAGAATATGTATTTTTTTCTAATCATTCTTCTATGGGCAATATTTAAAACTGTTTTCAGGCATGCAGTTGCATTATATATGGTTTTATTGTATTGTGAAATTATATGTATATATAAAACACTTATATCCCACCTTTCTTCCAAGGGGCTTAAAGGAACATGCATGATTCTCTTTCCCCTTGGCAATTTTTGTCCTCACAACAACCCTGTGACGTAGGTGAGGCTGAGAGGTGGTGACTGTCCTGAGATCACCCAATCAAGTTCATGGCTAAGTGGGGATTTGAACCTGGGACTCCCTGGTCCTAAGCCAATACTCTAACCACTATGACACACTGCCTGGCTCTGTTGGGCTGCTATATGCTGTCTTGCAGCACCACCACTGCAGTTACTTCCTCTGTAAGGGGCAGGTGACACAAAGAGCCAGTAAGTTTCCATTTGGCACTCTAAAACTCTAGCCCAGCCTCTCCACTCTGAGCAACTAAACATCACTTAGTCTTAGGCCACATGCACAGCATATACAGCATACATTTGAAGCACATTCAATGCACATTTTGCAGCACATGGCTTCTCCCAAGTCCTGGGAACTGTACTTTGACTATCGCAGAGCTACAATTTCCAGTGCCTATCATTTTATTTTTGTTTTTGTTATTATTTACCCACCCTTCACTCAAAGGTCAGGGCAGGTTACAATAATTTTAAAACACATAAGTAAAAACAGTTAAAAGCAACCCAAACAACATCACAGAACTGTCAACATAGGGTGGGTTCTAAAAATGTTCATCTCAAGTGTCAAAGGCCAGGGTAAAGAGGTGTGTCTTCAGCATTTGCTTAAAGTTGTACAATGAAGTTGCCAGACATATCTCAGTGGGGAGGGAGTTCCACAGCTTAGTGGCTGTGACAGAGAATGCTCTCTCCCAGGCCATCACCCGACAAACACTTGGGCAACTTTCACTATTAATATAGAGGATACGTAAAACAGTCTTTTGTACTGTCACAGAGATTTGAACTGAAATGTGTTGGACCAGATTAGCCATCTGTATAAAGCCCCATACAGCTTGTATAAAGCCCCTTACAGGAAGTGGATTGGACTGTGAAAGACCAACCCAAATTATGTTTGCATTTTGACATATTTCTAGGGCAGTACAATATCTCAGACAGGAGGTCAGGTCTCCTGCTCCCCTGGTGCATTCACTATAGCTGCCCAAGTTCCCTGCTTTTTAAAGTTTAATAGAAATATCTTTTGGCTTATAGGTACATTTTAAACCGCAAGGTTTTTTGCCTACTAGTGAATAAGCATGTGTGTTGCAGAGAAGATGCATTCACCACCCCACTTGGCAATTCAACTGCTAAAGACCCTGGGGAGAAATCTAAACTCTCAAGAATGAAGACGCTAGGAAATCATGCAAACAGAAGGCAGAAATAGTGGGAAACCCCATTCACCTAGGTCAGTGAACAAAAAAAATGAAACAGTTGGGGCAGATGGATTTGGCATCAGGGGATACATAGCTCATTGGAGGCACAATGCTTTGCATGCAGGTGACCCCATGTTCAATCTCTGGCAATTCTAGTTTAGAGGATCAGTTAAAAGAGAATTAGAAAGACCTTTGCAGGGCACCCTGGAGAGCTGCCGTGGAGACAATGCTCATGAACAAATAGATACGAGGCAGCTTTCTATGCCAAAGCAGCCCTTGGCCCAGGTTAAGTGACAGACCTTTGGTCAGTAGCAGATAGGGCCAAATATGTAATGGGAACCGGAGCATGGTTTAAAATGTATCTATCTCTCCATCTATCCACCCCAGCTGCTCACTGTGGTCTGCAGGAGAGCTTGTCCTGCAAGTTCCAAAGAGATCAGAAGCCCACTCCATACTAATTCAGAGAAAAGCTTGCGGTGTGGCTGCCCTGTTCTGTGGAACAGCAATCCTGGCAAGATACGGCAGGCAATGGTGACTAGCGTCTCCAATGTCAGTGGGGCAGTGAATCTGCTCCAGGTTTTAATCCGGACTTTCAAGAAGCTGTCCATGGTGCTGAAACCTATTTCCACAGCAGATTCAGCACCGTGGACAGGTCTCCACAAGTTCATAACACCTGAAACACATTCACTGTCCCAGTGACCCTGGAGCCATCAATCTCCATTGACAACAGGTACCCACTATCTGCACTTTCCAAAAACAATGGAACACATTGCTGTTCTGACAAGCTTTCCCAGCTGGATGCATGGGCCTCTGCCTTGCGTGTGTCTACTTGGTATCAGGTTGTGTTCAACTAACTTTTACTCAAAGTAGATCCACTGAAATTAATTAGTATGACTCACTCACTTATGTACATTAATTTCAATTTCAAGTAAAAGTTAGTTGAATATAACCCATTTTTTCAGTTTATCTGCTGTTATTTTCTGTGTTGTTTTTAACAGTTTTCTGGCTGTTTTTACTGTATTTTGTACATCACCTTGAGACATATGTGGAAGCTGATTGATCAGTCAATCAATATAATCTATTTACAGCATTTATACCCCACCCTTAATGCAAAAAGTATCTAAAACCAGTTCTAAGAAGGTCCCTGCTCTCAAGATCATAATCTGAAATGACATAACACATGAGGAAAAAGGAATGAGAGGGAGGATGGGAACACAAGCTCAAGAGCAAGTTCTTAACATTAAAGTTACCACCAATATCAGTGATGGTTCTAGCCAGCTTGCCTTTGATAAAGAGCAGTCCCTACCCTGAAGCCCTCTTCTCCACCAGATCAGGTCCAGGAGCAGAGCTGGTGGCAACATCCTGTCCAGAAGGGCAAGGCAGCTTCTGCCACACAAACTGGGGATGAGGAACCTGTGTCCTTCCAGATGCTGTCAGATTCCAACTCCCATCAGCCTCAGCCAGCATGATCAAAGACCAAAGATGATGGGAGTTGTAGTCCAACAACATCTGGAGGGCCACAAGTTCCCCATACCTGGCTTAAATGTATGAAAACAAGACACCTTCTTCCTCCCTTACATGGTTTTGCATTCAGGTCTCTCTCTCCCTCCTTCTCTCTCTCTGGCTCCACAGAATTTCTGCTCCATGAGTATCTAAGGGGAGACAGGAAAGCAATGAAGCATTATGGTCTATAAATAAACTAGCCATGAAATTAATGACCAGCACATTTTAGAGATGGGGTCGGTTGGGGAAGGGGGGATGGAGACTGAGAGGGCATGCTGTATTTGTATGCAGCCTAGCATCAGGCAATGAAATTCAATGCTGTGAAAGAGATGCACAGAAAATATTGGCAGGATTTAAGAGAGAACAGACGATTCTGAGATCAGTGATAAGGGCTGTTACACATACTAAGATCTAGGATAATTGAAGCTTGTGCCTTGTGGCTGCAAGTCAGCATCCGGCTTGGGGGGAGATGGGAAGTCAGATAGGATGTCTGTGTGTGTGTGAGAGAGAGACAGAGAGAGAGAGAGGAAGAATTTCATGTATTTGTTTATTTGTTTATTTGTTAGATTTATATCCTGCCCTTCTCCCAGTAGGAGAATTATTGTTGTTGTTGTTGTTGTTGTTATTATTTCATTTTTCCCCACAAAAAGATTCTCCAGTTTTACAGGATAATTAAATCCCCCATACCATCACCACCCCAGCTCTATATTCACCCATCAAACCTCATGATATACAGGGCCGGCGCCAGACATGACTGGGTCCTTGGGTACCAGCCTGTCCCAGGCCTGCTGCGCTGTAGCGCAACCCCACATACAGGTGGCACTGGGCTAATCAACCCGCCCATGCATCCCACCTACCTCTCTCATCCCTGTGAATGATGTCCATGCTGTGTGCAATGCCTGCCATCAAGGAAGATGGTGTCAGGGGTATCAGCCCCTTAAGGAAGCCCCCACCGCCATCTTGCTTGATGGCAGGCATGAGCACACAATATGCACATCATTCACAGGGAAGGGAGAAGTAGGTGGGGCATGCGTATGGGCTTAGTAAAGCCTACACTGACTGTATGGGAGCTTGCCTGGGAGCTCCCTCTCCGTGATCCACAGCAGGGTCGGGAGGCGACACTGCCATGGATCACGGAACAGGAGCACTACTCTGCCAACCTAAGGAAGAGCCCTTCAAGGGCCTCTCTCGGCACAGGGGCCCTAGGCCAGGGCCCAACCTGGCTGCCCTCTGGCGCCGGCCCTGACACTATAACAACCAGAAGAGAATCCCATCTTTCCTTCAAACTACACAAAGAGTGGTCATGCCATCCAAAGTCTCATAAACCTGGTAGGTACTAGTCTGCAGTTGTCCTCCTTTGAAGAAAACAAAATAAATGGTTGCCAACATTTTGTGAATGTATCTTTCTTCTTTGCCCCATTGGCTAATTGTAACTTTTTGTGTTAACTTTTCTAAGAACGCCATCACCTATAATTTCCTGTATCATCTATCAGTTGATACTCCAACCAAATCTTTCCAACAGCGTGCTATTACCTGGCGTGCTGCTATCAACATAAAACCAACTAATTTCTTATTTTGTAGATCCAAATTTCCTTTTACAAATAAATTTAACAAAGCTAATTCAGAGGTAAGCTGCAGTATCTGTTCTATGTTTGTCATTTCTGTCTGCATTTCCAATCAAACTTTAGCCTCTCCCATTGGACTGTCGCAAGGAGGGAGGGGAGCCCTGCATTCTTCCCAAAGCCAGATCTGGACATGAGCTGGAACAGAAGTCCTTTGAATCACAGTGAAGAGATCTGGAGCAGGGAGCAGGATGATGTTCATCTGCCCTGCTGCCTCTGCCAGAATCACCACTGACACCAGTGAGTGAGGAGGGTCTCTTGATCAAGCCAAGCCCTGGGAGGATTCCATCTGCCATCAAGTCAGCTATTGGATGGATGAACTGCCTTGTAAAACATGTTCAGCTTTAAGAAAAGATTTTCAACCAGTTGAAATGCAGCCTATAGCCTTTTATTAGAAATGAAAACTCTCTTGCCAAGAAGTGTTATAACTGAAAATGCTACCATGAAGCAGGAACCACATCAAAGAAATGTGTTATCGGGCTTCTGTTTGATTATTTTCCTCATTCTATGACTTCATCTATGCTAGCATGGCAAAGTGGTACAAGTGTTGGACTATAACCCGGGACCAGAGTTTATTTATTATTTATTTATTAGATTTATATCCCAACGTTCTTCCCAGTAGGAGCCCAATAGGAGCCCACTCGGCCATGAAACTCACTGGATGACCTTGGCCAGTCACTGCCTCTCAGACTAACCTATCTCGCAGGACTGTTGTGAGGATAAAATGGAGAGTGGGAGAAACACGTACACCACCTTGAGCTCCTTGCAGGAAAGGTGGAATATAAATGCAATAATAAATAAATTCATGAATAAAATCTGTCACAAACAAATGTGAAAGCCTCATTATCACTTACTTCACCTGCACTGCCAGGGTAAGGAGGATCCATCAATTATCCTTGTACCCCAGTGAATAACACCATTGCTCCATATGTGAAAAAAGTCCTGGAGTTCTGCTGCTCTGCTGTCTGTCTCTCTCCACTACGTTACTGATTAAGCTGAAACCCTGTCTCTTTCAGAAACTTTTGGAGAAGAGCTGAAAACCTCTGTAAAAATGTCTGCAGCTTCACAGCTATACTCCTCCTTTCCCATAACCCATTTGGGGTGATGGCAGTGCTTTCTGCACTCACTCTCAATTGGCTTTATGGTGTTGCCATGTAGCCAAATCTGATTGACAGGGTGGATTTGTGCCATCAACATTGATCCCTGATTGGCTTGTGGTAATTTAGTCAGAAAACACATACACACAAAGCACACACAAACAGCAGATTAGGAATAGAGAAGCCATGAGCAAGCAGTAAATTATATTACAAACAGTGAAAAAAGAGGGATTTTGGAAAAGCTTTCCTCCAGAAACCTTCTTTTCATGCGGAATATGTCTATAGATGAATGTTCTTCCATGCTGTGCTTGCAAAGGATAAAATGGAATAATGGAGAATCTAATGCATCCCTCTATTTCAGAAATGACACTTGACCGTTTGGAAGTCTTAAAACTCAGAGAGAAACTCAGAAGAGCAGAATTTCAGAAGCATCCTCAGAGAAATATCCCAACAGGGGAAGAATGTGTGGCCCACACTTTGGCTTGGGTGTTTAGCTTAAACACTACATCTTCTGCTCTCTCTGTGACATTTTTTTTTTTTTTTGCTGGTGGCTCCTGTGCTGTCCTGCCATCCTGTCCTGCTCTGACCCAGACACCAGCTGTGGCACGACAACAGAAGCTTCACTGTTATTTCCGTTCAAAACATTTCCCTTTGCTGCCTTTAATCCCAAAAGGGGAGGCTACAGAACTGGTTTCTGCTCCTTAGGGTGCGCAAAGGGCACAGTTCAGGTGATTTGTGGATGTCCGCAAGTATACAGGAGAGGAGGGTTTTTGAACAACTGGCCTTTTGAAGCTGGAACATGCTAATGTCCCTCCTCTTTCCTCCCCACCCCCTGCCCTCCAGTTTTCCAATGGCATTTTCATTTTGCAGCATCAAAGTATATTAAAGTATGCATGGGATATCTACGAAGCTGTGCCTTGCAACATGTGCTCGGCATGCATGGCCAGAACACCCATAGAGAAGACTCAAGAGGGAAGTTAAGTGGCAAAACAGTTGTATTTATTAACTATAACAAAATGAGAAGATCTGCAACAAACCATTAGCCAAATTCACCTAGTCTGGGCAGAAGTCTGGGTAGCTGGCTTTCTATAATAAGGAAATATCACATCCCTGCCATCTCCTGGGCAGGTTCATAGCTGCAAACTGTGGCTAGGCAGCAAAGGACTGGAAGTAAATTCTCCCTCCTTGATACACGAGCCTTGGGTATGCAACCCTTACATGTGCTTGCTGGCCAGCTGGCCAGCATTCACCCAGGCATGCACATCAACCCTAAAGGGCACCCCAAGACCCCCCAAGTCAAAGGCAGTAGAATGTGATTAAAGAGTGCCCTTAACCCAATAATGCCTCAGGTGTTTAACAAACCAGTTCTTAAAAATTCCTTCACCTGCCTGGAGTAAATGCCAAATTCACCAAATGCTAAAACAGACCAATCCAAAAAGCCAATTAGACTCTTCCAGCAGTGTGAGATAGGTTAAAAGGACGAGCCTTAAAGGCCAATCAGAGACTAAAAAGAAAAATTCCGACTGAGCCCCAAAAAGGCAACAGCAAAGCCCACACTGAAGAGGAGAGGGCAAAGCAAAGGAGGAGGAGGAAGAACTGGGGCCAGAGCCAGTTTAACAAGCCTGGCACCTGCTCCTTCTCAATTGGGCTAGAAAGTCCCACATGTCTCTCCACAACCCCTCCCCTTTGGTGAAGGTGTTCAAGGCTTCTCAGGTGAGGCTGTGTGGCATTATTAGTGCAACTTCCCCAAAATAGGATAATTGGCATAACTGCCACCTCTTTCCACAGTCACCGGGGGAGATTATGTCCAGAACTGCAAATCTCAGACCAAGAGCCCTGTGGAGCAGGCACTGGAATTCTGAACCGCCGGGTTGGAGGGGGATACTACTGCCTACTCCAGTCAGGACTTTGACATAAGCAGCCCACAACCCCCTTGGTTGGGTAAGTAGGCTGATGCTAGAGTGCTAGTCAGGCACTACCGAGAAATATAAAAGCCCCCAACTTGATGATTTCCCTGCCAGCCTTGAAGTGTGACCATATGCAAAACTATATATGCAAAATTTAACTGTATGTAAAGATGCAAGATCCTCCGTGGCACAGAGTGGTAAGCGGCGGTAACGCAGCCGAAGCTCTGCTCACTGCCGGAGTTCAATTCCAACGGAAGGAGGAAGTTGAATCTCCGGTAAAAGGGGTCAAGGTCCACTCAGCCCTCCATCCATCCGTGGTCGGTAAAATGAGTACCCGACATATGCTGGGGGGTAAAGAAAGGCCGGGGAAGGAACTGGCAAACCCACCCCATATATACGGTCTGCCTTGTAAATGTCGCAAGACGTCACCCTAAGAGTCGGAAATGACTTGCACTATAAGTGCGGGGACACCTTTACCTTTACCTTTAGAGATGCACAAAAACTCCCCGAAAAATTTCAATGATCTTATTAAAACTCTTTGTGTTCTCCTTCATCCTTTGGATGTTTTGCCTCTAAAATGTAAATGTACTGCCTTCAAGTCAGTTCCGACTTATGGTGACCCTATGAATAGGGTTTTCATGAGGCCGAGATGCAGTGACTGGCCCAAGGTCACCCAGTGAGCTTCATGCCTATGTAGGAATTCGAACCCTGGTCTCCCAGGTCATAGTCCAACACCTTAACCACTACACCACACTATATTATTGTATTTTTAGGGCTTCAATGTTTAATCCAGGGCAGGGAAATCTTCTCAGCTCAAGGGCCACATTGTCTCATAGGCAACCTCCCAGGGGCAATGTTGCAATGCTCATCGTGGCCAGATGCAAAAGTGGGCAGAGTGACATATACGCCTCTGATGTTTGTGTTGGATTGCAACATTCCAGCCGTGCAGAGGCCAGAGGCTTCTACACCTTCCTCTCACCCCCATGTCCTCAGCCTCCATCCAGTAAAGCAAGCATGGTCACAGTTGAAGGAAGAACTCCAGCCAGGCAAAAGCACTCAAGGAGGGCATGGAGCAGGGCTGATGGCCGGAAGAGAGGAGGATGTAGCCAAAAGAAAGTCCAACGGGCTGGATTTGGCCCCCAGGCCTGGTGTTCCTCTTGTTTAGCCAATTCATTAGTCTGGTTATGATTTTTAAGAACACCTTTTGATCAGCTGAAAAGGTGTTTCAATTCACTGGGCAGGAGGCTTTTTTGGTAGAGAGAATTTTAAAATACAAGTACTTATAGAGCCAGTGCGTTGCAAGTGCCTTCTTAACAACAGCATTCACTCCTGCGTGTAAGAGAACAGAGAACGCCTGCTATAACAGATGCATGCATCATTCAAAAACAACAGCAAATGGAGATAATGTACTTTTGTTTCAGAATTGTTTCTATGCCAATTTATGCAGTTAATTGATCAGTCAACTAAAATTCATTTGAATGAATACGATCTCTCATGGTTTCAGATATCCAGCCTTTAAAAAGTATTTCTAAGAGGACTGAAATTGACTATACCAGAATCTGCTCAATATGGTTTAATCAATTGAATACCTTCTTTGAATTTTTTTAAGAAGAAGTGAATTTCTCAGTAGCATTAAGGGTAAAGTCAGTTCTTCTTGAAGCAAAAAAAAATCATCCAAACCAGATTTTTTTTTTTTTTGCTTGTTTATTTCTTGTCTGTCCTTATGCTTACAGGTTGTTAATTTAGCCAGAACTAGAATTTCATACAGTTTCACGAGCCATTCATTGTTATCTCGTTGTCTCACTCTCTCCCATGGCCTCCCATAAAAGCTCTGCCCCTCTTTACAGAGCCCCAGTACAGATGGTTTCAAAACAAAACAAGGCCAACCTTTGCCATATGCAGTCCAGGTGTCTGCCAGAGGCGAGTTCTTCCTTTGCTTCTGCTTTACTGTTTTTCCATAACCCCCAATGATTACTGCTATATTCCAGCTCCTCCTGAGCAACATGCCAGGCAGCTACAACCAAAACCAGCCCAAGAGCTGCCAGCCCTGTGATACTGAGGCCTCGCTTGGAACAAAAGCAACCCAAAGATGGGCCAGTGAAAATATTGACTTTCCAGCTAATAAAACTGAATTCCATGAAAGCTACAACTTCAAACGTAGAAAATCCATCAGCATTTCATAAATATTTGAAAGCATGGGATTGTGGCTGGGGCTAGAGCTGTAGAGGAGGCCTGTGGCTTAGCAGGCAAATGGAGGGGGCAGGTGGTGTGCAGGCCACTGGGGTCAGAAGGATGCCTCAACATTGCCAGTGAGGAGGGGAGCCACACAACCATCATGCTAGACCGCATGCAGAGAGCCTGGCTTTTCCTAGAGGAAAGGGTAATATGCCTGCAGCAATAAGATTGTATCCTCACCTGATGTGACTCCCGACAGCTGCCATTATAAGGGGTTAGTCAAATTTGTGAAAGGGAAGCCTAACAGTGGCAGGCAATAAGGATGGTTTGATGGAATTATGTCGATTCACAAGCATCATGTCATGGAATAGCATTGGCTGGGAATAGGGTTGGGGGAGAAATTCAATTCAGTTCACATTTAAAGCCTCATCTATCAAGTTTCCACTTTCTGAAACAATATGAGAACCGAAACACAGCCATCCTTTGAAATTCACACTTATCTGAATTTTGCAATGCAGTTTTCCAACTGAAGAGTGTTCACAAAATGCATATATTAGGGGAAGGTGTGGATAAAAATGAATACAGTGAAAATAACATGCAAAAATGCACTATATTAGCAGAAATTAACTAAAATGTGTACATACATCTGAATGAATGAATGAATTTATTTAATTCGGTCCAAGACCAGCAATTTTGACACAAATATAAGTACATATAAAATACATTTTACCCAAGCCTGATACCAGGTGATAAAATAATTGAAATAAAAATTAAGATAATTGGACTAAGCTCTTTCTGCGAGCCATGGCCACAACACAGAATTTTGCAACCATATCCGTGATGAATGGATCTTGATCTTCAAGTAAAACATGGACTTCATTTTCTTCAAAAGTTCTGATCCTTTTAAGAAGGCAGGGATAGATGAACAGAGTGCGAAGATCAGAATAAAAGTGACAATGTAACATAATGTGCTCCACCCCTTCCACTGCTCCGGAGTCACAGATACAGTGCCTGTCTGCATAGGGCACTTTCTTATACCTCCCGTCAAGTATAGCCGAGGGAAGAGCATTAAATCTGGCCTGGGAAAATGCCTTTCTGTACTTGGGAAGACTCAAAGTAGTTAGGTAAGTCGCAAGTGCGGGCACCTTTGCACTGGGCTTAATATAGGGAAATGCTGACAACTGACTCATATTAAACTAAACTTCTATGTCCCTAATACGTTGCATGGTGAGTTCTTTGGCTTTGAAATAACCCAGTTGTAATATAGCTGACTGGGAGAAGCCTAAGGACAACAACTTAGAGGTCACCATATGTTTTCATCTAGATTGGAAAAGGTCGGTAAGGATTAATGGGGCAAGACCCTGGGGGGCAAAAATCAGCTTAAGCCACAAATTTATCCTATAAGCCCACGCCCTGGTCTCAACCAACAGGGTGTCTACCTCTCGGCATAATGCAATGTTTGGTACACAGCTGGGCAGGCCTAAAATGCCCCTAATGAATTTTGATTGAACATGTTCGAGAGGGGCATAGTTGCCTTGAGGGCATAACTGTGTTCCATATAAGAGTAGGGGAATTACTCTGGTGTTAAAAACCAACATTGCCGAAGGGGTGTATTGACCCCCTTTGGAGAAAAAGAACAAGAGAAGCACCCTAGTGCTTCTCTGTGCACTTTCACCAGCATTTCTTAAATGATACTCCCAGGAACCCGATGAATGAAAAATAATCCCCAGATATCTATAAAATGGAACTTGTTCAGTCGGATGGTTGTTCAGCCACCAACGATGTTTGGATCTTTTATGGGTAAATATTATGATCTTAGACTTGTCATGATTAATTTTAAGATGTTCTGTCTCACAAAAAGAGCCAAGCGCTTTTAGAAGACGACGCAAACCCACACAGGTTAAGGACAGTAGGACAGCGTCGTCAGCATACAGAAGAGACAACAATGATCTACCCGCTAGCATGGGAGGGTGGGCATTTTCCACAGCAAGATGTTTAATTAGGGGATTAATATAACAATTAAACAGCAATGGCGCAAGGACACACCCCTGCTTAACACCGTTATGTGTTGGAATAGAAGCTGATAACTGGCCCGCTTGATTGCATCTAACTTTTAAAGAGGTGTTCCCGTACAGGTTCTGAATCAAGGTGAGTAATCGCCTATCTTATACTCCCTCAGTTTTTCCCATAGCCTGTCCCTCGGGATCAGGTCGAATGCAGATTTAAAATCAATAAATGCCGCATACAAAGATCCACCAGAGGGGGACATGTACTTTTCCATGAGATGTTGCAATACCAGCCCCTGGTCAAGGGTGGAGCGACCTGCCCTGAAACCAGCTTGTTCCTCTGCTAGGATCTTATCAGCTTCAAGCCACTCCTGAAATTTGACAAGCAGGTGGGAAGCATGAAGCTTGCTAATAATACTTAGCAGGCTGATTGGACGATAATTAGTGGGGTCTGATAGTTTCCCCTTCTTAAATATGGGAATTACAATGGCCAGTCTCCAGTCATCAGGGATATAAGCAGTTTGATCAATGTGTGTAAACAGGGCTGCCAAAAGTGGTGCCCACCAGTCCACATTATCCTTGAGGAGTTCTGGAGGCATGTTGTCGCTTCCTGGGACCTTACCCAATTTAAGTTTATCGATAAGCAACACAATTTCCGAGACTGACACTGGGGGCCATTCGGGAAGCAATTCCAATTGATTTGTCGCCTCATCTATACGGTCTTTGAAAGCAGGCTTGGAGAAAATCGACCTAAAGTGAGCTTCCCACGCCGTAGGAGAGATATAAAAATCCACGTTCGCAGTAACAGACTGGCATCCTCTGGCAACCAGTTTCCAAAATTTGGGTTGGTCTCTCATTCTGACTGCTTTTATCAAGTTTTCCCAATCTTCCTTCCTAGCATGTTTTTTTTATTATTATTATTAGAGCTTTATAATTCCTCTTAAGCTCAAAATACTCCCCAGGCAAGGAGGGCAAGTCTAAGGATCTATACTCCCTGTATTTATCCAGCAGTAGGTTCTTTAGGGTGACACATTCATGGTCGAACCATGGTTTGGAGTTATATCGTTGGGCCCTAAGCCTTCTAGTAATTTTGGGGGCTAAAAGTTGGCAAATAGAGGAGATAAGTTCCTGGAAAAGATCTATCACTACAACTGGGGATTGTGCGGTTATTATGGCTTCGCGGATACAAAGGGCTACCTCGGTCTGGAGAAATTTTGACATATTTGTGCCTAGTATCGGGGACCATTTTAAGCGAGCAGGTCTGTGCTCAGCCAACAAATTCAACATTGGCTCACACTCCAAGTAATTTACTTGAGCTTCAAGATTTAAGGTCAAGCACAAAGGTAAGTGGTCACTATCACCCCTCGCCCCCACCTCGCAATATGATACCCTTTCAAAGAATTTGCAGGAGGTTATAAAATAGTCGATGGTCGATGCTCCCTGGTTAGCTACAAATGTAAATTCACCTCGAGTATCGCCCTTTGTAGAGCCGTTCAAGATCACTAGATCAAGAGTATTCGTCAATTGTACAAGAAATAACCTGGTGAAATTGCATTTCTGATCCT
Organism: Rhineura floridana; assembly: GCF_030035675.1. Classification (NCBI taxonomy): domain Eukaryota; kingdom Metazoa; phylum Chordata; class Lepidosauria; order Squamata; family Rhineuridae; genus Rhineura; species Rhineura floridana. Next base: position 28,466,659 of record NC_084493.1, on the reverse strand, counting down.
TAGAGTGCCTCTGCAGAAGAGCATGCTCTTGTTCAGCAATCGGCCGAGGAAGATGAAAATGTGAATACAGCTCCTCATTACTGGCTCCGATCCTAGCGTTAAAATCTCCGGCTATCAAAGCCAGAGATTCAGGATAATTGTTAAGAAGCTTCTCAATAAACCCCTCCAACTTTTCCCAGGCATCTCTGATCTCACATTTCCTGTTTAAAGGGGGGATATACACGTTAATTAACAACAAGGTGAAAAGAGGAAATTTGAGCAATACAGCCAATGCTAAATTGTCCAAAGCCCCAATCCTCATAATAAGAATATCAAGTTTAGTTGTAGCTAGGATTGATAGTCCCCCTTTCGGACGGCCACCCGTAGTACTGGGGATGGCCACAAGCGAATGTACCAGGAAATCATTCAGGAGTAAGTCAACTTTACACCAGGTTTCTTGAAAGAGAATGAGATCATAGTCCTGTATAAAAGTAAGGAACTCAGGATCACGAGCTTTGTTTGCCCAGCCAGCTATATTCCAGGACAGGACAGATACTTGGGCAGACCTGTAGGCTGTATTTAATAAATGAGGAGGGTGTTTATTAGGAGAAATTCACACTAAGATGCTGAAGAATTTTCATGAGTTTTTTTTAAAAAAAATTGCAAAGTGCTGCAGAAATGTGGAGAACTTAAGATTGGGAAAATGAGAAGCAGAGAGAACCAAAAATAACAGATCCTTCCATCTTTAGGTGAGAAGTAAGATTAGCAAAGAGCTTTTTTCTTCCCATCCTGCTTGTGGGCTTCCCAGTGTCTGGTCACCACAGCAGTGCCAGCTGGTGGCTCCATGTCAGTGGGGCAGCAGAATCCACTCTGTGTTTTAATTCAAACTTTCAAAGAGCTGCCCAAGGTGCTGAGAGTTATTAGGAGAGTCCTATTCTCCTCACAGAGTGACCATTCCCAGAGTGGTTTAACAGTCATTCCCTCTTCCCAGAAAACCATGGGAGTTGTAGCTCTTTGAGGGAAACAGGGGAGACCTCTCAGCACCCTTCACAAACTACCCTTCCCAGGATTTTCTGGGGGAAGCCATAAAGTGGAATAATAGTGGGATATGTGTATGGTGTGAATGTGGGTCAGCAACACTTATGCATCCCTTGCAACCGGGACAGGCATCAAGAGTTGCTGTGATAAGGCACCTGTCAAGGGCCCAGCAGGAGACTCACTGAGAAGAGCTTCCTGTACCTGCTCTTCTTCTCTACCTTTGCAACCTCTTGCTCTGGTTCAGATAATGGCAGCAGTGACAGAGGAGCAAGAGATGCCATGGCCTGCTTGCTCATTGGGCCTCTGCCTAGCAAGGAGCAGGTGTTGTCAATGAGGTGGAATAGCCATGGGCAATAATGCCAGTAGTGAGGAGGTAGATTCGCTGAGGAAGGAGAACCATGGATGGTGTTCTGCCCAAAGGCCCTCTAAAACCTGGAGCTAGGGATGGGAAATAAATTCAATTCTGTTTACATTGAAGCTGAATCTATCAAAACTTTCCAAAACAATATGAGAAGCAAAACTGCTAAATTCACACTTATCCAAATTTTTGAAATACAGTTTTCAACCAAACTGTTTTCACAAGATGGCATATATTAGAGGGAAAGTGTGTAAAAATTAATATGTTTTTGAAAAAAGCATACTAAAATTCATTATATTAGGAGAAACTGCTTGCAGCAGAACTCTCCCCACTTGCAATTCCCAGCAAGTGGTATTCAGAGGTATACTGCCTCTGGTGGAAGTAGAACATGGCCATTGGGTTTTTAAATTGTTTTTAAAAATGTGTTTTTAAATTTGTATATCTGTATATTTGTTTTTAATGTTTTTAATTATTGTAAACCACCCAGAGAGCTTCAGCTATGGGGTGGTATACAAATGCAATAAATAAATAAAAATAAAAATGTGTACACTCATCAAAGCTGCAGACAAAAATGTTTTCAGTAGGAGGAATTCATGTTAAAATACTGAAGATTTTTCACATAGTTTTTTTAAGAAAACAGATCGCAGATTGCTGCAGAAATGTGGAGAACTGAATTTAAGACTGGAAAAATGAGAAATGAAGAGAACCAGAGACGGACAGGCCTTTCCATCCCTACCTGGAGCCTGCATTGCTGCAACTTCAATTTGGGCCCTTGCCGTAAGGGAAAGCTGACTCAAACCTTTGCAAAAACAGCACTAAGGAAGTGTGTGCTAGATCTTGTTTCTAGAAACCCAGGCACAAAGGAGAGAGACCTTCAAAAGTGCCATATATCTTGATCCAGTGTATTGCAAGACAAAAGATTCTTTCTGAGGAGGCCAACGTGTTCCTTCTTGTGATATAATGGAATTTCTAAGATTCACATACACACAATTGCCTTGACACCAATTTGTTAAACAGGATGCATTTCTTCTCTTAGACTTGCTCCTAGGGATGGAGGAGAAATTGGATTCAGATTGCTTTTAAAGACAAACCTGAAATACTAATTCACACTTTCTGAAACGATGCTCAAACTGATATGCAGCCAGCCTTCAAATTCGCATTCCTCTGAATTTTGCAATGCAGTTCTCTAGCCATGTAATGTGTACAAAAATATATATACTAGGTAAAGTGTGCATGTAAATGCATATATTTATGAAAATAACAAACAAAAATGTATTATATTAGGGGAAATTGCTTTGCAAAAATGTGTATGTTATGAAAAAGTGCATGCAAATGTGTATAGTCAGAGAGACTGACACTGATGCTGATGAGTTATCATGAGGCCTTTTTTAAAAAAGCAAATTTAATGTGGAAATGTATAGAACTGAAATTAAGAGTGGAAAATGAGAAACAGAGAAAAATGGACATACAGCCCATCTCCGCTTGCTCCTAAAGAAAAGGTGTATGTCTCAAAACACACATTGGACTTTAAATGTCATGTGTATAAAAATGTACAGACTAGCGTAAAGTGTGAATATAAATGCATATATTGAATACAATTATTATTATTATTATTATTTATTTCATTTCTAAACCGCCCATAGCTAATAGCTCTCTGGGCGGTGTACAAAACAAGATTAAAATACAATATTAGAATAAAATCAGTAACAAAAAGCAACAAAATTAAACTAAAACATTAAACATAAAAACATTGAACATTAAAATGCCTGGGAGTATAGCCAGGTCTTAACCTGGCACCTAAAAGAAAGAACTGTAGGCGCCAGGCGTATCTCCTCTGGTAAGCTGTTCCACAGTTCGGGGGCCACTACAGAAAAGGCCCTAGATCTAGTAACAATCCTCCGGGCATCCTGGTGAGTTGGTACCCGGAGGAGGGCCTTAGATACTGAACGAAGTGAACGGGTAGGTTCATAGCGGGAAAGGCGTTCCACAAGGTATTGCGGTCCCACACCGTGCAAGGCTTTATAGGTCAAAACCAGCACCTTGAATCTGGCTTGGAAACAAATAGGGAGCCAGTGCAAGCGAGCCAGGACAGGTGTTATATGCGCGGACCGATTGGTCCTCGTCAACAACCTGGCTGCCGCATTTTGCACTAGCTGAAGTTTCCGAACAGTCTTCAAGGGCAGCCCAACATAGAGTGCATTACAGTAATCCAGTCTAGAAGTTACCAGAGCGTGAACAACTGAGGTGAGATCATCACTGTCCAGATAGGGGCATAGTTGGGCTACTAAGCGAAGATGGTAGAACGCATTCCGTGCCACCGAGGCCACTTGAGCCTCAAGCGACAAGGAAGGGTCAAAAAGGACCCCCAAACTACGAACATGTTCCTTCAAGGGGAGTGTAACCCCATCGAGAACAGGAGAAACATCCACCATCTGGGAAGGGAAAGAGCTCACCAACAGTGTCTCAGTCTTGTCTGGATTGAGTTTCAATTTATTAGCTCTCATCCAGTCCATTATCGCGGTCAGGCAACGGTTTAGCACATCAACAGCCTCACCTGAAGAAGGTGAAAAGGAGAAGTAGAGCTGCGTGTCATCAGCGTACTGATGGCAACCCACTCCAAAACTCCTGATGACCGCACCCAGAGGCTGCATGTAGATGTTAAAGAGCATAGGGGACAAAACCGACCCCTGAGGGACTCCACAATGGAGAGTCCAGGGTTTCGAGCAATGTTCCCCAAGCACTACCTTCTGGCGACGATCCGCTAAGTAGGAGCGGAGCCACTGCCAAGCAGTGCCCCCAACTCCCAACTCCGCGAGTCTCCCCAGAAGGATACCATGGTCGATGGTATCAAACGCTGCTGAGAGATCAAGGAGAATCAACAGGGTCACACTCCCCCTGTCCCTCTCCCGACAAAGGTCATCATACAGGGCGACCAAGGCTGTTTCAGTGCCAAAACCGGACCTAAAACCGGATTGAAACAGATCCAGATAATCGGTTTCATCCAAGAGCGCCTGGAACTGGCCAGCGACCACCCGCTCCAAAACCATTCGCCACCGGTCTATAGTTGTTCAACACATCTGGGTCCAAAGAAGGTTTCTTTAAAAGAGGTCTTACTACTGCCTCCTTGAGACTACCAGGGACTACACCCTCTCTCAAGGAGGCATTTATTACCTCCTTGGCCCAGCCGGTGGTTACAGCCCTGCCAGTCTTCACCAGCCAAGATGGGCAAGGGTCCAGAGCAGACATGGTCGCCCGCACCATTCCAAGCACCTTGTCCACTTCCTCGAGCTGCACCAACTGAAATTCATCCAATAATAAAGGACAAGGCCACGCTCTGGACACTTCAATGGATTCATCTGTCATAACATCAGAGTCTAAGTCCCGACGGATGCATACAATCTTGTCCTGGAAGTGCTCCGCAAATTTGTTGCAGCGGGCTTCCGATGTTTCCTTAGTATCATGAGGGCCAGAATGTAGAAGCCCTCGTACCACCCTAAAAAGCTCCGCTGGGTGGCAAAGAGATGATCTAATGGTGGTAGCAAAATAAGACTTTTTCGCCGCCCTAACCGCTTTTATGTACAACTTAGTGGAAGCACTTACCAAGGAATGATTACATCCGTCAGGAGTTCGCCTCCACCTGCACTCTAGCCTCCTTCTCTCTTGCTTCATCACTCTCAGCTCCGGGGTATACCACGGTGCTGTATGAGTTCTGCACCGAAGGGGCGCGCGGGAGCGATCATGTCGATGGCCCGGGTCATCTCCGTATTCCACAGGTTAACCATGGTCTCGACAGGAGCACCAGTGCTATCAGCCAGAAAAACTCCCAGAGCCCTCTGGAAAGCTACAGGATCCATAAGCCTCTGGGAGCGGACCAACTTAATAGGTCCCCCACCTCTGCAGAGGGAAAGGGCTGTTGTGAGTCTAAAACTCAGCAAGCGGTGATCTGTCCATGACAACGGAGTAGATGAAAAATACCCCACCCTCAGATCACCATCTCCATGACCAGTGGCGAAGATCAAATCAAGAGTATGTCCTGATACATGTGTCGGGCCAGTAACAATTTGAGACAGCCCCATGGTTGTCATGGAGGCCATGAAGTCCTGAGCCGCCCCGAGCAAGACAGCCTCGGCATGGATGTTGAAATCCCCCAGTACTACGAGTCTGGGGGACCTCAACAATACCTCCGAGACTATCTCAGTCAGCTCAGCTAGGGAAGCCGTTGGGCAGCAAGGTAGGCGGTACACCAACAGTATTCCCAGTCTGTCTCCTTGGCCCAGCACAAGATGAAGACACTCCAAACCAGTCGCCGTCTGGACAGGGTGCTTGGTGAGAGAGAAATAACTCCTATAGACCACAGCAACCCCATCTCCCCGGACCTCAGATCTACCACAGTGCTGCACCAAATACCCAGGTGGGCAGAGCTGGGAGAGAGCAACTCCTCCCTGCTCACCCACCCAGGTCTCGGTAATACACACAAGATCGGCACCTTTCTCCACGATCAAATCGTGGATAAGGGGGGTTTTATTAGCGACCAACCTGGCATTTAAAAGCAGCACCTGGAGATCCGAGAGCTGGCTGACAGTACAACCAACAGTCCTGTGTATATGAGGAGAACCGGAACAAGGCACAGACACAACTTGTCTGGGACGAGTTCCCCTTACCTGGCACGTTCTCCTCCCAACACCATACCTCCCATTACCCGTCACTACGTTAATTGGGGCCCCCGAAACTCCCCTTGTTAGGGCCAGAGTATGTTCTCCCAGGCACATCATAAAATAAATCTAATATGACAAAACACTAAAAAACAACACACAACACAATATTCACACACATCCACTCAATCTCATTCACACAACAACCAACCAACAAACAACAACAATTAAAATACAGCCAAACAACAACAATAAATAACATTAAAAGCCCTCCTCCATAACAAGCCTTGTCTACAGGAAATATCGTCAACAGTGCTGGAAAATGTTCCTCATACGTTCTCCTGCCGCCGCCGCCGCCACCAGCCGGACCACGACGACAACCTGGCCTTCTCCTGCGGTGCTCTCACCACCACCAGGCCAGGATGTCTATGATAGAACCGTTCCGTGTGGCAGTCTCTCGTTGTCGTCACTCCACGCCAGGCCGTCCCAAATCACACCCAGAGCCCAACCAGCCTCGTCAGTGCTCTCACTACCGACGGGCTGCTACACGGCCCCTGGGCATTCACTCGAGCATCTGCGCCGTTCTCCACACCCCGGCCATCTTGCTGTACCAACGTCACTCCACGCGGCGTCCTCCATGCCCCAGCCAAGCCTCTTCCCGTCTCCTGCACCGCTCCATGCGACATCCTCCGTGCTGTGCGCCTGGACCCTTTCCGTGATGCTCTCACCATCACAGGGCCAGGCCCACCACGACGCCCCAAGCCCCGCGTGCAACGCTCCGAGCCCAGCCGACTCATCAGTGCTCTCACCACTGACGACAGGCCGGCGCTCCCCGCGGCCTACGGCCGGGCGAGCAGTGGCCCAAACCAGAACTCCAATGGTCCACAGCGGCGGCGGCACAGCAACGACACAGCCCGCAGCAAAAACGGACGGGCCAGCAGCGGCAACAACACCAGCCGCAATGATAGGCGACACAGTCCGCAGCGTCGGACAGGCAACGGAGAGAATGACCCAGCCACAACAACGGCACCCCGAGGAGCAAACAAGGCAGCAGCAGTCCACAGCGACAGCAACGAGCGACAACGGCACCCCAACGGCACCCCAGGTACACAGTAGTTGACAGACAAGCAGGCAGGCAGATGGAATGATGGTAAGTAATATTTTAAAAGATAAAACGCGGAGCTCCCTGCTGAGCTCCCTGCTGAGCATCCGCCTCAGTCGCCATCTTTGCCTTCCTGTGTTATATTAGGGGAAATTGCTTTACAAAAATGTGTATATTATGAAAAATTGAATGTACACATGTGTATATTTGGATAAATTGGCACTAAGATGCTGATGAATTATCATGAGGTGTGAAGCTGTGGAAGACTGAACTGAGGAGTGGAAAAGTGAGAAATAAAGAGAAAGTGAAATTGACCAATTCATCTCTTCTGGATCATTCCAGAGTGTACGACATGGAATAATGGGCTCAAGTTACAGGAAAACAGATTTCAGCTGAACATCAGGAAACCAGCAAGACAGTCTCTTTCAAGTGAATGCAAAGGATTGAGGGTTCTGACTTTCTTCCCTTTACCCATATCTATTCAGAGTCCTTATATGTTAGATGTTAGCTCTTCTAATCTTGCAGGTTTGCAACAGCAGTCATTTGAATAGGCAGATTTTAACGGTGGAGACCCCACTGGAGAATTTTTGGGTCTTGGGAGTTATCAGGAAAATAAATGAGGAGTCAGACAGCTGAATATTCTTATAATATGCTATCTGTTCATGTCTTGCACACTACAGCTATTAAATGCACTCGAGGTAGCCTTGGCCATATCAGAATCATAAATCAGAAATACATATCAGAAGTGGGTATATTGTAGCATACAATTAATACATAAAGTATAGAAACCTTGTTGTATAAAACCTTTTCCGGCTGATAGGACCGGCGCTCCTGTTGAAGCCCTGGTTAATCTGTGGAATGCGGAGATGGCCCGGGCTGTCGACACGATCGCTCCTGCGCGCCCTCTCCTTTGCAGAGCTCATTCAGCTCCTTGATATACTCCAGAGTTGAGGGCGATGAAGCAAGATAGGAGGCGGCTTGAGCGGAGATGGAGACGAACTCCTGATGAATGCAACTATACGCTGGTTTGTGCTTTCACCAAGCGGTATATAGGAGTGGTGAGGGCGGCGAAAAAACAATATTTCGCCGCCACTATTAAGGCATCTCTCTCCCGCCCAGCGGAGCTTTTTAGAGTTGTCCGAGGGCTACTCCATCTAGGCCTTCAGGACACTGTAGATACTTTGGTGGCCCACTGCAATGAGTTTGCTGAGCACTTCCAGCATAAGATCTTGCATTCGTCGGGACCCAGACTCTCATTTTATAGCAGTTAACCCTAGTGAGGTGTCTGGTGCACAGTCTTATCATGTTTTGTTGGATGAGTTTCAGTCGGTTCAGTTCGAGGATGTGGACAAGGTGCTTGGACAGGTACGTGCAACCACTTCGGTACTAGATCCTTGCCCCTCTTGGCTAATAAAAACTGGCAAGGAGGGAACAGTTGGCTGGGCCAGGGAAGTGATAAATGCCTCCTTGCGAGAGGGAGTGGTCCCTGGCTGTCTGAAGGAGGCAGCAGTGAGACCACTCCTGAAAAAGCCTTCCCTGGACCCAGAGGATTTCAGCAGCTACAGACCAGTGGCAAATGTTCCATATCTCGGCAACATCTTGGAACGAGTGGTTGCTGACCAGCTCCAGGCGCTATTGGATGAAACCGATTATCTAGATCCATTTCAATCGGGTTTCAGGCCCGGTTTCGGCACTGAGACGGCCTTGGTCGCCCTGTTTGATGATCTATGTCGGGAGAGAGACAGAGGGAGTGTAACTCTGTTGATTCTCCTTGATCTCTCAGCGGCTTTTGATACCATCAACCATGGTATCCTTCTGGAGAGGCTTGCGGAGTTGGGAGTTGGAGGCACTGCGTGGCAGTGGTTCCGCTCCTACTTGGCGGGCCGTCTCCAGAAGATAGTGCTTGGGGAACATTGCTCGACACCGTGGGTACTCCAATGTGGGGTCCCGCAGGGTTCGGTTTTGTCTCCCATGCTTTTTAACATCTATATGAAGCCGTTGGGTGCGGTCATCAGGAGTTTTGGAGTGCGGTGTCACCAGTACGCTGATGACACGCAGCTCTACTTCTCCTTTTCATCTTCCTCAGGTGAGGCGGTCAACGTGCTGAACCGTTGCCTGGATGCGACAATGGACTGGATGAGAACTAACAAACTGAGACTCAATCCTGATAAGACTGAGATGCTGTTGGTGGATGGTTTTTCCAATCAGATGGTGGATACATATCCTGTCCTGGATGGGGTTACACTCCCCCTAAAGGAACAGGTTCGTAGTCTGGGAGTCGTTCTAGACTCTTCCCTGTCACTTGAGGCTCATGTAGCCTCTGTGGCACGGAATGCGTTCTACCAACTTCGATTGGTAGCCCAGCTACGTCCCTACCTGAGTAAGGAGGATCTTACATCAGTAGTACATGCTCTGGTAACCTCACGTTTGGATTACTGTAATGCGCTCTACGTAGGGCTACCTCTGAAGACGGTTCGGAAGCTACAGCTGGTGCAAAATGCGGCAGCCAGACTGCTAACAAGAACAAAGCGGTCTGACCATATAACACCTGTTTTGGCCTGCTTGCACTGGCTTCCAATACGCTTCCGGGCCAAATTCAAAGTGTTGGTATTAACCTATAAAGCCTTATACGGCGCGGGACCTCAATATCTGTCGGAAAGCCTCTCCCGCTATGAACCGGCTTGTACACTACGGTCTGCTACGAAGGCCCTCCTCCGGGTCCCGACTCATAGGGAGGCCCGGAGGGCAGTGACAAGATCAAGAGCCTTCTCAGTGGTGGCCCCCGAACTATGGAATAGTCTCCCCGAGGAGGTTCGCCTGGCGCCGACACTATCATCCTTTCGGCGCCAGGTTAAAACCTTTCTCTACTCCGAGGCATTTTAATTTTTTGTTAATGATTGTAATGTTTGTAATTTGATTTTAGCCTTTGCTGTTTTTAGATTGTGAAATTTGATTTTAGACTGATGTTTTTGTATTATATTGTATTTTATTGTATGTATGTTCACCGCCCAGAGAGCTATTGCTAGTCGGGCGGTATATAAGTTTTAAAAAATAAAAATAAAAAATAAATTCAGGGTACAGCATCTATTATGCTACACTGCTGCAAAAGACTGAGTCCAAGTTCCAAGTCTTACTAAAACAAGAGTTACAAAGTAGTTGGAAATGCATGCAATTCAGTCTTCCTTCTTTGACTAGTACTATAAGAGCACTAGTAAAGTACAATTCAATCAACCCTACTTTTATATATGAGGCTATACCCTATGTCACAACTCAGACTGTTATCATGGCTGCATGAGATCACAACTCATACTGAAGTATGTCAGGTGTTTCAGAGAACATGGTCCATTCCCACAGCAGTGCATCTCGTGTTTACTTCTAATATGGCAGATTGCCTGGAACACTGGCTGCTGCAACATTCCATTTCCCGCAACTCCATATAAGGCTGTTCGTTCCAGACTGTTCCTCTCAGACAGTGTTTTAAACACTATTCTTAAAGACTATTCATAAGACATAGTAGTATTGATACATTTATTTATTTATTGCATTTGTATACTGTCCCATAGCCGAATGTCGTGTCCAGGTTGAGGCTCAGGAACCAGACCAGTTGGTGAAAGCAAATCAGTTTTTATTAAAGTGATATCCAGACAAAGACTACGTCGTCTCATGAACTTTAACTACTAAACATAACCTGCAACAGAGAAGAGTTGACAGAACAAGGAACCACTACTCCCCCTGTCCCTTAAGAAGGGGGCAAACGTGTGCTAATTTTCTCACCAATGAATTTATCTTCATTGGGGGCATAAATACCCACTATCAAAATTTTTATGCCCTGTAAAGTAATTTCAACCCCCACAAATCTACCACTATCATCCAGTAATATCAATTTAGGAAACGATTGTGGTTAATGTAAAGAACAACTCCATTTTTTTTTGATCCAGCCGAAATAAATTCTTCACCCAAATTTTTACAAATCAAATATTTGGAATCTTTCTTCTTAATATGAGTTTCTTGTAAACAAATTATATCCAATTTTAATTTTTTCAAATAATGAAACACTTTGTTTCTCTTCTGCGCCGTGTTGGCTCCATTTATATTCCAAGTTAGATATTTGTAATCCGTCTTTAAGCGTGTATTTTAAAATGTACCTGATGCTCCCTTTAATCCATCATCTTCCTTCCCCTCCTCTGCATGTTCCTGTTGACTTTGTTTCCCAGGAATTATATCCATATCTTTAAGTTTATCTTCTTCCATGTCTTTTGAAGCTTTTCTCAAGAAATCCCTTGCTTTTTGAACAGTATTCAATCAATATTTCTGTTGTCTGAATGTAAAAATCACTCCTTCTGGAACATCCCATCTAAATTGAATTTTGCATTGCTTAAGTTTTTCTGTAAAGAAAGCATATTCTTTTCTCTTACGTAAAAGTCTAATAGGAATTTCTTTCATCACCAGTATTTCCTTACCATCAATTTTAAAGGTATTGTTGAAGTGTTGTTGTAATACCATATCTCTGGTCGTCTTTTTTATAAAGTGAACAAGCACATCTCTTGGAAATTTTTTCATTGTTGCATATCTGGAATTAATTCTATAAACTTTATCTATTTCAAATTTCATCCGATCTTCATTCAAATCCAGAAATTTTACTAAAGCATTAACAATTTTATCTCTGATGTCTTCACCTGTTTCCTCAGGGATTGCACGGAATCTCAAACAATGTTCTTTATTTTTCATTTCAGTCACAGCCATGTACTCCAATTTTTTTTCTAATTCCAGATTTAATATATCTGTTCTATTCTCCAAGATTTGTACCTTTTCTTTAGTATTTTTTGCATCCTCCTTTATTTGCCCAATTGTCCCTTTAATCTCATCCACTTGTGTTTTAATATAGTCTTTTATATCTATCAATTCAGTTTTCATTTCCTGTTTTATATCACTAATCCCTTCCATTATTTTTTGAAACATATCTGGGGGTATAACCCCTTCCTGTGGATCAATTGAACCTCTTCGCTCCTGAGCCTTAGCTGCTTTTCTAGTTGTCATTCTCAAAAGAAGCCTTTAATTCCTGATATTAACCACTGTTCCAAAACCTAGAGGCAGTCTATTTCTTTTTTTTTTCCTCCACCAACAAAAGTTAATATTCCAGGCCTGTTATTATAGTCCGGCCAGCACAGTTCTTATCTACGTCCAGGAATGCAAAACAATTCTGGTTCACAACACCAAGCGATTAGTAACATATACGAACAGCAGATTCGTCCAAAAAGAAACAATCCAAGGAGAAAAATAGTCCAAAATATATTTCCATCAAATAATAATTACCTCTCATCCGTTTTTAATCTTTAAAACTCCAAATTCAGGCCAGCTTTTTGTCGTAAAAAAAAATATATAAATTGTTTACATTTTCTTTCTTCCTTAATTATATTTAAAAGAGAAAAAGTATGACTCACCCAGATTTCTCAGTTGCTGATTCGTAAACAAATCCCTTTTATTGTAGTAATTTAAGCCAAATGATAAGATTTAGACAGAAGGAGGCTCGCTGGTTAAGAACATTTTTAGGAAGAAAAAAAACGCTTTGCTTTTTTTCAGTACAGCTTGTTGGAAGTCCTGACTCCGTCTTCAGCCGATCAGTATGCCTTCTTATCTCAAGGAATTCCTGATCAATTCCAGCAGCCAACAGCTCAACGAAGTCCTGTGGAAAATCTGATCGGTTCACCTATACCTTGGAGAACATTTAAGCCAGTCAAAGTTTCCTCTTGGCTGGCTTTTAAACTGAAAAAAGCTTCCTCTGAGGCAGAGATCTCTCAGAGACAACCACCAGCTGGGCACTCACTTCCGGGAAGTCCCCGTCTGTTGGACATTCAAGGTCCTCGGTCCCAGACAGTTCTATCTCTGAGATTCCCTCCCCCTCTTCTGCTTCTCCTTCACACGACTCTGTCCAAATGACCTCCTCCCTCTCCTCATCGTCTGAAACTTCAGGGCCCCAATCCTGCATCCTGACACCATCCCCTCCTCCATGCTGTGCTCCCCCCCAACTTGTCGGCTTAGGACAATGAGGGAACCATTGATGAAAGTCTCTTATTAAGTCCGGAGCATGGATATCGCTCTCATTTTCCCACAATCTGTCAGCTGGTCCATAACCCTTCCAATGAATCAAATACTGTAGTTTATTACGCTTTCTCCTTGAGTCCAGAATCTCTGCCACTTCAAACTCAGTTTGCTCATCCACTATTAATGGCGCCCCTGGAGATTCCACCGGTCTTAACTCACTGGGAGAGGCGGCTTTCGTTAACAAGGAGTGATGAAACACAGGATGTATTTTAAAAGTATCTGGCAACTTCAGACGATAAGCCACTGGGTTAATTTGCACCTCTATTTCAAAGGGTCCCACTCTCTTATCCTGCAGCTTCCTGCATTTGCCCGGCATCTGGAAGAAGTGGGTAGACAACCATACCTTGTCTCCTATCTGCAGTGGGGTCCCCTCCCGTCGATGTTGATCAGCAACTCGTTTATACTTCACTTTGGCCTCGTCTAATTGTTGTTTCAGTATCTGCTGCACCGCCTGAAGCTCCTGCAGAAATTCCCCTGCGGCCGGTACAGGCATACTCCCTGTACTGCTGGGGAAAGCCTTGGGATGGAATCTATAGTTAGTGAAGAAAGGTGTTTGTCCAGTACTGGTATGCAAGGAGTTATTATAAACAAATTCTGCAAAATGCAAATAGGAAACCCAATCAGTCTGTTGGTAAGACACATAACAGTGCAAATACCTTTCTAAAACAGCATTAAGTCTCTCCGTCTGCCCGTCCGTCTGGGGGTGATGAGCTGAAGAAAGTTTTAGCTCCGTTTGCTGCTGATTCCACACAGCTCTCCAAAATTTAGCTGTGAACTGAGTTCCCCGATCCGAGAATAGGCTATTGGGCAATCCATGCAATCGGTAGATTTCCTTTACAAACAATTTTGCTGTTTCTCTAGTTTCTAAGACTCCTGAGCAAGGAAGGAAATGAGCCATCTTGGTCAATGAATCCACTATGACCAATATAGCTGTCATTCCTTGTGACTTCGGTAGATCAGTTATAAAATCCATGGAAAGGTCCTTCCAAGGTTCACTCGGCGTTGGTAAAGGTTCCAACAACCCTACAGGTTTTCCTGTGTCTGTTTTCGCCTGCATACAGACAGAGCATGATTTTACATAGTTTTCAATGTCTCGGCGCATTTGGGGCCACCAAAAATCCTTAGCTACATTTTGAATGGTCTTAAAAATGCCAAAGTGTCCAGCCGTGATAGAGTCATGACATTGACATAAAATTCTGAGTCTTAGGTCCCCCTTTGGCACATATCTGGCGGCTTTAAACCAAAACAGTCCATCCTTCCAATGGAAACTTACTTCTGAATCCGGATCCTGTTCCATTTCCTGAATGTATCGTTGCATGCATGGATCCCTCTCCTGTGCCTTCTTGAGCGCCTCTTCCCATGAATGCTGGCATAATCCCAACATCAGTTTTTCCGGCGGGACAATGTACTGGGGAGGGCTGCAAACTTCATCTCCTTTATATTGTGGTTGTCTGGATAGAGCATCTGCTCTCTGATTTTTTGCATGGGGATGGTAAGTAATTCTGAAGTTAAACCTGGCGAAAAACTGTGACCAACATATCTGTCTCTGGTTCAGCTTCCGAGCTGTCTGCAGACTTTCCAAGTTCTTATGATCAGAACGCACTTCTATCTGATGCTGGGCTTCCTCTAAGTACTGTCTCCAATTCTCAAATGAGTCTTTGATGGCTAACAGCTCTTTTTCCCACACTGTATAATTTCTTTCGCCATCTTTTAGTTTTCTGGAGAAATATGCACAAGGGTACAATTCCTTCCCATCCATGTCTGGTTGCAAAAGGACCCCCCCCCCGGCTACGTCTGAAGCATCCACTTCGATGACGAAAGGGCGGGTAGGGTCAGCAAAACGCAAAATAGGCTCAGATGTGAATTTCCTTTTCAGTTCCCCAAAATCTCTCGCTGCGTTCTCTGTCCATTGGAACTTTCCTTTTCCCCTTAAACAGTCCGTAAGGGGAGCTGTTAGCTTGGAAAAGCCTGGGATAAATTTTCTGTAGTGATTGGCAAATCCCAGAAAATGTTGTATGTCCTTCTTGGTGGTTGGCTGGCCCCAATCCAATACACAACTCACTTTTCCTGGGTCCATCTCCACTCCTCCTGCCGAGATTCGGTATCTAAGGAAGTCCAAAGATGACAAGTCAAACCCACATTTCTCTAACTTGGCATACAAGTGGTTCTCTCTCAGTTTTTTCAACACAGTTTTCACGTGTTGATCATGTTCTTCCTGGCTCTTTGAAAACACCAGAATATCATCCAGATAACAAATCACGTACTGATCCAAGAGGTCTCTAAACACTTCATTCATAAACTTCTGAAACACGCCAGGAGCCCCACATAGCCCAAAAGGCATCACCAGGTATTCGAATTGACCATAGGAGGTGTTGAACCCGGTCTTCCATTCATCCCCCTCTTTCATTTGAATCAGATTATACGCCCCTCTTAAGTCCAATTTCGTGAAGATTGTTGCAGAACGCAGTCGGTCTAACAACTCCAGAATCAGGGGCAATGGATAACTGTTAGGGATGGTAATTTGATTTAAGGCGCAGTAATCATTACAGGGTCTGAGTTCACCTCCTTTCTTCTTTACAAACAGCAAGGGGGCCCCTGCAGGGGATTGTGAGGGATGGATAAATCCTCGCTTCAGGTCTTTGTCCAAAAACTCTCTCAGAGCTGCTCTCTCTGGCTCTGTAAGGGACTAAATTCTTCCAGCTGGAACGCTTGCTCCTGGCACTAGATCAATAGCACAGTCATAAGGGCGATGAGGGGGCAAGGACTCTGCTTCCTTTTCATTAAACACATCCTCAAAATCCACATATTTCGAGGGAAGCACCACTTCCTTGACCTCTTGCACAGCTCCTGCCAGGGCTTTTACGGTTATCTCTAGCTGACAGTTCTTGTGACAGTACTGAGAAGTGAACCATACAACCGCATCCTTCCAGGCTATTTTTGGGTCATGCTTTGCTAGCCAGGGCATTCCCAGAATCACATCAAAGTTTGAGAGATCTGACACATACAAGGAAATGAGCTCTTCATGCCCAGGAATTTCTAGCTTCAATTCCTCTGTGGCTCGAGTCACTCCACCCAACTTCAATGGTCTGCCATCAATAGTTTCAACTGACAAGGGGGTTTCTAATTTCCATTGGGAGATTCGGTGACGTTTTGCCAACTTTGCATCAACGAAATTGGTAGAGGCTCCACTGTCAATCAGTGCTGTAGAGTTGAACATTACTCCTGTGGAAGTTGTAATCTGAATAGGTAGCACCAGTACCCCTTTTGAAGGAGGCTGTGCTACCGGAGGCCCTTTGTACACAGCGGCCCCCAGCCCTCCGGCCTGCACGAGAACTGGGTACTTTAGTTTCCCAATGGCCCTGTTTTATCTCCTGTAAGTCCGCATTCCCTAGCGACGTGGCCTGGCTTTGAACAGTAAAAACAGAGACGTTCCCGACGACGCCTTTCTTTTTCCTCCTCCGATAGCTTCGGACGAGCCCCTCCCGATCCTTCTCCCATGTTACCTGACACCCCGGGAGTCGGAGGGATTTTACTGCGAGAGGCTGAAGCTGAGTATCTTTGTACGTCCTGTTTCCTCTCCAGGTGCCTTCCTTCCAACCAGTGATCGATTTGCAGGCACAGCTGAATCAGCCCAGGCAGATCAGTTGGGGGTGTAGTTCTGGCCAGATCATCCAAGATCTCGGCATTCAGTCCACTTCGGTACATAAACATCAGGGCTAAGTCATTATAACCAGTTTCCTGGGCCAGAATTTTAAAGGCATTGGTATACTCTGAAACAGTTCCTTTCCCTTGTTTCAAAGCGCTCAATTGCCTCGCCACAGTCTCCACTCTTTGGGGGTCCTGAAACATCTCAGTCATGGCTTGCATAAATCCTCTATATCTTCCTAGGATGGCATCCTTTCTGACCAGATAGGGAGTGACCCACTTGGCAGCTTCCCCTTCCAATAGACTGATCACGAAGGCCACTTTGGCCGCATCACTAGGAAATTCTGCATTCCTAATGTCCAGGTACATTTCACATTGAGCCACAAAGGTGGAGAGTTGGTCACTCTGTCCCGCATACTTAGGTGACAATCCAATCGGAATCTTAACCACAGTGGCTGAAGGGGTTGTCCGCATTTGGGCTATCGTGGATTTCAAAGTTTGGTTGTCAGTTTTCAATGCCCTCACCAACGCCAACAAGGTTTGGACATCTGCCTGCAGATCTGCAACATTAGTTTTCAGCTGTCGCACTTCCTCCGCCTCAGAAGTGGGCTTTGTCCCCCCTGCTGTTCCCTGTTCCATTTTGTCCCATTCAAGTGCCAGGAGCATCGAGGGTTGGGTAGGTGGTTCTGTCAAACTGTTGTGTCCAGGTTGAGGCTCAGGAACCAGACCAGTTGGTGAAAGCAAATCAGTTTTTATTAAAGTGATATCCAGACAAAGACTATGTCGTCTCATGAACTTTAACTACTAAACATAACCTGCGACAGAGAAGAGAGTTGACAGAACAAGGAACCACTACTCCCCCTGTCCCTTAAGAAGGGGGCAAATGAGCACGAATTCTCTCACTCCGCCTCAAAGTGCCCTCATCCACACCCCACCTCTCCCCCTTCTTTTGCTGCCTCTTTTGCTGTCTCCTTGTACGTGGTGAAGGGGGTGCCACCGCCCCCTCCCCTTCTGAGAAATCTGACTCAGGTATGGGGGAAAGCGGGGGGGCAATGCTTAAACCATCTGGCTGTTTCTCCTTGCTTTTTCCTGGATCAGGAGGGGGTTGGATTCCTCCTTGCCCTCCCTCCTTCTCCAACTCCTCCAAGCTCGGAAGGGGAGGAGGCATGGGAAGCTCACGGTAAGAATCTGTGTCTGTTGGACATTCAAGGTCCTCGGTCCCAGACAATTCTATCTCTGAGATTCCCTCCCCCTCTTCTGCTTCTCCTTCACACGACTCTGTCCAAATGACCCCCTCCCTCTCCTCATCGTCTGAAACTTCAGGGCCCCAATCCTGTATCCTGACACCGAAGCTCTCATTGATACATAATAGAATTTAGCTTGCTAATGAAGGCTCTTGGGGGGGGTGAACAATACATAATAAATGGTAGAAGCCCATAACAATCAGGAAGAAACTTCCTAAGTGGTAGAACCATACGACAATGGACTTTGGACTCAAAACACACATTGGACTTTAAAGTATTGTTCTTCAGTATACCTTTTGACATCTCTTCCCACATTCGTTCTTTTGCTTCTGATGCTCCTTTACTTCCCAATACTCTAATCTTGGAAAATGGAAATGGACTGCCTTCAAGTTGATCCTGATTTATGGCTACCCTATGAATAGGGATGTCATGGTAAGTGGTATTCAGAGGAGGTTTACCATTGCCTCCCTCTGAGGCTAGTCCTCCCCAGCTGCCTAGGGCCTGCTCAGCTTGCCACAGCTGCACAAGCCAGCCCTTCCTTGTCTGCAACTGCCAGCTGGGGGGCAACTGGGCTCCTTGGGACCATGCAGCTTGCCCACGGCTGCACAGGTGGCAGGGCACGTAACCCCTGAGCCACTCACTGTGGGGGTGATCTGTAGCTGGCCCTTGACACCCAGGAGACACAAGCGGGGATTTGAACTCACAGACTCTGGACTCCCAGCCAGGCTCTCCTCCCCACTGTGCTATACCAACTGTTACTCTAATCTTAGAACACAAAAAGGATACAAAAACATACCTGGCCTCTATTGTTTGCTGTACATTAGAGATTATTAGGCACCAACTGTTCCAAATCACATGGCTCTAAACAAAACAAGAAAGAAGGTGTCTCCTTTTTTTAAAATCTTTGGCTGCCCCAAAGACATGGCCCTCAAAAGAATATTTTCCATGAGTAAATAGCTGATTACAGAAAACTTTTAAATGTTACTTCAGCCAAGACTGAGCTTAATTGGTTTTTTGAGAAAACAATAACACCATGGTTACATATTTCAAATTGTACCTCATTCTCAAAGTTTTAAAATTCAGAGCCTTACTCCCATTACTGTATAGGAGAGAAAGCTACTGGTCACTCAGGAAGTACAATGGAATGCTAGTGAGTAAGCTCACTTGAACACATGGAATCATACAATCTTAGAGTTGAAAGAGACTTTAGAGGTCCTTCAGGATCTGGGAGAAATTTGATTCAATTCACATTTAAAGCCAAATCTATCGCTTTCACAAGGACCAAAGCAATATGAGAACCGAAACACAGCCATCCGTCAAAACGTGCACTGATCCAAATTTTGCAATGCAGTTCTCTTCCAACCAAATAAGAGTTACAAAAATGCATATATTGTGGGAAAGTGTGCATAAGAATGAATACATCACTGAAAATAATATACATATTGCTTGCAAAATTAGTCAAAACTGCATACAAAAAATATTTCTCCTGATATAATGCATTTTGCATGTTAGTTTCATTCATATATTCATTTTCATGCACACTTCCCTGTAATATATGCATTTTTGTAAACATTGGTTGGTTAGAGAACTGCATTGCAAAATTCGGATAAGTACACATTTCGAAGGATCCCTTGTTTTGGTTCTCATGTGGTTTCAGAAAGTGCAAATTGGATAGATTTCCCTTGAAATGCAAACTGAATCAAATTTCTGCCCCATCCTTAGCAGAGTCTTCCTAGCAGCCAAGTCTCTGCTGCTTACCAGGAGGGAGAGGGGTGAGGCAGCCGGGAAGAGCAGCATGGTGCAAAGAAACTAGCAGAAGTGCCGGATTGGCTCTGCCGGTGTATTTGCACTGTGCCAGTCTCACTGCTGCCTCATCCTTCTTGCTAAGCAGCAGAAACCCAGTTGCCACAAGGTCAGATAATTGGCTCCACCCCACCACGCCATCCATTACTGCTATGGATCCTGAGCTAACCCTGGCAGTGTTATTCACTCTTAAAGCACAGCAGGTCTCCACCTAGTTAGCATCTGGATGGGTACTATCTGGAAGCCACATGCAAACTGTTCTGAGCTCTAGAAAAAAACAGCAAGACAATCCAGCAGTAGACAGCCCAACAAAAAATGAGCCACAGCACAGGGTCTACAGTACGTTTGGTTGGTTTTGATGGGACATAGTTGCAACTAGGGTTAGACAAATCTGTCAGTTTCGGTTCTCTTAGTTTCCCGTTTTTCCAATCAGTTCTTCACATTTCTGTAGCAATTTGTGTGTTTTTTTAAAAAAATCCTCATGAAAATTGTCCAGCATTTTAGAGCAAATTTCTCCTAATAAATACATTTTGTATGCAGTTTTGACTAATGTACACATCTTTGCCAGTAATTTCTCCTCATATAAAATGCACTAATATAGTTATTTTTATGCATACTTCCCCCTAATATATGTATTTTTGTAAATATTGGTTGGTGAAGTACACTACAACATTCAGATATGCCTGTTCCAATATCATACGACTTATTTGTTTTGTATTTGCTGGTCTTTGACCAAAATAATAAATAATAATAATAATAATTTCAGAAAGTGTGACTTTTATATTCTGCTTTAAATGTGAACTAAATCAAATTTCTCCCGCATCCCTAGTTTCAACTAATTTTTGATGCATAGTAGATGGAAGAACTTAAATACTCAGTATGCTGTTGATGCCCAGCTCTATTTCTCTGTAATATCTGAATCAGGAGAGACTGTGCAAGCCCTGGACCAATGCATGGACTCAATGGTAGGCCGGATGAGGGCCAATAAACTGACTCTGAATCCTAGCAAGACAGAGGAGCTGTGGGTTGATAGTTCCCGAGTTCAGATAATTGGTCAGTTGCCTGCTTTGGATGGGGTCGTACTCCCTCTGAAAAAGCAGGTTCATAGTCTGGGGGTGCACCTGGATCCATCTTTGTTGCTAGAGGTCCAGGTGACCTCAGTGGCTAGGAATGCCTTTTTTGGCTGGTAACACAGCTGTGGCCATTTCTGGACCATAATAGCCTGACCACTGTTGTCCATGCACCGGTAACCTCCAGGCGGATTACTGCATTGCGCTGTATGTGGGGCTGCACTTGAGGTTGATCCGGAAGCTGCAGCTGGTGCATAATGAGGCAGTGCAACTGCTCACTGGGGCAGAGTATCACCAACACATCACCCTGCTGCTAAAAGAATTGCACTGGCTGCCCATTAGCTACCAGGCCAAGGTCAAGGTTCTGGTTTTGGTGCACAAAGTCTTATGCACCTTGGGACCAGGATACCTGAAAGGCCGTCTTACCTCTTATATACCCAGTCGATCACTGTCCTCTGCAGGTGAGGGCCTCCTGCAGATACCACCTTATCAGGAGGTGTGTTCTGCACAACATAGGAAACGGACTTTTAGTGTTGTGACACCAACCCTTTGGAATTCCCTCCCCTTAAATATTAGACAGGCACCATCTCTGTTATCTTTTTGGTCCTACTGAAGTAGAGACCTTATCCCAGTCTGAGTCTGTGTTGGAATTTGTTTTTTAAGATGTTTTTAAAGCTTTTTTAAAACAAAGTTTACAAAGATGTTTTGTTTTGATATGTTTTTAAAGATGTTTTGTAATATATTTTAAAGTCTGTTTTTATGCTGTTTCAGAGTGTATTTAGTACTTTTGTTTGCTGCCTACTGGCGGAAGGGCAGGACATAAATCTAATAAATAAATAAGAACTGCTGGATCCAATCAAATGTCCATCTAGTCCATTGTCCATTTCCCAAAAGCCCAGCCAGAACCCCTGGGAACTTAGCAGAATGGTATAAAAGCAGAAGCCCTCTCTTAAAGTCACTACTCCAGCATGTGATATACGCAGGTATACTGCCTTTGAACATGGAAGTCTCATTTATAAAGGCAGTGTCAGAGACAGGAGACTGGGCTACATTAACCTGTAGCGGGATTAGATGTGGTGCTATATTTTGTTCTTCCTATATGCCTGTGTAGCATGGTGCCATCTAGTGGACACTATGGGCACTCTATCAAATATTACAAAAGTGCACAAGGATGAGAAGATGTTTGTTGTACAGTGTGTTTAAAGAATTGGGGCATGGCATAGGGAAGTCCATTGAGTCCAGCATCTGTTCCATTTTGCCATTGTGCCTAATGGCAGTTGATAGTCCTGTCATCAATGTCATTGTCTAAATGTGACATATCAGACTTACAGTAAAGAGATCAGGGACTTGGGGACTTTTTGCAGCTCAGGGGCCACATTTTCTCATAGGCAGCCTTCCAGGGGCCACGTGCCAGTGGTGGATGGAGCCAGAGGCAAAAGGAGGTAGAGCAGCAGATGTGATTCTTCTCTTTGTAGAGCAGGCAACATTTGAGCTATGCAAAAGTCAGAGGTTTCTACACACGCACACAGCCTTATCCAACCAGGCAATGCTACAGGCATGATCTTAGTTCAGGGACACATTCCAGCCAGGCAGAAGACACCTGAGCAGCATATAGAGCCAGGCCGGTGAGGGGTGTGACCTGAAGAGAGTTGTGATGGCCATAGAGAGAGGCTCTGAGGGCCACATTTGGGGGGGCTGACCTGAAGTGCTCCCTGAAAAAAAAGATGGAGAATCCATCTCCACTCACTTCTGCTCCCACCAGCTGGATTGGGCCCTTCTTCCCCTCCACAGAGGCCATCAGTTCCACCTACCCTGTGAGGAAGAACTGGAAGACCATCTGCTCTGGAGGTGACAATATTAACTGGGCTCCCATGAGACTACCTGCTGAGAATGGAGTAACAAGATGCTTACAGAAGGCCCAGGTTCCACTCTGGAAGGCAACAACGTTGGGCTGCACTTTTTGAACTGCAAATAGCCTGTTTCAATCCAAGTTGGACACTACAAGAACCTTGCAACACTTGAATTTGATGCCTGGGATTTTGTGTTTTTCTCTTCCCTCCCCATCCATTTTTCCTTCTGTACCATGTTGTTTTAGATTGTAAGCCTGACAGCAGGGACTATATCATTTTTATTAATTTCTAAGCCACTCTGGGGGCTTTTCCAGCTACACAGCGGGGTGTAAATGTATAGAATAACTAAATATTGACTACTTGGGGCTTTGCCCCTGTGCACTTTGAACACCACCCCCCCCAGGTACTCCCAAACACACATGCACACACACACACAGGGGCTCCCCCTCCCAGGGACTCCCAAACATATACAGAGAGAGAGGGAGGGAGGGAGACTCACACACACCAGGTAACTCCCAAACCTCCACCCCACTCCCCAGGCAACTCCTAATATGTCCATGCCACCCCCAGACAACTCTCAAAACACCTCCATCCCCAGGCAACTTTCAAAATGCCTTCCACCTCCTAGGCAGTGCTCATCTGCAGGAATAGCTTTGTTCATCCCCCAAGCTGCTAAGGCTCATTCAACACCAACACGAAATTGAGCCTTCAGTGTCATTGGCCCAGTTCTCGGGAATGCTCTGCCAACAGAAATTGAGCGAGAGCCTTCCGTTTTAACTTT
Organism: Rhineura floridana; assembly: GCF_030035675.1. Lineage (NCBI taxonomy): Eukaryota > Metazoa > Chordata > Lepidosauria > Squamata > Rhineuridae > Rhineura > Rhineura floridana. The sequence goes on along the minus strand of NC_084493.1, from coordinate 28,443,035 downwards.
TAAACGCCTGCTGAAAACCTTTCTGTTCTGCCAGGCTTATGCAGCCAATTAAGATGATGTCTTATTGCAACAGTTTACCTCTGTTTATACTGTATTTTAATAGTTTTTACTGTAGGTTTTTTTAAAAAAAATACTTGTAAACTCCTTTGATGTATTTAAATGAAATAATGGCATACAAATATATTTATAAATAAAAACACTAAAATGGGCCCCCAGACACTCTCTGCCATCATGTCTCCCACATGCCCAAGCTGCTGGTGCCGCTGCCCTGCTTCAACCTTTTACCTGCCCCCATGTTGTCACTGCTGCCTGCTTGTCCACCTGCCATCCTTGCTTCCATCACTCCCTCGCCTTGCTTGTCTGTCATCCTGCTGCCGTGTCCCACCGCCATGTGTGGCAGCATGACGACTTACAAAAATATTACAGTATATAGTTAGAAATGTTAACTCCACACAAGTTTCATTTTAGATTAGGAACAACAAAGAAAAAAATATTAAAATCGTTAGCATAAAAGAAACGAGTGATTGGGCATGAGAAACAATCCAGAAGGTGCTCTCTAGAGTGAAATGCTTGCAGTCAAAGCAAGCTGCAATAAAGTCAGAATGATTTCAATTAAGTGGCATAAACTTTCTCTGGATGGTACCCAAACATCCTGAAATCAAATTGCAAAGGAGTGCAACAATATGAGTGACAGCAAAGAGAACACACACAAACACATCCAGAAGGAGACCTCCCTCCCTATTTATGCTGCGTAGGTTACAAAGAACAGTGACGTTCGTTTTTACATTGAGCGTGATTTGTGAACTGGTTCACCTTGTCATATTAGTCACTGCAGAAGCATGAGCTGCATCCTAAAATTAAACACACTTTATCCTAAGTCTTGGGCTGGGACCAATTCTCATATATACATACACACCCATGAAATAAAAGTCTAACAGAACTTACATGTGGGGACCTGCAACAAAATGTTGCAGTATGAAGTGCTCCGGTTCAGGATTCCAACCAGCCAGCCAAACATGCCCTCTTCCAGGATTCCACCCCCCTCAATTTTCATACCTGTACCTATCAGTCAGCATTCCATGGCCTCTGAGCCTGCTCAGTCCTCATTGGGCTGCTCTGTGGGGCTGTGCACCAGATTCAGCTGAGACCCGAGGCCTGGACCAAATTGGGATGATTCATTGGTTCCAGGCATTCGTGAGCTGGGCTGAGACAGCCCTGGATTGCTGCAGGTCAGATTGGGCAGCCCAATGTGATCTGGGGCTGTCAGGGGCTGGAGCATCAGGCTGGAAGGAGGGGCAGGAAAAGCCATCAAAGGATGGAGACCTACCTTCTTCCCAGAAAACAATAGAAGCCTGACTCTCTTTCCTGTCTGATGGCCCCCCCTTGAGGCAGCAACCCACTTGACTGATGCCTTCACTCAACAGCTGTTGAGCAGAGGCATTCACCCCCTTAATAAACTACAGTTCCCAGGATGCTTTGGGGGAAGCCATGGCTGTTTAAAGTGATATGCACTGTTGGACTTTTAGCCAGTTCCCTCTGTCAAACTACTCAGGATGCTTGACTTTCAGCCTCCTGGAGTTTCCATATTTGTGGAAAGACAGACAGAGTGTGTGTTGCTTGCTCTGGATCCCTATAAGGATTCCATTAATCACCTAAAAATATATGCACATAATTGTGATTAACAAAACAGAGGTTTTATTGTATTAACAAAACGTTTCAGCTTCCGCCTTCATCAGCTGCCAACATACAAATGCTGTTACCAAGGTGGCAGTTATAGAGCTTTGAGGATGGAATGCTCAGAGGGGCTTCATTTGCAGAAGCTAAGTAGTGGTGGTACTGTCCTCCAGGTTCAGGCCATGCGATGCCAATGTGTCCAGAGAGTATATCTAAAAGTTCTCCCTTTTAGTTAATGCTGCTGGATCTGTTGGCATCTCTATAGCTGTTACAGAAAAGTCCAACAGGCTGCGATCCTCAATGTTGAAATGTTTTGCAACTGGTTGCTCCACTTTTTTTTGTTAAGATTGCCGATTTGTGGTTTCTGAAGCATGTGTGTAGGTCAGTTGTGGTTTTCCCTACATATTGGATATGACATCCTGGTCTTTTGCATTCGATGACATAAATTATATTGCAAGACCTGCAGGTGATGTTCTGTTTGATGTAGTGTCTCAATTTCTAGCATTCCTTTCACACTGCAGTACCTGTTGCCTTATGGAACTGGGACTTTTTCACCAATATACCGCCATGTCGCTCTAAATTTCGTCACACTAGTGGGTGTGGTGTGGCATGACAATGAATGTCATTGGACATTTGGCTATTCCCCCCACCCTCTCTGTACATGTACATTTCGATTCCCCCATGATTCCTCTGTGAAAATGGCAGGAAAGAACTAAATGCTGGTACACCACCCCAAATTTCTTCACTTTACCCCCACAATGGGGTTGCAAACAGATTTTTTTTTCTAGAAGAAATTAACAGAATTGAACACTAAATTGCCACTATATTCCGCCAGATTTCCAGAAGTGACTTTTATGTTGTGTGGAAAATGAAGTAAAATGCAGACATTATCAGGTAAGGAAACATTGGGATAATGGAATAAGCTGCCGTCAGAATGCAGCCTATGACTCTTAAAGTGGTATAAAATGCATGGTGTAGATGTGACTTAGTAATTGTCCTGGACATGCGAGTGGTATTCACTTCAGTCCACCAGCTCCTTTTGCACAGGAGTCTTTCCTTTACTCTCCTCTGAAATGCAGCTTGCAATGTGGCATGGATGATACCAAGAAAAGAGCACTGGGGTCAAATGCACAGAAACAGTCTACCTCCTCTGAATAAGTATTTTCTGGCTCTGGGTGTTGTCAAGGACACTTCTTCTGACACTACAGACACAAATCTTATCTGTGGTCAAGATAGCAGCTGTTAGGGTGACTTTTTGTTCCCACCTAAGGTGGGCTTGCTCACCTCAATTCCCGGGTGGAAGTGCGAGCTGAGGAAAACCTGTTTGACTGCTGGACTTTCAGCCAGGTACCAAGTAAAGACACATAACAAGACTTTTTGATCAAAACGTGGGTCTCAAGCTCACACAGACACGACAGTCTGGCGAGGAAGAGAGCCCTGTTTATTATCTGTTTCACCATTTTATAGGTTTCTCAAGTAAAAATATTAGCAGACGGAATACATCATAACATAAAAGGAGAAATAACAAGCCCAAACTACATATCACTTGTTGTATTTCAAAGCCAGGATGTTGTTTCTTTGGAAATCAGGAGTATGAACAGTATTCTAAAGTGAGACAATGTTAGGAGGGGCTTGGATTGACGCTTAGGGATCATAAACATGAAAACCCATACATATAAAGGGTCACTCTAACTGCTACAATTTTAATGGGAACTATGGAATTGTTTTGCTGATTTTGCAACAAAAAGATATGTGGGCGTGAAATGAGGTAAAGGGCAAGGAGAGTAGAACAGAATGTAGCTATCTTCTCAAAACAATGCTGCAGCCTCGCAGGCACCTCTGAGGCTGGGTTCCCATGCAAGGGAAAACAAAACCCAGGGAGCTTAAGCTTTCTAGTTTTGCCTGTTAGAGCCTATGAGGTTTTTGTTGTTTCAGGCCCTGGGTTCAATTATTCCCAACAATTCCCTCCTTTCAGCCCTCTTAGACATCCTGCGTCTAAGAGATGGCTGCTTCATCTTCCTTTGGCCACACAGAAGGGGGGCGTCTCAGTGTGAGGAGACCCCATACGCATGTGTATATCTGCATGTGTGCTTCTGATTGAACTAAAAAAACTAAGGCTCTTTCTAACAAACAATGAGATTCACTGTGGGTGGGGGTATATACGCCAAGGAATAAGATAACATTTATACAACAGCGTTTAACTCTGCGCTTGTTTTCCTCTGCACAAAACCTCTGGAACGCATCACCAGCCATGCCATCAGGTGGGGGTGTGTGAGAGTTGGGGTGGGAGTTATAGCTCTTGGCCTTGCACCTCCCAGAGTCCACTTGAACTAACATGGGATTAGCCAAGCCGTACCACTCTCCCCCTCTTGAAATGTAGATGTAAACATCCACTCACAGTTCTGCCCCCGGGCTCCAATGCTGACTTCCAGTCGGTGTGACTGTGCCATATGAGATGGATACACATTACAAGGGCCAGTTAGACAAAGATCAGAATTTTCTGAAAAACCAAAACCACCACAAAGGGGTGCAGTATAAGGTTGAAACCTCCTTTGGCGTTCTCGCCCCAGCCAAACAGGGAATTCCACCATCCATGTGCCTCTATCTGTGAGAGCTTATCTATGATATGAGTGACTGCATGACGATCATGTGTTATCTGACGTGTAACTTGCACTCCTAAACATTGCACTATTCCTAGCCATTGTTATGACAGAATGGGAAAGTAAACAAATGGGCCAAAACTCTACACTGATGAACCCCACATCTGAAATAGCCAAATTCTGTAAACCCCCTCTTACGAAATCACTCAGAGGGATTTGAAAAGCAAACATCCTAGAAGCAAAACAGCCATAACATGTAAATTATGAAAGGAAAAATAACAACAGTCAACACATTCTTAAAGGACAATGCATAAATAATTACATTCAACATTACAATGGAAATAAAACAAGTATCATGGTCTTGAAACATGCTGTGGGATGGCTTGCACAAAGTTCATCCTCTGGAAACCAGCTGGTCATGTTCAGTGGAAGCTGTAACTGAACTGTGTATGGTTTGCCGATGCTAGGCAGAAAAACTGGAACAATGATGGGAATAATCATTCCCCCTCCCCCCGAGTGACTGTGATAAAGATTGCAAGCTTGCACAACATGGGACATCTCACCAGAAGAAATAGAAGAAAGAAATTTCAGGTTGATGGCCAAAGTAGACCTGCCAGTTTCTGTAGTTGGGGAAGAATGAAGCAGGCCTCTACGCTGTTATTGCAGCGAATGCAGGAGGATGGCGCATCAGTTGCATAGCTATGTCCTGGCCCAAGGCATTGGTACCGGCTTCATGTTAGTGATCTGTGAGGCTCCAGTCAAAAATGCCTGCAATAAAATCTCCTGTGACACACACACACACAAAAGGAATCGTTCCTTTGGGAGAAAATGCTTCCTTTACAAATCATTCAGCACAGGAAAGAAAAAATAAAAATAAAATGTATTCATGGTCACAGATGAGACTTCTGGACAAAAGTGGGCAAAAACCAAAATATTGTGTTGCAACTAACAATTTAGCAGCTTTGTACCTTGCACTGAGTATTCCCATTAGTAGTGGAAAAAGATACAATTAAAAAAGTGTCAGACAGACAAACACACAACAGGACTACACATTCTAAAAAAAACCTTCGAGCCTCTGGCCTATGAGGTTTTTGTTGTTTCAGGCCCTGGGTTCAATTATTCCCAACACAGCCCACCATACATTGGAAATATCACTGGGGTAGAAAATACACCCCAAAAACTATTAGTGTGATTGTTTTTCTTAACTATGTGCTGTGTGAAGTACTTTCTTTTATCTTTCCTGAATCTTCCAACTTTCAGCTTCAATGGATGTCCACTAGTTCTACAGTTCTAGTTTAGTGTGATTTCAAAGCTATTCCATAGTCAGTTACTCAAAATATTTCATAATTATTGCAAATATCCTAAGCCTTCTCTGTGTGTAAGCTATTTTTTACATTTTGATTTAGCCTCCCCCAACTTGGTGCCCTCCAGAAATTTTTGGACTACAGTTCCCATCATCCCCTGACCATTGGCCATGCTGGCTGGAGCTGATGGGAATTGGAGTTTAAAACCTCTGGAGGGCACCCAGTTGAGGAAGACTGTTTAGACTACATGAAGTCTAGATTGTCCATTTGCAGTGTTTTGCAACGTCAGTCTGGAAATAGAACATCTGAGTGAAGCCAGAGGGAATCAAATACTGCAGAAATGAATTTCTGATGTAGGGCATGTTCCGCACAATGTTAAGCATTCTTTAATCTCAACAATTTCAGTGGGAGAGTGTTATTAAGCATGCGCTTAACCCTCCCATTGAAATCAGTGGGACTCAAAATTGCTGCTTACTTAACTGGATCAAACCTATAATTATGGAGTGCATCTCCACGTGAGTTGGGCAGAGCAGGGGTATAACCCCTGAGTCTGATTGAGAATGAAGCATTTCCTCCATGACATTATGTGAGGCCCATCTGTGTATTCTGGTTTCCACAACCCACTCCCAATTTTTGGCAGAGAAAAATAAATTTATCGCTGTCTCTTCCAAAACATCCTGGAACATAACCAAGAAATTCCCTTTCTGAATAGCAGAGGTTCTGCAAAACTAAAATATTCACCACTCACATATCAATATATCATAAAAATATACATCTTGTAGACTTGCCCCTCACAGTACTGGCAATTGCTACTCCTCTCAACCAGGGGTGGGGAACCTCAGGACTAGAGGCTGAATCCAGCCCTCTAGGCCTGTCTATCGGGCCCTCGGAATTCTCACCAGTCTATACCACTTACTGGCCCTGGGCTGCACCCTCAAGTGCTTTTCCTGGGTTGAAAATGAACTGTGATAATGCTTCTTGCTTTCCCCATGGGAGAATGAAGAGATGTGGGGCATATATGAATAGAAAGAAACCTCTGGAATTTGTGTCAAGAGTTACATCTGGAATATAGGTCAAGAGTTACTCTGTTGCTCCTCCCACCTGTTGCTGCTGACCCCCAGAAGGTTGTCCATGAGGAAATGTGGCCTTCAGGCTGGAAAGAGTTCTCGATCCTTGCCCTAGACACAATCCCAGTATCCCATAATTCCTGCCAACCTTGACTTACGTTGCATGGATTGCCCATACTGGTACAGCAGGAGGAATGGTCTAGCAAAGCAAGGAGGAGGCTCATAGCAAGTTCTGCTGAAGCAACAGCAAGGGAGCTGTCGAATCAAAGAATCAGCAAAAGAAGTGGTACAAGAGGGGATGTTGCCAGTCCTGCAGGCCCTATCCCTTCTTGGAGCATCATTCAGGCCCTTTTGCATAGTCTGTGGCATCTTACTGCATTTGTGCTGATGTTTGTCTATAATTCAATGATTTATTGCAATTGATGGGGCTGGTTTTGTTTTATTGACATTTGCTGATGTTTTGTTGAAGTTATGTCATAATATTATATTCCAGAAATTGATTCCTAAACTTTGTTAACTGTTTCCTTTTAGTTATAGTTTGATATTGTTATAGGTCAACAATGTGATTTTTGTTGTTGTAAGTTTTCTTTCATGTGTGTTGCAGACCACTTTTGGGCACAGCAATGCAGAAAGACAGAGTACAAATTAAAAATGACATGAAATAAAGAATGCTTAGGTTCTTGCTTTATACTCCCAAATTAGGGCTAAGAGACAGAAGGGCTCAAGCAGCCAGTTGTGTGTTGTACATTGTAGTCTGGGTTTGCATTCAGACATGGGGCTTATTGTATTAGTTTAACATATTAAAATAGTAGCACTTCTGTCCCCATTTCTAAAATTCTTTTCACACTGCAGTACCTATTGCATTAGGGAACCATGGCTTTTTCAGCCAATATACCAGCATTTTGTGCAAATGTCTTTCACACTGTTGCAACCAACATCTTGGTTTCATCCCTCCCTCATTAAACGTATAGGCAATATAAATCCCCCATAATTCATTACTTGAGTTAGTGTCTGGACACAGGTATGTGTATGGTAAAAGGAGGAAGGGAATGCTCCTACCTGCATCTACACCAGAATACCAGTACAATTGTCATCAGGCAAAATAATAATAATGGGGGCACGTGTCATTTGAGTGGCTGCAACTCCCACAAAGCTCCTGTGACCTTCTGGGTTCCCAGGCTTGCAAACAGATTATTTCTGGTATTATTTATCATGAAAATGAGTGCTAAACTTCCTCTAGATTCCACTAGATTTCTGGAACTAGCTTTTACATCATGTAATAGGTGAAATATAATGCACAAATTACCAGGTAAGAAATCAATGGAATAACAGAATAAAGTGCAATGTATGAAATCAGCCTGGGTATAATGGTGGAGGAGCTGGTACTGGAGCTGGAGGTGTGACCAGCTGGAAAGCATCAACTCTGCAGGGGAGGTAGCCAGTGCGGTATAGTGGTTAGAGTGTAGGACTGGGACCTTTCAAAACCTGTCGAGAAAGCAGCTCTTCCTCTAATGGTCGCAGGTGGGAGGGGGAGTAGGCAAAGGAAGCTAATAATCCTATGCCAGACCATGGGAGCATGTAGCTAACTGTTGTCTACACCCAGGGTGGGAAACCTTTTTTTATGTTCAGGGCCACATTTCCTTAGGGGAAATCTTTTGGGGGGATATGGAGCAGGGTTGAGTAGGGCTGGAGCTGGCAGTGGGTGGTGCTAAAGCCAAATGTGAGTGGAGCCAGAGCTGGGGCAGGCCAACCATTCTCTCTCTCTCTCTCTCCCCCCTACTTTTTCACTCTCTCTTCCTCCCCTTCCTGTGAGCAGGACCTTTATTTCCTAAACCTAAGCATGGCCTGGGGCTGGGAGTGATTTTAGGAGGGGTCACAGAACTTGGGGAAGGTTAACCCTTCTCTCTCTACATGTCATCTCCTGGAATGCCCCCACTAAGCTTAATTACTACACAATTTTGGAAGGGGCTGGTTTTTATTGTTTTATTTTATGTACAGTGTCATTTGCATTTGATGGTGCTATATAATTAAATAATAGATTCATAGAGTTGGAAGGGGCCTATAAGGCCATTGAGTCCAACCCCCTGCTCAATGCAGGAATCCAAATTAAAGCAGACACGACAGGGCTGTCCAGCTGCCACTTGAAAGCCTCCAGTGTTGGAGAGCCCACCACCTCACTGGGTCATTGGTTCCATTGTCATACCACTGTAACAGTGAGGAAGTTTTTCCTGATGTTCAGTTGAAATCTAGCTTCCTGTAAACTGAGCCCATTATTCCATGTCCTGCACTCTGGGACAATCGAGAAGAGATCTTGGCCTTTCTCTATGTGGCAACCTTTCAAGTACTTGAAGAGTGCTATCACATCTCCTCTCAGTCTCCTCTTCTCAAGGTTAAACCTGCCCAGTTCTTTCAGTCTGTCCTCATAGGGCTTTGTTTCCAGTCCCTCCTTGTTGCCCTCCTCTGAACCTGTTCCAATTTGCCTGCATCCTTTTTGATGTGCGGAGACCAGAACTGGACACAGTATTCAATATGACGCCTAACCAGTGCTGAATAGAGGGGAACTAGTACTTCACGTGATTTGGAAACTATACTTCTGTTAATGCAGCCTAGAATAGCATTTGCCTTTTTTGCACACTGTTGGCTCATATTCAGCTTGTGATCAACAACAATGCCAAGATCCTTCTCGCATGTAGCGTTGCTGAGCCAAGTATTCCCCATCTTATAATTGTGCATTTGGTTTCTTTTTCCTAAGTGTAGAACTTTGCACTTATCCCTGTTAAATTTCATTCTGTTGTTTTCAACCCAATATTCCAGCCTGTCAAGGTCCCTTTGAATTTTGTTTATTCCAAAGTATTAACTATCCCTCCCAATTTTGTATCATCTGCAAATTTGATATGCATTCCCTGCATCTCCTCATCCAAGTCATTAATGGAAATGTTGAAGAGCACTGGGCCCAGGACCGAGCCCTGCGGTACCCTGCTTGATTATGATAATAAATGATGATGATAACAATAATAATTAGGCTTAGGGGAGAAAAAATCCCATTATGATTATTATTATTATTGTCACTGCAATACCACTTTATATTTTTTTGGAACAAAATCTCAAAGCAGTTTACAGCCTAGATTAAACAATGAACAAAATATTAAAAGAAAACAGATACATGTCAAATTTAAAAGACCTATTCAAAACAGCATGATTAACAGAAAAATAAGTAAACATACACATTATGAATAGAATTAAAATACAAAAATACAACAAACTCCACAAAACAGCAACAGTATTAATTAAAAATAATAATAATAATAATAATAATAAATTTAATTTCTTCGTCGCCTATCTGGCCAATGGCCACTCTAGGCAACTTACAAAATTGTTAAAATACAATTGATAAAATACAGTAATATAATATAAAAACAATACATCTGCAGCAACAATATTAAAACTGGGCAGGAGGCATTACAGTTATAACAATTAACCCTCCCCAGATACCCCGAAGGCCTGTTGAAAGAGCCAGGTCTTTAAGGGTTTCCGAAACACATTTAGGGAAGAGGCGTGCCGGAGATCTTGTGGGAGGGAGTTCCAAAGAGTGGGGGCCGCCACTGAGAATGCCCTCTCTCTAGTACCCGCCAATCTGGCTGTTTTTGTTGGCAGGATTGAGAGAAGGCCCTGTGTGGCCGATCTTGTCGGGCGGCATAATTGGTGGCATTGAAGGCGCTCCGTGAGATAAACTGGGCCGAAACCGTGTAGGGATTTAAAGGTCAATACCAACACCTTGAATTGGGCTCGGAAAACAACTGGTAGCCAGTGTAGGTCGAACAACACTGGTGTGATGTGATCTCGGTGGCGACTATTCGTAAGTAGTCGAGCCGCCGCATTTTGTATCAGTTGTAATTTCCGGACCGTTTTCAAGGGTAACCCCACGTAGAGCGCATTACAGTAGTCCAAACGAGAGGTGACCAGGGCGTGTACCACTAGTGGGAGCTGGTGAACAGGAAGGTAGGGTTGCAGCCTTCGTATGAGGTGTAGTTGGTACCAGGCTGCCCGGCTCACTGCCGAAATCTGAGCCTCCATGGACAGCCTGGAATCAAGCACAACCCCAAGGCTGTGGACCTGGTCCTTTAGGGGTAGACTCACCCCGTTGAACTTCAGGTCAATGTCGCCCAACCTTCTCTTGTCCCCCACAAGTAGTACCTCGGTCTTATCAGGGTTCAACTTCAGCTTGTTCCTTCCCATCCATCCACTCACGGATTCCAGGCACTTGGACAGGGTCTCCACAGCCAACTCTGGTGAAGATTTAAATGAGAGATAGAGCTGAGTGTCATCCACATATTGATGACACTTGCAGCCCAAATCTCCTGATGATTGCTCCCAGCGGCTTCATATAGATGTTAAATAGCATGGGAGAGAGGATAGAGCCCTGTGGCACACCACAATTGAGAGGCCAAGGGTCTGATACCTCCTCCCCCAATGCTACCTGTTGGTACCTGTCGGAGAGAAAGGAATGGAACCACTGTAATACAGTGCCTCCAATTCCCAATCCCTCCAGGCGAAGCAGAAGGATACTGTGGTCGACAGTATCAAAAGCCGCTGAGAGATCGAGGAGGACAAGAAAGGTGGATTCTCCCCTATCTAATGCCCTCCTCAAATCATCTACCAGAGCGACCAAGGCTGTTAAGTAAAATAGGAGCTGCACCCTCCCATACACACACACAGTAACCCCTCCGAAATATATCCTTAGCAGTCCTCTGCATCCAAGCCTTACTCTGGTTCATTCCCACAAACCATACAGGTAACTTATCCCCTGCCAAGCAACCATTAAGGAGCAAATGCTTGGCCTACAAAAATGCATAGCAGCATCAAGCATAATTTACAACTCATTCACCCACTTTCATCTAAGGTAACGCAGTGTCATAGAAAAACAATGCAACTACCCTTTCCCATCTTTCAGCCAGGTAGGGCTATACTCTATTCCAGTTCAGACTCTCACACTGAGTGGTATTGGGCAACTCTGAAACACACCAAAACATGACAACCCACACTCTCACTCTGGGCAGCAAAAGCACAATTCCAACCACCAGCCAATAATACAACACCACTCGCTTTCTCCTACTGGATAATGCATTCAATAGTACGATATCAAAGGGGGTTATGCCCTCATGGAGATCCCAAAAGGTCTGCATTGCAGCAACCCTCTCAGCTGATCAGTGGGCTGGGCACAGTCAGTTAGCTACAGGTGGTTCCACTCTTCAGTTCTAGAATTAGCAACAGCGTCCTAGCCAGAGCTTGGGAAAGTTTTTTTTTCAACTACAACTCCCATCAGCCAAATCCAGTGGCCATGCTGGCTGGGGCTGATGGGAGTTGTAGTTTAAAAAAAGTAACTTTCCCAAGCTCTGGTCCTGGCTGGCTGGGCACCAGAAACAGGGTGGGCAAGCTGATGGAATAGTCAACAGCAGCAGCAGGAAAAAACCAGAGCAGGTCAGTGTTCCCTTGTGAAGGGAAGCCTTCTTTTTTGTAAGCTTAATTGCCAGCAGAGGGAAAGGGCAAGACCAAGGAAGGGAGCCTGTGGGTTGGATCTAAAGGTACTTCAAGCTGCACCCAACCTTTGGGACAGCCCTTTCCCACTCCTGGGCTGTCCTTATCAGCAGCAGCTCTCCAGGATTTCAGACAAGGGTCTTTCCCGGTCCTACCTGGAGATTCCAGGAACTGAAACTGGGACCTTCTACATCCCAATTATGTCCTCCACCCACTCAGCTATGCCCCTCCCATTCACTGCCTTTTGCTCAGCGAAGCACTGAGTGGCAAACTGTTTCCCAAGGTGTGGCTCAAGTCAAGATGGCTTTAAAGGACAAGAAGCTGTCAGAGAGGCAGAAAGCAGCGAGTAGCAGAGACAGCTGCAGGGCCCTTTATGTAAATCATGTTACTTAAGAATCCCATAGTGTTCCTGCAGCAAGAAGGGACAGAAATTAATAGAGGTTGATGCAGGCAAGGAGTTAGCCAGCAGTAATGAGCTGGCTACAAGTGACTGATTCCATGTCAAGTCTGGGCAGTATTGATTAGCAAGATGCGAGCACTGCTCTCCCGCTAGAAATGGACCTCACTGATGGATCGGTTGTGAGGACCTCATTGGCCAAACACAGCCAAAGTGACGGGCAAGGAACACAGCCATGCAGGAGTTGCTTTGAAGGGCTCACTAATGATGCTAGATGATGCATCTCTATGGAATTTTTGCAAGTGCATTGTATTCAAGCACAATTACTTATCTGTGCGCTGTCCTCTTATGTACAGTCCAGCTTGTTTCCCTCTGCCCCATCTCTCTTCCCTTCAGCTAGGATAAACCCTGCTGTGGGCCTGTTTTACGATATGAGGTGGGGAGTTATATATAGACCTGTCTAGTAAAACTGTTTAAGTTACCAGTGCCTGAATCAGCAATCAAGATAACACAGCAAGACCAAGTTATCAGATGTCAAGACACTACAGATGAATATGGTTTCCCTTCAACTAGGATAAACCCTGCTGCAGACCTGTATTGACAGCTCAGCTGGGGAGTTGCATATAACCCTGTCTAATAAATCTAAACATTAGCAATGCCTGCAAGGAGCTTGAAGTCAGCAGTTCAAGGTTAAACAGGCAATTTAGCATCAAGACATGATAGATGAATCTGGTTCAACCCTGGCTTCAGACAACCTTGGGAACTGTCATTCTGGGGTGTGTAGGGTTAAGCAGCTCCAGTACAGAATTCTCATGAATCCTCAGCCTGAACTACCTCACAGGGTTGCTGTGAGGACAAAACAGGATCGCTGCACTGAGCTTCTTTGCAGAAGGATGGGATACAGATGTGATTTGAGACACATTGCTGCTAGTCAAGGTCACCCTAGTCTGATTCGGCTCACAGGAGACCCTGCTTCCAGCCATGAACCAACAGAGGACTGGAGGGGAATTTGCAAGCCCAGCTTTGATGGAGTGACTGCCACATTCCCTATCACTAAATGCCAAGTCTGTTCCCAGCTCAGAGCACTTAGAGATGCTAAATAAACTAGTGATAGGCAAACAACAAGTGCTGTGGGTGGAGGCAGAAGTTAATGTTAAACTAATTGACCTTAACACTTTGTGCCAAACTGCCTAGAGATGAGTCAGGGAATGGGGAGGGGTCACTCTATAATGCTTTGTCTAAAGCGCATGTTGTCTTCCCTTTTAAAAAAAAAAAAACCTCCCAGCACTGATTTCACATTATTGTCAGGGCTTTTAACAAAATTTGTCTTGGTCAATTATCTTAGACAGGGTTGTTTGTAAGGTTCCTGCATCTCGTATTCAGCAAGATCGTCAGGGAAGGGGAGGCAAGGGGAGGGAAGGGGGTGTGAAACTAACAGGACAGCGTCTGGAAACATGATAGAAGTATATAAATAATGCATGGCATGGAGAAAATGGATAGAGAAAAGTTTTTCTTCCTGCCTCATAACACTAAAACTCATGGGCATCCAGTGAAGCCAAGAGTTGGAAGATTCAGGACAGAAAAAAGAAAGTCCTTCACACAGTGCATAGCTGAACTATGGAATTCACTTCCACAGAAGGCAGTAATGGCCATCAATGTGGATGGCTTTAAACAGGATTAGACAAATTCATGGAGGATAAGGCCATCAATGGCTACTAGTCATGATGGTTATGCTGTACCTCCATAGTCAGAGGCAGTATGCCTCTAGAAATCACAAGAGGGGAGAGTGCTGTTGCACTTAAGTCCTGCTTGTGGGTTTCCCACAGGCATCTGGTTGGCCCCAGGGAGAACAGGATGCTGGACTAGATGGGCTATTGGCCTGATCCAGCGGGCCTCTTCTTATGTCCTTATGGTAGTCAGATCTCAAAAACATGTTGGGGGGAGAAATTAATGTGGTTCGGGGTTTAATGCCAATCTACCTAACTTCCCAAACAAATATGCTAACCAAAATGAAGCTAACCTTCAAAATTCACACTTCCCCAAATTTTAGGATGCATTTCTCTGACCAAAAGATGTGAACCAAAAAATGTGTATATTTGGAGGAAGTGTGCAGAAAAAATATGCATATATTAAGTGAAAATTACATACAAAATGCACTATTTTACTTGCAAAGATGTGTATAAGGCAAAATTGCATAGGAAAATGCATATATTAGGAGAAACGTGATTGAAAATGTATGCATTTTCTTGCTTTTTTTTTTTAAATCACAAACTGATGTAGAAATGGGGTAAACTTGGAAAAATGAGAAACAGAGAAATAAAAATGTCTATCCCTAAGCACACATCAACAGCCCTGATCCATATTTGTTTCTCAAATTTATTTGCTGGTTCCTTCCCTCTCTTATGCCCTCTCCCTTGACTCTCTAGAAACCAAAGAATTTAATCCTCTATGGAACAAGTATACATTGCCCACCAAATTCACACAACAGCTGGAATTCACCTGAGAGCCTATGAGGAATGTATGATCAGATGGAGGAGGAAAAAAATCAAGATATGATCACTCACCAGAGTGTGTAATTCTGATGTACAATCTTGCAGCACAAATTAATCATGGAAAACAGACTTAATATTTAGTTTTAGTTTTTTTCCAAAGGAGCCTTATTAGTTTATTAAGCAAAAAGCTTATTTTTTATCACCTTTAAACAAAGGGGAATTCTCCACACTCTCAAGATGTTAGAAAGGAGTACAAAAGAAACATAGAGACTCATGTTATGCACATGTTATGTTACCATTAAACAGTGCTCCAAAAACCTTTGGCCTGGGCCAACAATGGAACGCAATAAATGAATGTGTACATTACAGGAAATGATGCCATTGGCTGAGCTTCAGCCTGTATTGCTGCCAGCAACAGAGATGGGCACATCCCATCTTCTCAATTTTAGAAGAGCAAGACAGGGAGACAAAGTTGCACAGCTGAGTTACTAACAGTACTCTTGATCTGGGCACCTGGATTCAGTTTCCCTTAGTGATGACTAAGGATAACATAGTGTCAGGTCCCAGCTGGGGAGTCCCCATCAGAGGAACATCAGGAGGCTCTGGTCTTAGACCCAGCCCTGGGTCAAGCTCCATCTGGGGGTGAGGAGCCAGGGTCCTGTGATGAGGCTATCGGCGGACAGGATGAGTTCAGCCTCTGACATCGAGGCTAAATGGGTCCCAAGCCCAAGGGAGAGGCATCACCTCACATGCCAGTTGGAGACCCGGCCCATGTGGAGGAGTGTCTGACAGCAGGCCAGGATTCCTTGAGAGTAAAGAACTGGCTGAAGGTGGTTGATAGGGGTCAGCTGAGGTTTGGGGTGTAATTCTAGCAGTCCAGCTCAAAAACCCCAGAGCTAGGGTGGAAGAGCTGCTGGAGCAATGTCTATATATGAGCCCTGTACCTGACCTGGCTGCTGATCTCCTGTTGACTCCAGGCCTGACCACAGACTACCCCGGATCAGCCTCATGCCTAGCCTTAGACCTGCTTTGCCCATGGACCACTTGGATCTTGACCTTGGACTGCTCTGACTTTGCTTCTGGCCTGACCTCTTTGTTGTTGTGGACTCTGACTTTGGACTGACTCTGGACACTGCCTTGATGTTACCCTTATTTGTGTTATTGCTGGGAAGTCTTTTGCCTCTTCATGAGCCTGATGAGAACAGGACAGATAGCAAGCTTCCTTTGTCTCATCTTGGAATCCCCAGCAGGCCAAACCCTGGCACTCTAGAGCAGGACTTCCTAGCCAAATTAGCAGCCTCACCCACCTGTCAAACATGGCCCATGGGGTGGGGGAGGTAAGGATCTGACTTGTCAGCCAGATCTGCATCACACACACATGGTCTAGTACCACACTGACTGCCAGCAAGGAGGGAGAGATTGCAATTAGGCGGCATCCAGATTGTCAGTTTCACAGGTGGGATTCAATTTTATACCAGCCAATTCAGGTGGCATACTTAACGTGGATTTAGCATTTTGAGCAACAACCTTGCTTCCAAAGGAAAATAACAACAGACTTTTTGCAGTAAAGAAAGATAAAAAATGTGGGATAACATTTGCTTGGTACAACATTATATAACCTCCCAGCAAACAAATTTATTTATTTATTTATTTATTAAATTTTTATACCGCCCCACTAGCATAGCTCTCTGGGCGGTGAACAACAAAGCAATACAAATATATACAATAAAATCCAATGAAACATACAGCAAAGTACAGAGAATGAAAGATCTAAGAACAGTTACAACACACTTTAAAACTAAATTAAATTAAATTAAATCAGAATAACAAGTCATCTGGAAGTAGGGATGGGAGAAAAATTTGATTCAGTTTGCATTTAAAGGTGAATCTGCCTAATTCACATTTCCCGAAACAATATGAGAACTGAAACATAGCTGTCCTTTGAAATTTGCACATTCCAAATTTTGCAGTGGTGTTGTCCAGTCAAGTAATGCGCACAGAAATGCATATACTAGGGCATGGTGTGCATACGAATACATATATTATCGAAAATAACATCCAAAAATGTATCATATTAGGAAATCATTGTTTTGCAAATATGTGTATATTAGGAGAAATTCAAACTAAAATGCTGATGAATTTTTAGGAGGACTTTTAAATTGATTTTTATTGTGATTTTATTAAGAAAAAGGAAAAAGAAAGAAAAGATAGGGAGAAAACTCTTGTCAGCTTACATTAATAAAACATTTAAACATTATACATCCATTTAGTTTATACATACAGATCAATATATGAATTTTGGAGACATCCATGAACTTTTAAATTACATTCCTATTATATGGGGATGTATACATCTGTACATCCATTTAGTTTACACATATGGATCAATATATGAATTTTGGAGACATCCATGTATAACAATGGACTTTACATGCCCTAATGATCACTAAGAGACTCAGACTGTGAGCCTGGAAGGACACATACCCACCAACTAGTATGCAATGGTATGATGACCTAAACACCCTTTCTACATTTGAACACCAACTTGGTCTGGATACATCATTGGACATTCAGGAGGACTTAAGAAAATTGCAAACTGATGTGGAAATATAGAGAACTAAACTTAAGACTGTAACAATAAAAAATTGAAGATACTAAAACTGACAGATTGGCCCTTCCCCAGCTCAAAGTGACCTTAGTGGACCCGAGACAAAATGTTGCAGCACGAAGTACAGCTGTTCAGGATTCCAGACACTGTGGCCCTTCCAGGCTGGTAGTTTTTTTGCGGAAGTATTCTGCAACATGTCATGGACACAACAATAGTGCATTAGTGGTGGATTTATACTGGACCGTCCACACATCATTCCGCTTCATTAGTTGTCCTGAGATGCTCCCCTAACATTATTGCATTGTTGGGGTGTGGAGGGGTACCCTTGCACTATAGCACAACAGAAGTGGGACCAACAAAAATCCCCAAATTGTCAAATCAAATCAAATCAAATTTTATTATACGGTCATAGACCCTATATACAATTGATTAGATCAACAGTTTAAAAACAAATATTACAAAATCATCAGCAAAATGAACTTATGTATATTCTGGGCTAATACTAGAAAATGGGCTACTGATTCGGTAACACTCTTGTCCGAATCGGACAAAGATAGTTTGTTAGCCACTTTAAGGACCTACCCGGGAAAGCTTCAGTACAGGGTACAATAAATCTAGTACGAGGATTCTTGTATAGATCACAGATAAGAAGAACATGATCAATTGTTTCAATCTCTCCCTTATTACAAATACAAAAACGTTTCGCATACGGGATTCTTTGAAAACGGCCTTCTAAGAGCGCCGAAGGGAGGCAATTAAATCTAGCCCTAGCAAACAAATGGCGGAAACACGGTATGGTCAAATTTTCTAGATAAATTGCAGACTTAGGGAATGGGAAGCTTATTCCAAAATGGGAAGGAGAACAAGTTTTACAAGCAGAGGCCATTGAATATTGGAGCGCTATGTCCTTAACACGCTGGCCTATGATATGGTTAGCCAAGTCACAACTCATAGAGGAAAGCAAGTCTAATGGTAAACCGAGCAACTTAAATTTCTCAATGAAAGTTTTGGACCAAGTGCTAGAGAATGGGTCATTCCAAATTGAGTGTAAATAACCTGAAGAATGGTTGGCATAAGCAACTTTGGTCCAATATTTAAATGCATGTAACCATGCAGTACACTCAATTGGGTTTAATCCCGTTTCCAGTCGAAGACCAGCTGCTGAGGCACATCGAGGCATTCTAAATATGGAATGCAGAAAGAACGAGAGCGTCGATTCCACCTTGGCATTGAAACCAGATACCCATATTGGGATTCCATAAAGAAGTTGGGGTAGAATTTTGGATTTAAAGATTTGAAGAGCCGCTGGGATATATTGGCCACCCTGGGTAAAGAAAAACTGGAGAAGGGCCTTAGCCGTATTATAAGCAGTTTGAACTGCAATTTTGATATGTTGGGACCAAGGCAGAGAAGCACAAAACAAGATCCCTAGATACCTAAACTGTTTGACCTGGTTGATCTTTCGGCCGTTTATTACCCAAGGATATGACACGGAGCGGCGAGAAAAAAACATAATTTTTGACTTATTGAAATTAATGGTGAGCTAATTTTTATCATAGTATGACATAAAAGCTCGCAAAAGGCGTTTTAGTCCCACTTTTGACAAGGACATCGATACAGCATCATCTGCGTATAATAATAATGGGCACTTTACATCGGCGAGTTTAGGAGGGTGGAAAGAGTCATCCGAGCAGCATTTACTTAGATCGTTAAGAAAGAGGTTGAAGAGAGCAGGGGCAAGGATACACCCCTGCCGAACCCCTTTAGTGGCTAGAATGGGGTTTGTCAGACTGCCATCTATGCCACAACGTACCCTAAGGGTTGTGGATTGGTATAGATGTCTGATCAAAAATAAGAGTCTTGTATCTATTGATGACTGAGATCGTTTATCCCATAGGAGTTCTCTAGGGATGGAATCAAAGGCAGTCCTGAGGTCAATAAAGGCCACATATAAACCGTTGCCAAAATTGCCTCTGTACTTCTCCGCCAGGTGTCTCAGCACCAGGCAGTGATCAATAGTGGATCTGCCCTTCCTAAAACCGGCCTGCTCACGTCCTAGAATATTCTCCTCTTCGATCCAGGAATTCAGTCTTGTATTTAGAATACTTGCATAAATTTTCCCTACTACAGACAAGAGACTGATAGGTCTATAATTAGTAGGGTCGTTGCTATCACCTTTTTTATACACGGGAATAACTACCGCCTCCAACCATGTTTGTGGGAACTTGCCATTTGTAGTATTAAAAGTTACAGAATTTCAGCAGGAAGTTATGGGCAAACAAAGTGCTACATCTGCCCCGCAATGTTTGCAGGCACAAACAGTATTGAATGTGGGGTCACATCTAAGCATCCTGGCATCATCACCACCACAAATTGTCATGAAGGGACAATAAAAAGGATACCTAGAAGGGGCCTGTTCCATTCCCTTTTATGTCTCCCCCCCCATCGGTTTTCTGGCTCACTGAGCATAAACAGTCCCATTGGGGTGTTTGTGAGTCTCCTCCAATTAAAAAAAATCCTAAAGGTTTCCCCAAGCCTGCAGAAACCTCCCTCATAGGAACCAAGGAAGCTGCCTTATAACAAGTGTAACCATTGGTCCATCTAGCTCAGTATTATTGACACTGACTGGGAGTGGCTGTCCGAGGTTTCAGATGGGGGACATTCCCAGCCCTACTTGGAGGTGCTGGGGACTGAAGCTGAGATCTTCCACATGCAAAGCAGATGCTCTGCTGCTGAGCTACGGCCTGTCCCCATACGTGTGTAGTGGAGCCATTTTGGCTAGCAGTGGCACTCACACCATGAACAATGGAAAGAGGGGGAAGGAAGTTTGCTGATCAGGAGAGGGGCGCCTGGTTTGCCACACCAAAGTTCATGTGACATATGTGCCACAACTGCATCAAGACCAACTAGGCCCTAGGGCATTGGGGAGCTCCCGCCACCCAATGCTTTCGAGAGATGTTTCCCAATTGCAAAGCATCCAGGGAAGAAATTGAAATCTGCAAGGTGATGATTAGAAGCTATTTCCTGCTAAGCACATGTGTTTTCTTCAGTGAAGGTTTGTTTATCTAGCAATTTCAGACCTGCCAAACCTGTACTTGGTTTGCATGGGATGCACAGGATAAGGGCTACTGGCTCTGTTCACTCAACACACAGAGACACGAAGCAAGACTGGGAAATTCTCCAAAGAAGTTAAAAACTAGACCAGAACAGAGATGTGGATTTATATCTAGGGATGGAAGGATCCATCCATTTCACTTCTCTCCATTTCTAATTTTCCAGTCTTAAATTCAATTCTCCATATTTCATCAGCAATTTGCAATTTAAAAAAAACTCATGAAAAATTATTCAGCATTTTAGAGCGTATTTCTCCTAATAAACATTTTTATATGCTGTTTTGACTAATGAACACTTTTTTTGCCAGAAATTTATTTCAATATGATGCATTTTTGTATGTCATTTTCACTAACAGATGCATTTCCATGCACACTTTCCCCTAATATATACATTGCAAAATTCAGAAAAGTGTGGATTTCAAAGGATGACTATGTTCTGGTTCTCATATTGATTCGGAAAGTGTGGATTTGATCAACTTGTTTTAAATGCAAGCTGAATTGATTTCTACCTTATGCCTTGTTTTACCCAAAGCTACTCCTACTCAAAGTAGACACATTGAAGTGAGTAGCCATGATAACTTAGGTTTATTAATTTCAGTGGGTCTGCTCTGGGGAAAACTTAGCTGGGTATAGCTACTCTACAGAAAGGCAGGCTAGAGAACCACTTTGGTGAAGTGTGGTGGTTACACTGATGGGCTTTAACTGGAGAGATGGATTCAAATCCCCACTTCCCTGTCATGTTTACTGGGTGACTTTATCACTATCACTAACTCTGAACCTAACCTACCTCAAAGGGCTGTTATGGGACTAAAAGAGGGAAAGAACCAAGCAAACTGTCCTGAGCCCTTCGAAGGAAGTCTGGAATAAACACTCAGGAAGCAACAAAATAGGAGATTGCAACCATACAACTAGCAGCAGAAGGCAACCTTTCACACAGCAGCTTGCGGCAGGGAGAATACCCTTTGAAATGAATCGGGCCGCATACACACACACTACATTTAAAGCACATGACTTCCCCCTAAGAATCCTGGGAACTGTAGTTCCCCCTCAAAGAGCTACAATTCTCAGCACCTTTAACAAACGACAGCTCCCAGGATTCTTTGGGGGAACTCATGTACTTTAAATTTATGGTGTGTATGCCATGCCAGTGTTTACTAAGGACAGGCAAGTCTGAATTTTGGTTTCTTGTTTTCCCAGTCTTTCATTCTGTTCTACATATTTTCGGTATTGCTTTGTGATTATTATTTTTTTCAAATTCCTACAATTGTCAGCATTTTAGTGTGCATCTCATAGTGTACACATGCAATTTTGACTTATATGTGCATTTTGCAAGCAATTTCCCCCTGATATATACATTTTTGTACACAATCTTGGGTCAGAGAACTGCATAGCAAATTTCAGAAAAGTGCCGATTTTGGAGAGCTTCCCTTTGATTCTCATATTATTTTGGAAAGGGCAAATGAAGTAGGTTCAGTTTCAAATGTGAACTGAACCACATTCCTCTTCCATCCCTCTTCTTTACTTGCCACTTGAAAGCCAGCAGTGAAGGGACAGAATGCAACCTCTCCGCAGATCGAACTCTAGAACCTTGGGGGTGACGTCCATGTAGAATCACAGTCAAGGGCTCTAGCTCTACACATTTTGAGGCTTACACAACTCAGTACTCTTCCTGTCCAAAGTCAAAGAAGCTTAAAGATCTACAGTGGCAAAATCGCCTTGTCTTTTTTGGATTAAGGGCCTTAGACTCTGTTAATGAGCTGGGATCATAACCTCTCTGCGTAACGCCTTCACAAGCATTGGACCCCGCAGAGAATCTCTCTGCACACCACAGGCTCCCATCTTCACCTCCGAGCCAACTGACCAAGGATAGAATGCGAGTCCCTACCAGGCCACACACAAGACAGCTTGGCCCCTATTGAGATGAGAGCATGGATTGCAGTTCAAGTTGCAATTCAAGTTGCTCTCTCTTCACACGCTGTCAGTTTCCTTCCCTCTTTTTTTGACTGAATAGATCAGTGTAACCAAGTGGACCTGGTCTCTGATGAAACAGAATGGCAGCAATAAGTCAGTGGATGGATGGATGGATGGATGGATGGATGGATGGATGGATGGATGGATGGATGGATGGATGGATGGATGGATGGATGGATGGATGGATGGATGGATGGATGGATGGATGAGGTGCAAATAGGACATGTATGAACATAGGCAGCTGCCTTCTACTAAGTCAGGTGGTTGGGCCATCTAGCTCAGTATTGTCTACACTGACTGACAGAGTCTTTCCAGGGTTTCAGACAGGGTCTCTGCCAGCCCTACCACAAGATGCTGCCAGGGATTGAATTTGGGGCCTTCTGCATGCCAAGCAGGTGCTCTGCCACTGAGGTACAGCCTCTCCCCAAATGGATGGGTGCAAATGAGGCATATGTGGAAGGGTGGTTGGAGGCAAATGGAGCATGGATGAAGAGGGTGGGAATAGGGTGTTTGTGTTGCTTTGGCCCTGCCCACTTTTCTGGGGGGCATGTGGCCCCCAGATGTTTACCCAGGAGGGAATGGAGCCCTTCCCATGGAGAAAGTGGCAAGGTTGGAAGCAAAACTGGCCAAAGGATGCAAGACCACTGATAGCTCCAAGTGAGCAACTTGTTTCACCAAGGGTTGGGAGTAGACTGAGGCCTTTTAAGCCTCTGTGCCAGCCTACCTCTTCTGGGCTCCACCCCCTTGTAGAGAACTCCAGAGCCATAAAGGGCCAACCCTCTGACCTGAAGATGGGCACTCCTCCGCTGTCCTCTAGCCTCCCTCTGGTGCACTCCTGGCACTGCCAGACTGGTGATGTGCGGTAGGAGGCATCTGGTTCTTCCAATTCAGGGACAGGTTCCCTGATGGTTCAGGCTGTAGCCCTATAGACCCTGGAGATCTGGGGTGGGGCTTCTCCTGGGGATTTCTGCCCAACAGACTCAGATGCAATGGTCTCTCTGTCTTCATCAGTCAGCTCTGAACCCTGACCCTGACCCCATCTGATGCCCTTGCAGCCTCTGACTCCATGTCGGGATCACTGCTAGATTCAGCTTCATGACAGCTGGGCTGAAAAAGGGGGAGAAAGGAACTAACTTTGCCCCCATGCCCATCGCAGAGTAGGTCTTCTGATTAACTCTAGCCTGTGATTTGGTTGTATTCCAGAGTTTGTGGGGCTGCGCAAGGAATAATGTTGCAGTGGTAGACTCCTCAGGAAGAGCACAAGGTGTGGCAGACAGAAGGCCAAGGGGTCCTAAAAAGATCAATCACTGTGTTATTTAGTTTTCAAGTTTTCATTTCTTCTGTCCTATGCTGATAAAAATCACTGCCTCAGACATACACAAGGATAAGGAGATAGAGTTTTATTATATTTTTTAAAAATCCAAAACATTTGAAGCTGTAGAATTTATTATCTAGCTTCATCTGTGCACCCTCTCTCTCTCTCTCTCCCTCCAATTCAGAACAACATGAAAAAAGCTAATTATGTGATATTTCAGTTCCATGTTGTGTTAATGGCACCAGATCGCCAGTGACATTTCCAACTTGTTAACCTATTTTTCTCTCTTGTTTTTATCTCTGCAGCTCTGAAAGTGGTCTTGAGGCTTTGTATACCTCTCCCTCCCCTTCATCCTGACTCCCCCCTCCTCCTTCCCCCTGCCAACATGCTCTTGCATTTATCAATTTGAAAGAATTGGCAGAATATTAAAATGCAACACAATGTACGGCTTTGTCTTCTAGGAGAAGGAATTATGAGCATTAAAGAAGAAAAGGTGAATGACCCTGTAGGGAGAGGGCAGCGAAAGTATGTTTAGCATGTCGACATAAGCTTGAACTGGTTTAATGTTAATTTCTTTGCCCCAGGGAACCTTGGGTTCTGTAGTTCTGCGAGGCAGAGATCAGGATTTCTTACAGAGGAACATGTGAACCAGTCCCATATCTCATGCATGCATAGTCCCAAGAGGAAAATCCATAGTTCAGAGGCATTTTTTGTGTGTGGGTGATACATACATTTATAATAACAATAGCAATAATAATAGCAACAACTCCACAGTGGTATAGATTATAGTATATTATGCAAAAATCCTCATGTTCAATCTGCAGCATCTTCAGGTAGGACAGGGAGAGACCCCTGGAGAGCCACTGCCAGTCAGTGTAGATAATACTGAGCCAGATGGACCAATGGTCTGACTCAGTATAAGTCAGCTTCCTATGTTCATATGCTCCTATGTTCAACCCCAGCATCTCCAGGAAGGGCTAGTAAAACCCTCATCTTTAATACTGACCGCTGCTGCCAGTCAGTGTAGACAATACTGGGCTAGATGGACCAATTATTTGACTTGGTGTAAGGCCGCTTCCAATGTTTCTAATGGGTGGGGAAGGGCTGTAGCTCAGTAGTAGAGTAGATGCTTTGCATGCACAAGGTCCTAGGTTCAATCACCAGCATCTCGGCTGGAAAAGAGTTGCTGCCAGTCAGTATAGAAAACACTGATCTAGTTAGACCAATGCTCTGACTTGGTATAAGGCCGCTTCCTCTTTTCCTAAATCTGAGTGAAGGGTTGGAATTGTTTGTTTGTTTTTCTCCCACCATTACCATTACATTAATTTGTATGTGACCACAGGAATTTGATATACTAAATGCTTGGCCATTAGGGAGCAATTAACCTTAAAGAGACTCAGAATATTGCCATTTCTCACCAGCTTATAAATGATTTTACAATGGCATCACTATGTACATGGCACTCCTCACAGTGGGCAGCATCCAACTAAGAGTTCTGCCAATGTAAGGACTTTTACCTGCACAATGGAACTTCACCAGCCCACCCTGTCCTCTCCCCGCATGACCCTAAATATGTCCTAGGGATTCCCCCAACTAGGAACGGGAGACAAATTTTGTTCAGTTTGCATGTAAAGGTGAGACTACTTAATTTGCACTTTCTGAAACAACATGTAAACCAAAACATATCCACCATTCAAAATTTGTACTTCTCTGAACTTTGCAATGCCAACCAAATAATATAAGCAAAAATGTGTATACTGGGGTAAATTGTATATTAAAATGCATATACGAGGATAAAGTGTGAATAAAATTGAATATATTCAGATAAAGTGTGCGTAAAGATGCATATCTTAATGCGACTAATACAAAAATGTGTTATATTGAAGAGAAATTACTTTGCCAAAATGTGTATATTATGCAAAATTGCATAAAATATGTGTATATTAGGATACATTTGCACTAAAATGTTGGTGAATTATTTTTTTAAAAGTGCAAGCTGATATGAAAATGTGGAGAATGGAATTTAAGACTGCAGAAATTAGAAACTGACAGGAACGGAAATTAACAGATTTGCCCATTCCTACCCCCAATCGGAGCAATTGTAGGGGATCATGCAGGAGTCGTGCGGGAAGAGGAAAGAACAGGGAAATTCCATTCCACAGCTAGAGAGCTTTGGCTATGGGGCAGTATACAAATGCAATAAATAAATAATAAACATCCTTGTGCTGGTGGAACTATTTAGCTGGATAATGCCCAGTAACATAACTAAAAAGGCAGGTCCTTGCCCCAAGCAGACTACATGTAAACATCCGTGGTAAAGACAAAGGAAAGGGAGGAAATGGAAAGGACTAGGGCACCAGCAATGAATACAAGTCAGACCAGGGTATCAGCCATCATTTCCTGCAAAAAGCTGCCATTTCACTTCCCGAGATCCTGAACCAAGTGCCACCACGAGCAGAGGTTTGATGGGGCCTTTTTTGTGGAGAGACAATCCAGCCTGGCAAAACTCAAGAAGAGCATGGAGGGACAGTGAGGGGTGGAGCCAGAGGAGAGGGGGTGTGACCTTGGAAGGAGCCATCACCTGGGGAGAATCTCAAGGTCTGAATAGAAAGCCTTGGAGGGCTGCATTTGGGACCCTGGGCCTAAGGTTCCCCATCCTCAGAGGCTTTGTTCCACCATAAAAGTTCTTCTCCCGCACCCCACTGAGCCTGGGTAAATATGCTGTGGATTTCCAAAATGTACCTACTCCTGCAGCTGCCTCCCATCCCAAGAAGACGCTGTTGCCTCTTCCATTAAGGCTCCAGCAGCTGCTGTAGCTCAATATGTTTCCCCAACCCATCTCTGAGCTGAGGGGAGGAATGCTGTGATTGGAATAAATGAAATAATAATAATATTACTATTAATAATATTACTATTAATAATAATAATAATATTAATAATATCTGTCTTAATCCTTTTATCACTTTATTTCCTCCAGTCGTTTGCAGAGATAACAATCTGCTGCTCTCAGCAGGAGGGTAGCGAGGGAGAGAATCTGTACAGATTGAGATTACTTGGTTGTCTCCGATATGAAGTCATCCAGTGGCTCACTGGAGTAGGGAAACACAAAGTGGGGCACGTCACAAGGGGGTGCAGAGATGCATGTTGCAGGGAGAGATGGGCCTCTGTGTGTGTGTGTGTGTGTGTGTGTGTGTGTGTGTGTGTGTGTGTAAGAGAAGTAGAGAGTCTTATTTTTGCAGGTAGCAAAATGTGACTAGGAAAGGCATAAGATATGAGGGTGGTGAAATGTTTAAAGGGGGAAATGATGCGATATAGGACACTTCCAGACTGCTGCTATTTGGGGGTGGGATTCAATCATATACTGGCAAATTCAGATTGTGCAATGATA
The DNA here is from genome assembly GCF_030035675.1 of Rhineura floridana. Taxonomy (NCBI): domain Eukaryota; kingdom Metazoa; phylum Chordata; class Lepidosauria; order Squamata; family Rhineuridae; genus Rhineura; species Rhineura floridana. The sequence goes on along the minus strand of NC_084493.1, from coordinate 28,415,571 downwards.
GTTTATGTGGAAGTCTTGCACAACCAACCCACTTCCCCAGAAGATCAGACTTTTTTCAATAAGGGAAGTTCACTTGAAAGTGTGGGATAAAATCCACATGTGTTGCTCCGCCCAATTTTGCCTCTGCCCTGCTCCATTTGCATGTGGCCCTGGAAAGTTGCCCAGAAAGGAGTGTGGCCCTTCACCCCCAAAAAGGTTCCCCATCCCTGCCTCACGACGTTGATGGAAAGGAAAGAAGTGGATTCTCCAAGTAAAGATGTGCTTTAGCAACTCACATTAAGGCCCCATCTGCATTGTACATTTAAAGCAGCATCGAACCACTTCAAACAGTCATGGCTTCTCCCAAAGAATCCTGGGAACTGTAGTTTGTGAACGGTGCTGAGAGTTGTTAGGAGACCCCAGTTCCCCTCACAGAGGTACAATTCCCAGAGTTCTCCACAAAGAGGGATTGACTGTTAAACCACTCTGAGCACTGTAACTCTGTGAGGGGAATAGAGGGATCTCTTAACAACACTCAGGAGTCAGGACCCTTAACAAACTATTGTTCCCAGCATATGGGGGGAGGGAAGCCATGGCTGTTTAAAGTGGTTTAATATTGCTTTACATGTATAATGCAGATGGGGCCTAACTCACACAAAAATTAAAGCACCTGCCAAATTGGGGGGGGGGGGCATTGGGACACTGATTTACCAGATACAGGGATCAGAAAATAGGGATTATCTTAATAAAGAAGGACAAATCAGGGAAACTGATTTACCGAGATCCAGTCTTTGAAAAGGATCGTAGCAGAACCAAGGTGCAAGTCCACAGAGGCGATTTTCAAAAGTAACACAGAGGACATAAAACCAGCCCACCTAGTGGTTCCCTGCCTCCCACAGAGCGCTCATGGGCAGGAAGCAACAAGCTGCAACCTCCTCGTAAAGTTTGACCTTTGAGCTGTACCATGCAGGCCTGGCTGTTAAGCAAGTCATTTCATCCCCGGTGATTCAGCACGCACTGCAGAGATGTAGCCTGGGCAGGAATGAAAATTTGTCTGCCATGAGTATTCCCCCAACACCATTCCTCCTCCCCATCCATTCATACTCCTGCTGCTCCCCCAGCTCCCCAGGCACAGGATTTTACAGAGGATAATGCGCAAGGGTGGGTCTAAAAGAGTGTGCCAGCAAGTTCATATCTCTCCTTGTTGTCCACATGCTAGCAAGGCCCTCTCTGCAGTCACAGGAATATTATCTGCCTTCGCTGCTGTTAATTTCTTTATGACATTGTTTGGCTCTTTTGCACATCCATTTAGTTGTCCCCATCCCGCCACCAACACTTTTACAAAGATCCCCTTGGCCTAAAATTATGAAGACATCAGCACTTGAAGCACAACAGAGGGACAAATAAAGTTAAACAAAGACACCAATTAAATAATGGATATGTGGAAAAGGTCAGAGGGAGGGAGGAGCGATAGTGCCATTTAATGCAACAAACTGGTGTTTAAAATGCAGGATGCGAGTTTGACAGTCTCACTGGACTCTTCTCCAGGAAAAGAGATTGGAGAAAGGGGGAGGAGGAGTAAGAGAAACAAGTGTTGCTAAGCTGAACATTCATTTTATCTTGCAGCCCCATGTCTCTGAGAGAGAAGGAGCCAGCAGGAAACTAGGGATGGAAGGATCTGCCCATTTCAGTTCTTTCCATTTTTCAGTTTTCCGGTCTTATGTTCTCCACATTTTGGCAGCAATTTGTGATTTTTTTATTTAAAAAATCCTCATGAAAATTCTCCAGCATTTTAGCAAATTTCTCCTAATAAACACATTTTTGTATGTAGTTTCACCTAATGCATACATGTTTGCAAGCTATTTCTTGTCATATAATGCTTTTTGGTATGTTACTTTCACTCATACATTCATTTTAATGCACATTTTCCACTAACATATACATTTTTGTAAGCATTATTTGGTTGGCAGACTGCATTGCAAAATTCAAGTAAGTGCAAATGTATGCCTGTGTTTTGGTTCTCACATTGTTTTGGAAAGTGCAAATTTGATAGCGTTGGCTTGAAATGTGAACTGAATCAAAGTTCTTGCCCCTCCCTAGTAGGAAAAGAAGGTTCATTTCAGGACTGGCGCCAGGCATGACTGGGCCCTTGGGCACCAGCCTGCCCTGGGCCCACGTTGCCATACTCTCCAACACCACCTCCTGGGTAGGTAGCATGGGGCTTAAATTGGCCTGCCCACTCCATGTACCTCCTGTGTCAGTGAGCTGTGTGTGCATGCCACACACATTACATGCACATGCCTGCCATCACCCAAGATGGCAGCAGGGGCATCAACCCCTTAGGGATGCCCCCACTGCCATCTAGGATGATGGCAGCAGGGGCAACATGCTAACCTGCTGAATCACTGACACGGGAGGTAGCTGAGGCGGGAGGACTTATTTAAGCCCATGGCACCTGGGGGTTGCCCAGGAGCTCCCACTCTGTGATCTGTGGCAGTGTCAGGTTGCTGTGCCCCACAACTCTATGCTGGCACAGATCACAGAGCAGGAGCTCCACCCTCCCAGCCTAAGGAGGTGCCTTTCAAGGGCCCTTAGCCAGGGCCCAGTCTGGCCACCCACTGGCAATGGTTCTTGTTAATTTGGTTAATTTGGTTAATTTGGTTACAGCCAGCCCTGTATTTTATTATCATACAGCCAAAGTGCAGAAATGGGTACTGGGCACAATATCCAAAGAAAGTTTCCTTTAAAAACACCAATTTTCCAGTCTTTATGAACTCTTCTTAACCTATGTCTGATGTGAGCTCAGCAGCTGGGCCATGTGGGTCTGGGTCTGTGTGCAATGAGGGCAACTTCTATCCATCACTAATAAGATGTTGATGCCCTACCCTTCCCCATGCAGAAAGAGAATATATTAGTATCCTACATTGGCATTTTATAAATTTTGTAAGTTGCTTTGAGCCATTTTTGTAGAACATGCCGAATAAATGCAAGTAGTAGTGGTAATATGCTCCAGACTTTTGGAACAGGGAGAGAGGACCAGGGGCTTGATTTGATGCTGACCAGCTGAGGTGCTCTGACCATTTTGGACACCTTCTACCAAAACAGACGGCTCCACCATTGCCCTCCAGAGCCAGAAAGAGAACGGCTGGGTTCATGCCAGTGCTGGCTGGTGAGGTACACAATACAGTTCAGCCACTAGCCCCCAACCTCCTTCTCTCCCTTGGAGCTGGGGAGAGAGAGAGGACAGGGAAAGGCCATAGCTCAGTGGTGAAGGATCTGCTTTGCATGCAGAGGATCCCAGGTTCAATTCCCAGCATCTCCAGATAGGCCCAGAAGGTGAGCTAGATGGACCAACGGTCTGACTCAACATAAGGCAGCTTCATACATTCCTGTGTTCTCTTATCAATGCACAATTCCCTCTCACCTCTGATTTGTCCTCCAAGCCCACAGTCTTGTCCCCTGAAGAAATTAAGTTGAATGTGGGAAGATTCAAGACAGACTAAAGGAGGTACTTCTTCACACAACACAAGTTATGGAATTCACTCCCACGTGATATAAAGATGGCCACCAACTTGGATGGAATTAAAAAAGGATTAGACAAATTCATTGACATGTCTGTCAGTCACTATGAGCTATGATGGCTATGTTTTACCTCCACTGTCAGAGGCAGTATGTCTCTGAATGCCACTTGCTGGAAACCACAGGAGAGGAGAGGGCTGCTGCACTCACATCCTGCCTGTGGATTGGGCCACTGGTTGGCCACTATGAGAACAGGATACTGGATTAGATGGGCCACTGGCCTGATCCAGCAGGACTCTTCTTATGTGCTTATTTATTTGTTTATTACATTTATATCCTGGCCTTCCTCCCAGTAGGAGCCCAGGGCGGCAAACAAAAACACTAAAAACACTATAAAACTTCATAAAAACATACTTTAAAATGTATTAAAACAAAACATCTTTAAAAACATTCTGGGCATTCAGATAAGCAAAGCATCATTAAAAACATCTTTTTTTAAAAAAAGCTTTAAAAATCTTAAAAAGCAATTCCAGCACAGACGTAGACCGGGATGAGGTCTCTACTTAAAAGGCTTGTTGAAAGAGGAAGGTCTTCAGTAGGCACCAAAAAGATAACAGAGATGGAACCTGTATAATATTTAAGGGGAGGGAATTCCACAGGGTAGGTGCTGCTACACTAAAGGTCCACTTCTTATGAAAACTGGACAGCACAAAGCCTACCTATGTGTAAGTTGCACTATGCAGGTTCTGTTCAAAGGCTCATCTGAATGCCCAGAGCTCCAGGTGGGACTAGTGGGCATGTAGCCTTCTGTGTGCACCCGCCACATGTTCACTAAACATAGTTTCATCATCTCTTCTGCATGCCTCTGCTTTGCATACAGGGGCTCCCAGGTTCAATCCCTGGCATATCCAAGCCTGGCGCCTGGCACCAACACTTATCTTTTCAGTGCCAGGTCAAGACGTTCCTCTTCTCCCAGGCATTTTAGCATGTGTTTTATATTGTTTTAAATTTTTAAATTGTGTTTTAAATTGTTTTTTAAAAGATGTCTCTTAACTTGTATTTGTTTTTAGTTACTGTAAACCGCCCAGAGAGCTTCGGCTATGGGGCGGTATGCAAGTATAATAAATAAATAAATAAATAAGCAGGGCTGGGAATGTTCCGCACTTGATATGCTGGAGAGCCACTGCCAGTCAGAGTAGATCATACTGAGCTAGATGGCCAGTGGTCTGACTCCATGTAAGGCCTACTGAGTCCTGTGTTCCTAATGGCCAAGGTCTACCACAGCCAAGATAAGCAGCAGTTCAGGCTTGCAGACATTACACACTGAGAAAGAGAAACAAATGGCAAAATGTGAGCCACTACTGTGGTTCCTGGCAATTTATCTGCAGAATGACATTCACTCCTGATTAATACATTTAAATTTATTTCACTGTCTTCAGAGTGTGCCCTTTGGTCCAACAGTAACAGCCGCCTTGTCTTGCTGCTCAGTGCATGTCCGGTTGAAATACAGAATGGTATTTTCTAATGTTATGTTAAAATGCACAATAGATCAACCCGATGCAGACTGTGCGTGTATCATTAAAATGACTTATGGGCTCTGGCCAAACATTTAAATGTATTCATCCCGCATTAGTGTAAAATGAATATTTATAGCATGGGAAATGGCACATGTGATGAGGCTTCCGTGGAGCATTTCAGAAGGTGCTTTGCACCAGCTTCAGCTGTCGGATGGCTGGGCACCCAAACCTGAACTGAAGTATCTGCAGTTTAAACAAAAAAAATTTCATGTGAATCCCACCTTTTCCCCATTTTGGACCTGAAAGCAGGTGCAGGCAAAGGGTTCCCTCCATTCAAACACTCCTTCGATTTCCTGGACCCATTCATGGGCAACAAATTTTGGAGGTCATTTCTCTGATTCAGGAGGGGGGGCACATGGTTGAAATTCTCTACATTATAAATGGGGGGCCTTACATTTAGCAGAGGTCACAGCAGATTCTTTGTTTTGTGGGTGCCTGTCATTACCCCCCACAATGCTTCAGAACAGGGGTGGGGAACCTTATAACCTGGGCCAAATGTGGCCCTCCAGGTCCTTCCATCTGGCCCTCAGAACTCTCCCCAGATGGCACTCATCACTAGCCCTGCTTTGCACCCCACTTTTTTGCATGTCTGGAATGTGTCCTTCAACTCCCATAATGCCTCTCACTTGTCTTCACGGAAGATAGAGAAGGCTGTGTAGAAGCTAGCCTACTCTACTAAGGCAAATATTTACATTCCTTGCCCTGCCCACTTTTGCCTCTGGTCCTGCCCACGAGTGGCTTGTGGCCTGTGGAAGAGATTGCAGTCCTCAGGCTGAAAAGGGTTCTCCACCCCCTGCTCTACATTATGGAGGGGGCTTATCTTTCACAGTGACAGCAGCAGATTAATTTATTTTGCTGGCAGCTGATGTTTTCCCCTCACCATACACTAGTAGAACAGGATTGCATCCAGGCAATTGGAAGGGGAGAAGGTGGCCAGGTTTTGGGAGGGGAGGTGGGCTACTGCTTCCATCCCCTCTGCAAGCTGCAAAATTAAGTGGGGGATGAAAAAAGAAGATGCCACTACCCCTACTGAAAGTAGCCCCCTTCCAACGGTAACGCAGCTGAAGCTCTGCTCATGGCCGGAGTTCAATTCCAACGAAAGGAGGAAGTCGAATCTCCAGTAAAAGGGGTCGAGGTCCACTCAGCCTTCCATCCATCCGTGGTCGGTAAAATGAGTACCCGGCATACGCTGGGGGGTAAAGAAAGGCCGGGGAAGGAACTGGCAATCCCACCCCATATATACAGTCTGCCTTGTAAATGTCACAAGACGTCACCCTAAGAGTTGGAAACGACTCGCAGTACAAGTGCGGGGACACCTTTACTTTTTTTCCACAATTCCAGTTAATTCCAGTGGTGGCTGATGGCTCCATGTCAGTGGGGCAGTGGAATCCACTCCGGGTTTTAGTCTGAACTTTGAAGGAGATGTTCACAGTGCTGAACTTTGGAGGTGCTTTAAAAAATTGAACTAAAACTTGGAGCAAATTCCACGGCACCTTTCAAGGAGGTGTCCAAGGTGCTGAAGCACTGAAAAATTTGAAGAAATTTGAATTTCAACGGATGGCTGTATTCTTATATTGTTTCAGAAAGTGCTATTTAAGTAACTTTGCCTTTAAAAGTGAACTGAATCAAAATTCTCCCCCATCCCTACCGAGACTGAGCCAGACTAGACACCATGAGACTTGCTTTCAAGTAAATTTGCATAAGATTGTGCTTAAGGGAAGAATCCTGGAGGAACACACAAGCATCCCATTACTCAGCCTGAAATTTGATTTGATCATTTTGCATGCTATGATTGCCTATTGCACTTATTCAGCGCTTTTTATAAAAAATGGCTCAAACTGACTTACAAAACATATAAAATGCCATATAGGATACTGACATATTCTTTTAAAATGCAGACTAATTAAATTTCTCCTCCATTGCTATTCCCATGCAGACACTGCCCAGACTGGGTGAAAAGGTATCCGATGTGCTTAAATCTTAATCCATTGTTTCTGAATTGCCCTTCAATATTTCTGTGCAGCCTCACATCTCCACCACAAAACTATGTAGCACTCTGTAAATGTAAAGCATAGAATCATAGAGTTGGAAGGGTTCTATAAAGCCATCGAATCCAACCCCCTGCTCAATGCAGGAATCCAAATTAAAGCATATTTGACAGGTGGCTGTTCAGCTGCCTCTTGAATGTCTCCAGTGTTGGAGAGCCCACCACCTCCCTAGGTCATTGGTTCCATTGTCGTACCGCTGTAACAGTTAGGACGTTTTTCCTGATGTTCAGTTGAAATCTGGCTTCCTGTAACTTGAGCCCATTATTCCATGTCCTGCACTCTGGGACAATTGAGAAGAGATCCCGTCCTTCCTCTATGTGGCAACCTTTCAAGTACTTGAAGAGTGCTATCATATCTCCCCTCAGTTTTCTCTTCTCAAGGCTAAACATGCCCACTTCTTTCAGTCTCTCCTCATAGGGCTTTGTTTCCAGTCCCCTGATCATCCTTGTTACCCTTCTCTGAACCTGTTCCAGTTTGTCTGCATCCTTCTTAAAGTGTGGTGTCCAGAACTGGACATATATGGAATTAGTTTCATATCCCTCAGCAGCCACAAAAATATTATATGTTAAATACTGGAGAGCATGTGTGGTATCAACAATGAAAGAATGGAGAGAAAAGGTTTGGGATTGATTGATTGGTTGATTGACTGACTGACTGACTGACTGATTGATATCCCACGCTTCCAGAAGGAGTCCAGAGTGGCCAACAAAACACTAAAGACACTCTAAAACATCTTAAAAACAGACTTTAAAATATATTAAAACATCTTTAAAAACACATTAAAAAAACACCTTTTTCAAAAAAAAATTAATAGCTAAAGTGACAGATTTCTTCAGGTTTTAAGAAGGAAGCATGAGAAATGATGGCTTTTTGGGTAAGCAGCAATGGTTTCTTGAATACTTTCAAAACTATGACTCTGTATCTGACATGTATTCAGGATTTATGAAGTTCTGAATAAGCTGTTATGTTCAACATTGTAAATATAGCTTAGTTATAATAACAAGCTATACGATGGAAATGATGGATAATTTTCTCCTATTTTGACAATTTTGTATTATCTTCCTCTTGGTATATGTTATGGTTACATTCTTTCAATGTATTTATTTTAGTCTTTAACTATAAAGAATTTTAAAAATAAATAAATTAGCAGACACTACCCACACACAACCCTGATTAGCAAGTTGCCAATGGCCCCCCAAATCCTAGCAACTATAAATCTAGCAGATGGTCTTGGGCAAGCCATACTACTTTACTTGTATGAGCTTCAGTCCCTCTTTTATAATGTGGGGATTATTAAGGCTTTGTTGTTGGACAGAATTTAGAAGACATTTTTCAACCCTAAACACTGCTTTAGAATCCACAAATGTCAATCTGCATTCCAAGAGAAGAGTAGAATTTTGGACCTGAATGTCAATCAGCATTCCAAGAGAAAAGTAGAATTTTGGACCTAGAGTTCAAATCCCATTTTGGTTGTGTAACAGATTCCTATCCAGGAAACATTTCCAAAGCATGCAACCAAAGTGTAGACCATCAGCTGTAACAATATTTTATATCATTTTGCTGTGTGTACCCATTGAGAAATACATAAGTGCAATCACCGTAAGTGACAAGCTACATGCAGATTCCATATAGTTTCCAACACAAAACAGCATATGAATAAATATTCACTAATAGGCAAAAAACCTTGCGGTTTAAGGATGTACCTATAGCCCACAGATATTTCTATCACACTTTAAAAAGCAGAGAAATTGGGCAGCTATAGTGACTGCACCAGAGGCACATGTTACCAAATTCTTCCAAGCTACACAGCAAGTGGATTGGACTGTGAAAGACCAACCCAAATGGTGTTTGCATTTTGACAAATTTGTAGGGCAGTACAATATCTCAGAGAGGAGTTCAGGTCTCCTGCTCCCCTGGCACATTCACTATAGCTGCCCAATTTCCCTGCTTTTTAAAGTTTGGTAGAAATATCTGTGGGCTATAGGTACATTCTTAAACCGCAAGGTTTTTTGCCTATTAGTGAATTTCCCTGCTTTTTAATCCGGGAGGTAAGAAATGGGATTCCGTGCAAGTTTGCTGAGAATGGATTGATCATTTGCATGCTTATTAAGTGGGATTTACACACACACACCAGGCAATCATGCTTAGGATAGGTGAAACTGACCACAGGGGATGGGGAAGGGAGGAGGGGGAGGAGGGAGGGGTGGAAAGGCAGAGGGGAGGACTGGGAGGGGAGCAGGCAGGAGGGGGAGGGGAGAAGGACAGATGTGGTTGTTTGCATGTTTATTGAGTTCAGTGGGATTTACTCCCGTGCAATCATGCTTAGGATAGGTAAAACTGACTGGGGGGGAGGGACGGAGGGCTGGAGTGGGCAGGTAAGGCAGAAGAAGGAAGAGGGGAGGAGAAAGGGAGAGGAAAGGGGAAGGAGGGAAAAGGCAGGTCTGATCATTTGTATGATTATTGAGTTGAATTGGATATACTCCTATGCAATCATGATTAGGATAGGTAAAACTGACCAGGCTGGGCCTGCCAACCAAGACGTCTTCTGTATCTTTCACAGTTGGGCAGGGGGAAGGGACAATTCTACCTTGTGGTTTTTCCCATTACAATGTTGCAAGAACACTGGCACTTGGCTGACTTTCTCTTCTCCTAAAGATACAGGATCAGTCTCAGGCCCTGAACCTGGCAACCCTACCTCCCACCCAGGGCCTGCAGGAGGAAGAGACCATCGCCCAAGGGAAGGAGAGGCTGCTGCTCTTGCTGCTGCTCTGCTGCTGCTGCTGCTGCTGCTGCTGCCGCCGCCGTGGGACCACCACCTCCACCACCCTTCCCAGAGGGACTTCTGCCTGGCAGGACCAGGCCCCAGGCCTGATCCTGATCAGGGCGTGGACGTTTCTGTTGCTGCCGTTGGGCTGTCCTGGAATGCGAGACTGAAGTGCTGCTGTTGCCTCTTCTGAGGTGTATGCCACCGTTGCTGCTGTCATTATCACCAGGTTGGGGGTCATTGCTGTCTATCGTTCTTGGGTCCCATTACATCAGCTACTACGGATTATCGGCTGCTGAAGCTCCTCGGATGCTGCTGTGTTGTCTGAATGTATGAGTGGGTTGTATGAGTGAGTGTGTGATTGTGTGTATATGCCATGAGTTTTATTATTTATTTTATTTTTATTATGTGCCTGGGCGAGAGGACAGTGTTGTGGGAGGGAGGACCAAAGGGGGCCCCTATTAGTGTAGTGACGGGTAATTGGAGGTATGGCGCTGTGAGTAGGACATGCCAGTTAAGGGGAACTCGCCCCAGACAACTGGTGGCTGTGACGTGTTCCGGTCCTCCTCACACCCACAGGATTGCTGGTAGTTCTATCAGCCAACCCTCGGATCTCCAGTTGCTGCTTTTCAATGCCAGATCAGTAAATAATAAAACCTCCCTCATCCATGACCTAATTGTGGATGAGGTGGCCGATCTGGCATGTATTACCGAGACCTGGGTGAGTGATCTGGGAGGTATTAATCTCTCCCAGTTGTGCCCACCTGGGTATTCGGTTCAGCATCTGGGTAGATCCGAGGGTCGGGGAGGGGGAATCGCTGTGGTCTATAGAAGTTCCATCCCTCTTGTTAGGCACCCTATCCAGATGGCTAATGGTCTAGAGTGTCTGCACATAACGTTGGGTCAGCGAGACAGACTGGGAATTCTGTTGGTGTACCGTCCACCCTGCTGCCCAACAGCCTCCCTAACTGAGCTGACAGAGGTGGTCTCGGATCTATTGTTGCGTTCCCCCAAACTTTTGGTATTGGGGGATCTCAACATTCATGCTGAGGCCGCTTTATCTGGAGCAGCTCAGGACTTCATGACCTCCATGACAGCCATGGGGCTGTCTCAATTTGTTACTGGCCCTACGCATGTGTTGGGGCACACTCTGGACTTGATTTTTGCCACTGGATTAGGGGATGGTGATCTGAGAGTGAGGGATTTTTCATCTATTCCTTTGTCATGGTCAGATCACCGCCTATTAAGGTTTAGACTCACACTGTTTTCTCCCCTCTGCAAGGGTGGAGGACCAATTAAGATGGTCCGTCCCCGGAGACTAATGAATCCTGAGGGTTTTCTGATGGCTCTAGGGAATTTTCCGGCTGATAGAATTGACGGTCCTGTTGAAACCCTGGCCATGCTGTGGAATACGGAAATGGCCCGGGCAGTTGACACGATCGCCCCGGTGCGCCCTCTCCGTTGCAGAGCTCAATTGGCTCCCTGGTTTACTCCGGAGCTAAGAGTGATGAAGCAAGAAAGGAGACGGCTTGAGTGCAAATGGAGGCGAACTCCCGACGGCTGTAATCATGCACTTGTGAAGCTCTCTACCAAACTCTATGTGAAGGCAGTGAGAGCAGCAAAGAAGCAATACTTTGCTGTCTCTATTCAGTCATCTCTTAACCGCCCAGCGGAAGTTTATAAAGTTGTCCGGGGACTTTTACACTCTGGTCCCCAGGACGCAATAACACCATCAATTGCCCGCTGTAACGAGTTTGCGCGACACTTTCGTGATAAGATCATGAACATCCGCCGGGACCTTGACTCCATTATTGTAGCAGTTGATCCTAATGAGGTGTCCAGAGCACAGTCTTGTCCTGTTTTATTGGATGAGTTTCAGTTGGTACAGCTCGAGGATGTGGACAAGGTGCTTGGACAGGTGCGGGCGACCACTTCTGCTCTGGATCCTTGCCCCTCATGGCTAATAAAAGCTAGCAGGAATGGAACAGCCGGCTGGGCCAAGGAGGTGATTAATGCCTCTTTACGAGAGGGAGTGGTCCCACCCTGCCTGAAACAGGCGGTGGTGAGACCGCTCCTAAAAAAAATCCTCCTTGGACCCTGATAATTTGGACAACTATAGGCCAGTAGCAAATGTCCCATTCCTGGGCAAGGTTCTAGAGCGTGTGGTTGCTCGCCAACTCCAGGCTCTCTTGGATGAAACTGATTATCTAGACCCATTTCAATCGGGCTTTCGGCCGGGGTTTGGTACAGAAACGGCCTTGGTCGCCCTGTATGATGACCTCTGTCGGGAGAAAGACAGAGGGAGTGTAACTCTGTTGGTTCTCCTTGATCTCTCAGCGGCGTTTGATACCATCGACCATGGTATCCTTCTGGAGCGACTTACGGATTTAGGAGTGGGAGGCACTGCTTGGCGGTGGCTCTGCTCCTATCTCGGGAATCGTCTCCAGAAGGTGATGCTGGGGGAACATTACTCGAGTCCCTGGGTACTCCAATATGGGGTCCCGCAGGGTTCAGTTCTATCCCCCATGCTCTTTAATATCTATATGAAGCCGCTGGGTGAGGTCATCAGGAGTTTTGGAGTGCGTTTCCAGCAATATGCTGATGATACGCAGCTCTACTACTCCTTTTCATCTTCGTCAGGTGAGGCTGTTGATGTACTAGACCGCTGCCTGGCCGCGATAATGGGCTGGATGAGAGCTAATAAACTGAAACTCAATCCTAACAAGACTGAGATGCTGTTGGTGGGAGGACCCTCTGCCCAGATGGTTGACATTCGACCTGTCCTAGATGGGGTTACACTCCCCCTAAAGGAACAGGTATGTAGTTTGGGGGTCTTATTAGATCCGCTCCTGTCACTTGAGGCTCAGGTAGCCTCGGTGGCATGGAATGCATTCTACCAGCTCCGGCTGGTAGCCCAACTACGACCCTATCTGAGCAAGGAGCATCTTGCCTCAGTTATCCATGCTATGGTAACCTCTAGATTGGACTACTGTAATGCACTCTACGTGGGGCTACCTATGAAGACGGTTCGGAAACTTCAGCTAGTGCAAAATGCTGCGGCCAGAGTTCTCACTGGGACAAAGAAATTTGACCATATAACACCTGTCCTGGCGCAGCTGCACTGGCTACCGATATGTTTCCGGGCCAGATTCAAAGTGTTGGTTCTTACCTATAAAGCCCTAAACGGCATTGGACCGCAATACCTGATGGAGCGCCTCTCTCGCTATGTACCTACCCGTTCACTACGCTCGACGTTGAAGGCCCTTCTCCGAGCCCCAACCCATAAAGAGGCCCGGAGATCAACAACTAGATCTAGGGCCTTCTCGGTGGTGGCCCCCGAACTATGGAATGCCCTCCCAGACGAGATACGCCTGGCGCCTTCTCTGTTATCTTTTCGGCGCCAGGTAAAAACTTACCTTTTCGCCCAGGCTTTTTAAATTTTGTAAATTTTTAAATATTTTAATTTAACATTCTAAACTTAATATGATCTTAATTTAATCTCAATGGCAATTTTATTAATGTTTTATAATTGTACTATATATATATTTTTTTCCACACTTGCTCATATTTTAATTGTGATTTTATTTGTTGTACACCGCCCTGAGAGCTTTCTGCTATAGGGCGGTCTAGAAATGTAATTAAATAAATAAAAATAAATAAAAATTTAAAACAAAGCTGTCCCTGGCCACATCCACACCAGGCCTCTATTACACTTTGGACAATCATTATTTATTTATCTATTTATTTAGTGTATTTATATACCGCCCCATAGCCGAAGCTCTCTGGGCAGTTTACAATAACTAAAAACATTAAAAACAAATATACAAATTTAAAAACACATCTTTTAAAAAGAATTTATCATGGCTTCTCTCAAAGCCATGGCTCAAAGCCAATCATGGCTTCTCTCAAAGAATCCTGGGAAGTGTAGTTAGTGAAGGGTGCTGGGAGTTGCTAGGAGATGCTCTCTTTCTCTCACAGACCTTCAATCAGAGTGGCTGACTGTTAACCATTCTCTCAGGGGAATAGGAGTCTCCTCTCAGCACCCTTCACAAACTACACTTCCCAGGATTCTTTGAGGGAAGCCATGACTGTCTCAAGTGAAATCAAGTCTGGTGTGGATGTGGCCCTCTGATTAGCCAAGCCCAGCAGCTGTGAGGCTTTTAGAACACTGACAGTTGGTCCTTACTGAGCATGCCCCGCATTATAATAGGCTTCCAGCCAAAATTTCTTAAATTAATTAAAAATCAACCAGGCATTTTTTTAACTTTTAAACTGCAGTAGATGAAGGTCAGAGTATGGGGCAAGGTCAGTATTAGGATTACAGATACTCTGTGAACATGGCTGATTTTTAATGAATTTCAACAGATTATGAGAACTCGCAGAAAAAAGTCCAAAAGGGCTCTGAGGGTTTTTTTTCTCTTTTTAGACCTTGAACTCTCGATTCTCTCTGACTGTTTTGTGTATCGCCATGAAAATTGACAGGGTTGTTAAGCAAGCGTTTCTGAGTTCAGAACTATAAGTTTTGTAAGGTTTTGTTTTGAAATGAGCTTATGGGAAGCCTCAGAATGGCATGGGGGGATATTTTCCATTTAACATTGCGGAATGTGAAAAATCCCCACTGACTATAGTATACAGCCACTCTTGTGGCTGTAAAATGAATCGATCCAAGTGGGAGTAATAGGCTGTCTCTGCAACGTTGTCAATCTCCCAGGTCAGCAGAAGTAGATGCAACAAATTGTTATAAGCAAAAATTTCCTCACAAAATGTACTACCCAAAATATTTTGCAAATCTTGCAGTAACTTTCCTATTAACTTTCCTCTTTCAACAAGTCTTTTAAGTTGAGACCTATCCCAGCTAGAGTTGCTTTTAATATGTTTTCTTTAATAATAAAAACCTTTTTGTTCTCCCAGGCTTTTTAACAACATTCTAACAACATTTTTAACATCTATTGTAACACCTACATTTGCACTTACGCTCTTAATATTTTAGTAATTTTAATTACTTAACATCTTAACATCTTAATACTTTTAACTGATTTAATATGTTTTAATATTTTTAGGCTTGTGTTGTAGTTGTTTATATGTTTAATTATGTTCTACTACTTTGGGTATATTGTTTTTAAGTTGTTGATATATGTTTTTACTTGTATATTGGATGTTTTTATGTTGTGCACCGCCCAGAGAGCTACGGCTCTTGGGCGGTATAGAAATATAATAAATAAATAAATATGTTTTTAACCCTTTGTTGTTTTTAAAGATGTTTTTAAAGCTTTTTAAAAATGTTTTTAACGTTGTTTTGTTTTAATGTATTTTAAGGTCTTTTTATGATGTTTTAAAGTGTTTTTATCATTTCTGTTTGCCACCTTGGGCTCCTGCTGGGAGGAAGAGCGGGATATAAATCAAATAATAAATAAATCAAATAAATAAACTAAGCTAAATACTATCATTTTAATCGATGTCTGCAAAGTGGGTTTAAAACTACATATGTGTAAGGTACTGATAGCTTCCCTTGGGGGAGAACTGTCTGAACCTCATTCTCATCAAAAACTTTCACCACATGCTGCAAGTTTCCCAGGTTGTAAGTCATGACTAGGAATGTAAGAAGGCAACATTCTCCATTCTGTCCTATATTCACCACATGCAGCACTGTTTCTGTTCTACTGGAGTTCACATTCTGCCAAAAACTACATTATTCATCTCGCTGTCCACTATGGCAAAATTACGTGAGTTACATCATTACATAAATTACCTTGTCATTCCACCCCATTCATTTCAATGCAAAGGAAATGTAATGCACATGGGGGGGAATGTAATTGGTTACTTATCATTTGTTAACTGAAAGCAGCAGCAACAGTTAATACCCATAGCATTATTGATTTTTGTTCAGGGCATGGGGTGAATAAGCGAACATAGGCAATTTCTACTTCCAATCCTGTTTTTCGTCAGAATTCCCCGACCTCCCTAGTCATGACACTCTGTCTCCACATACACCCTTGCAGACCCTAAGGTCATCATCTAATGCCCTTCCAAAGTATGGCAGATGGCTATGAGAGAAGGGGCTTTTTTGATGGTGGTTTCCTGATGGTGGAATGATCTCTCCAGGGTGGGTCACCTGGCACCTACCTTGATGTCTTTTATTTAGTGCCAGATTAAGAACTTTTGGTTTTCCAGGTCTCTTAATTCTTTTTAAAAATTATTATTAAAAATTTTCATGAACAGCGCAGTGGTCTCCCGTCTCCCTAGTTCAAACTTATTAAATGTAAATGTACTGCCCTCAAGTCGATTCCGACTTATGGCGACCCTATGAATAGGGTTTTCATGAGGCTGAGAGGCAGTGACTGGCCCAAGGTCACCCAGTGAGCTTCATGGCTATGTAGGGATTCAAACCCTGATCTCCCAGGTCATAGTCCAACACCTTAATCACTACACCACACTATTCCAGTATAAAAGGATGTCATTTAGCATTTTAAAAAATGCAGTTTGCATAACTTGTCCATTTCTTCTATGTACCATCTCTGTTAGTTTTATGCATATCCATGTCCAATTTCCAGTGCTTTAAGTATTCATTATCTAACAGATGGAATTGTTGAATTGTTCTAGAATTGAGCATGAACAGGTCTTGCTTCAATCCAAACTTTTAACAATCAGATTTTCACATTCTTTGCTTGACTCATTGTGTATATGACTCAACACTGTTAAGGCATCACATTATAAACTAGTCCTTGTTATCTGGTAAATTGATCAAGAAACTTGTACCCAATAATTTTGAATTTTTGGATAATTCCATAGCACATGGTACAAGTCTGTGTCCATTCTACAGCATTTCCAACAGCCAAACACATTCATCCAATAATATATTCTATTCATCCTGGGAGATGTCATGACATGTACTGTCTAAACAAAGTTGGGCTTCTTTCAAAGAGGTGTAACCCAGAACTCTCCCCCCCATATATATATATTTACCACATCTTCTCTGCTGTGGAGGTTCCTATATTGCTTGCAAAACATTTTATATGATTCTGTTATAATTATTTTTGAATGATTATACAATTTGATAAATGCAGGACTAGAGAGAGGGCATTCTCAGTGGCGGCCCCCACTCTTTGGAACTCCCTCCCACAAGATCTCCGGCATGCCTCTTCCCTAAATGTATTTCGGAAAGCCTTAAAGACCTGGCTTTTTCAGCAGGCCTTCGGGGTATCCGGGGAGGGTTAATCGATATAATTGTAATGCCTCCTACCCAGTTTTAATATTGTTGTTGTAGATCTATTGTTTTTATTGTATTACTGTATTTTATTAATTGTATTTTAATAATTTTGTAAGTCGCCTAGAGTGGCCATTGGCCAGATAGGCGACGAAGAAATTAAATTTATTATTATTATTATTATTAATCCTCTCATTGTTCTGCATTATCTTCATGATTTGGGGCTGCTTTTATATTGATACTGCTTAGTGTTGCAGATCTTTAGACTGTAATTTATGGTAATTTGACTGACAATATTTTGATTGTTACAAAGATTCAGACAAGCCTCCATGTGCTGAAAGAATGTGCAAGGGGGTCATGGGCTTTCATGGGCTAGCCCCAGTGAGAAAGCACTCAGCAGCCACACCCTGGCAGCCACACTGACATGTGAAAGGCCTCTCTGACATGTGGACATATGCAGTGGTGGCTGGTGGCTCTGATGTCAGTGGACCAGTGGAATCCTCTTTGGATTTTAGTCCAAACCTTTCAAGGGAATGTTCACAGTGCTAAACCTTGGAGTTGCTTTAAAAAATTGGACTAAAACTTGGAGTGGATTCCACTGTCCCACTGACATTAGAGCCACCAGCTCCAGTGGTGACTGAATGTATGTATATTTGTAGATTTCCTCCAAGTGTGTGTATGGTGCTAACTGCTCTAGGCATGGCAAATTCTATGCATGTACATCAGTATTCAGAGTTCCTTTTGATACCCTCCAAGCACACATATGGCAGGTTCATCAGGATAGCAGTGGCCCCACAACCCCCACCATATCTTCTTTCAACATATGGGAGGGTCATCTAACCACCCTGAGCATTCATTGAACTGCAGGATATATAAGTATCTAAAATGGGTGAGGAGCCAGTGGCCCTTCTGATGTTGTGGGATGCCAGCTCCCATCAGCTCTAGCTAGCATGGCCAAATGTCTGGAATGATGGGAGTTGTAGGCCAACAGCATCTGGAGGGCCACAGGTTAGCCATCCTTGATTTGTACACAGAGTTTCTCCATGAGGAGATCACAGATCATGACGTATATCAGGGCTGGGGAACCTGCATCCCTCCAGATCTTGGTGGACTACAACTCCCATTGGCCCCAGCTAACATGGCCAATGATATGGGATGATGGGCTCCACTAGCAACATGGGGGAGCTACATATCCCCCACACCTAGTCTAAAGCATTATTGTTGTTAAAAAGTTATTACCCAGTACACAGGGGCATAATGTTGTAATGTCTTCCCCCACTCCTTAAAAAAATATTAATAAATCCTTCCAAAACTTTTGTCAAACTGCCTGTGTGATTATTCAGATTACATAAATGAAAGTGGGAGACAGAGGGAGAATTCAGCAACAAACATTATCCTTGCATCATTCCCAGTGACCTTTCAGAAACAAGGCAAGACTGGTCTTCAACAGAGGAGGAAAAAGTGTGAAAGCCCCACATTCACTTAGTGGCATTTGCAGCAGTAGCTGCCATCAGGATGGAAAATACAAATGAAAAGACATTTGACATTTTATTTCCCTCATCAAACACTATATTCTCAGATAATGGCAGAATAATTTAAAAAAATTGCCCAGTGGTAATGTGCGTGGGAAATTGGAGAAAAGGAGAAAAGAAACAGAGAGAAGTCCGGAGGGTTGGGGGAAAGGAGGGAGAAAGAGGATGAAAAGGTTATTATAAATGTGTCCAGCTTGTTTATGGCCCTTTATCAGTAAGCAAGGAGGAAAGAGAAGACGTGCCGTTAGCACATTTAAATTAAAAAAAAAAACAGTTTGGCAGCTTGGTCCAGGAATGTAAATAATCTGAAGATTTGGGTTTCTATGCACAGAGAGAGAGAGAGAGAGAGAGAGAGAGAGAGATGGGGATTAGTGATGGGGAAGAAATTGGATCCAGTTCACACTGAAAGCCGAATTTATCAAATTTGCACTTCCTGAAACAATATGAGAACCGAAACACAGCCATCTGTCAAAATTCACACTTATCCAAATGTTGCAATGCAGTTCTCCAACCAAGCAATGTTTACAAAAAATTATAATATTGACGTTTTGAACAATCTCATTTTATTCCATTTTATCCTGTTTTACTGTATTTATTCTCCTGTACATTTAGATAACTTTCTCTTTTGAGAGTGTTGTTTGTTATATGCTGGTCATTGACCGGAACAATAAAGAATTTGAATTCACAAAAATGCATGTTAGGGGACGTGTGCACAGAAGGAAAATTTTGGTGAAAATAACATGCAAAAATTCACTATGTTAAATTGCTTGCAAAAATGTGTACATTACTCAAAACTGCATACAAAAATGAATTTATTAAGAGAAATCCACACTAAAATGCTGAATAATCATGAGGATATTTTTTTAAAATCCGCAAATTGCTGCAGAAATTTGGCGAACTTAATTTAAGATTAGAAAAATGAGAAACTGAGAGAACCAAAACTAACAGATTATTCCATCCCTAATGGAGAAGCATGTGCACCTCCTACTTTACAATTGCAACAGGCCTTTGAAGGGCCAGCCTAAATGTCTTCTCATTTCCTTGCCCCAGATCTGGGTCATGGATACTGCTGATGACTGGTAAACTGTCAAAATTTTAAAAGAAACACAGTTTTAGATTATTGCAGTTTCGAGGCCTACACTAAAAAGTAAAATGTGAAACAGTTCTGGGGGTAAGAACTTTGACTCAAGCTGTGGCTGGTTTCCACGGGCAGGAGCAGGGTATGCCAAGCTGCCATTGCCCATGGGCTCCAAAGGGGAAGACACCAAAGGAGAAGTTGCTTCTTTGGGTCACTCCTTTGGGGTATGATGAGGACAAGGGCATTCTCCTGTGGGTGATTGGTTGTGGGTGGGCTTGCTCCTAGATGAGAGACTGGAGTAGCTGTGGTGGTGAGGGTGAGATGAGAGAGGTAACCTGACTTCCAGTTCCAAGTAAGAGGTGGAATGCTGGGGAGCTGCATCTGTGCTGGGAATTGTAGCTCTGTGAGGGGTCTCCCAACAGCTCTAGTCACCCTTAACAAACTACAGTTCCCAGGATTCTTTGAGGGAAGCCAATGACTGTTAAAATGCTTTAAACTTGTGTTGTGGATGTGACCTTTGATCTAGCAAAGCTTTCCATCACTGGAATGGGTAGGGAGGCAGTGTTTGCTAGTTCCACTCCCACTGCATCTCCCAGTGCACCACCAAAATCTGCTCCAGAGTGGACTGGGGGGGATTGGAAAGAATGCCCTCCCCTCTTCTGCTGATGGATATCTCCACTGGACTAAAGTTCCTTCCATCAGTGCAAGGGATGCTACCAGATATGGCCCATGAATAAAAATATCTGGGAGTTTTAACCACTGTGAACAGTTAACAATATGAAGGAAAGAGCTATACAGTACAGATGGCCATGGCTGAACTAGACTGTGCAGGGGCAAGAAGAGGGGGAAAGAACTGCGAGATGGAATTTCTCCTGTGGATTTTTCACATGCCTCCTTGATGGCACATTTGTAACTCTTTTACCTTGAGGGTGATCCAGCTTTTTGTCCATGTTAAGCTAACTGTTCACCCATATCCTCTAGGAGCAAATAGCCTAGACCAGCCCAGATCATTCATCACCTTTCTGTGTGATTATTGACCATCTTGAAGTAGAAAAGGTCATTCCAATTACTTTTTTCTAAAAAAAAAAGGCTTTCCCATCTCTGTTACTGCAGCAGATCAGTAAATTCTATGTCTAAAGGAGTGCCTTAAATTGTTCCACTGCCTATTTTCAGTAGAGCTGATGTCTTATTTTTTCCAGCAATGAATGGAGAAGCTCAGGAGGCACAAATGACAACAGCAGCTGAGATAACACATCGGTACATGTGTGTGTGGGAGAGAGAGAGAGACAAAGGCACGGTGTCCTACATTCCTCTTTCAGGATTAATTTTTGAGGCTGTTTTCTAAGCATCTTTCCTTTGGGGAACCATCTACTCCACTTGGTGTTTCAATGAGATGCTGAGCAACACTCTATCTCTGTCATCCTTGGGCATTGCACTTAATTTAAATTACCACCAATCAAATGCTCAAAATCAAATCCAGGCACCCACTGAACTGAAGGAAGTTGCTTTGGGGCTATGCTGTTTGGTTGCCCAGCTGACCAGCTACATGTAAGTTCCTAGCTGCAAGACACAAATGTGACATGTAGGGATAGATAAATGATCAGTGTATTTCTGTTCCATTCGAGTTTCTCATGTACTGAATCATAGGTCTGATGGGGGAGGGTAAAAATACATGAAAATTTCACATTTAAATGGTTTGCGCTTTCCCTTTAAGTACACCTTTTGTACAGATTTTTCTACTCAAGTATGCATTCTTGTATGCTTTTCAGTGCATTTACCTTAAATATGTATTTTGTGTATGTTTTTTCCCTTAAAATACACAATGTTGAGTGCATTTTTGAACTGTGGATGATAGTCAATGCTTGTCCTACTCAGAGTAGACTCATTGCCATTAATAGACATGGCTAATTTAAATTCATTAATATCAGCCGCTCTTCTCTGAGTAGGACTTAGCTGAATACAAGCCTGAATCTGTATCACAAAATCTGAAGACATGCATAATCTGATAGCTGCTTTTAAGTCCAGGACTGATCAATTTGTTCACTTCATTATAAAAATGGGAACCAAACAGATTTATCCTCCACCCCTAGTGACATGTATCATGTTTTAATTTCCTAAAAGAGAGGTTCAGACTTGTCTTGAAGTCCACCACTCTGACGTAGGCGGTGTGCACACCATAAAATTAAAACACATGGCTTCCTCCCCACAAACAATCTTGGGAATGGTAGTTTAATAAGGGTGCTGCAAAATGTAGCTCTGTGAAGGGTAAACTAGTACCCAGGATTCTTTGGGGAACTCATGAGCTTTAAAAATAAATTGTGTACGCAGCCCTAGAATCCCTGCCTCCATGGTCACAAATGAATGAAAATGATAACGAAATTAAGTATCCAGAGATAGTATAATTCCGAGAAGTATTGCTGCCCTGGGTTCCTTCTTGGGGGAAAGAGATGGAGGGAGGGAGGGATGGGATGGGATGGGATGGAAATCCCCAAGTTTTGCAACCTTCCCTCCTAATGGAGCTCCTCCAGACTCCTGATCATTTTTATTGCCTTTTCCTGAAATTTTTCCAGCTTTGCAATACCCTTTCTGAAGTGCAGCAACAAGAACTAGACACAGAATTCCAAAGGTGGTTTCACTACACATTTATATAAAAGCATCACAATATTGTCAGTTTTATTTTTGATTCCTTTGCTAAGA
Source organism: Rhineura floridana (assembly GCF_030035675.1). Classification (NCBI taxonomy): domain Eukaryota; kingdom Metazoa; phylum Chordata; class Lepidosauria; order Squamata; family Rhineuridae; genus Rhineura; species Rhineura floridana. Next base: position 28,393,173 of record NC_084493.1, on the reverse strand, counting down.
ATCCCCAACATGGAATTCACCTTTTTCACATCAGCTGCACACTGGGTCAACTTTTTCACTGAGCTATCCACCAGAACTCCAAGATAATCTAGTTACTCGTCAATCACCACCAGCTCAGGCCCCATCAGGACACATGTGTACAGGTGAGCAACCATGTGGCATTAATGTGGCTTCAATCTGCAGAACTAGCTCTTTTATAAGTGTTACATAATGTTCGTTCCACGCTTGTAAGTAATCAGTCATTTAGCATGGCAGTCCCTCCATTCTGAAACTCCCTGCCCATTGAAATTAGGCAGGCATCTTTACTGTGCTGTTTTCAGCACCTGTATAAACATTTTTCTTTAGACAAGCCTACCTACAAATATGTAAAGTTGACATATATTTTAATATGTAGTTTTATTTTATAATGTATATTTTTAAACTGCTGGTTTTATTTATATTTTGCGTATTTTTGGTTAATTTGTTTTTAGCTCTGACTTCTATTGGTAAACCCCCTCTGAATACCACTTACCATGAAAACCCTATTCATAGGGTCGCCATAAGTTGGGATTGACTTGAAGGCAGTCCATTTCCTTTTCTATTGGTAATCTTAATATATATATATTATTTTATGTAAACCATTTAAAGGTTTTACAATTAAGTAGTATACACATTCCATTAAATAAATAAATGGCCAAGCAATGAGATTCAGTTCAAATTTCAAGCCAAATCTATCAAATTCACAATTTCTGAAAAAATATGAGAACCGAAACACAGCCATCCTTCAAAATTTGCACTTATTCTAATTTTGCAGTTCAGTCCACCAACCAGTGTTTACAAAAATGCATATATTATAGGAAAGTGTGCTTAAAAATAAATATATGAGTGAAAATAACATGCAAAAATGCATTATATGATGACAAAAATGTGTACATTAGGTAAATACATACAAAAATGTGCTTATTAGGAGAAATTTGCACTAAAATGCTGGGGAATTTTCATGACGATTTAAATAATGCAGATTGTTGCAGAAATGTGGAGAACTGAATTTAAGACTGGAAAAGTGAGGAACTAAGAAAACCAAAATTTAACAGATTTTTCCTTCCCTAGTGGAAAACTCATCATGATGGTTCAAGCTAATGCAATATTTGGTATAACTGCAACAGTAGCAAAGTGATCCCAAGCCAAGAACTAACCGGGGGGGAAAGAAGAAGACAGAGAGAAAGAAATTGAATAATTAAAAACAAAGCCTGCAGCAATCAATGTTATATCTTACAACAGAGTGGAATGCAAATGACACCGAGCAGATGCAATGAACGGTCCTAGAGAAGAGCACAAAAACAATTGGATTGGGATGAGATTTAGGATGGGGTCAGCAAAAAGTCACGATAGCACTACCGCTCAAGCAGCACACTGTTAATCATGTGTAGCTTTACAGCCAGTGTGGAGAATAGAGAGTTTTTCTCCCTCTCTCATAATACTAGAACTGACATCCAATGATGCTTGCTGAGTGTTGGAAGGTTCAGGAGAAACCAAAGAAAGTACTTCTTCACACAGTGCAGAGTTAAACGATGGAATTCTCTACCAGAAGATGCAGTGATGGCCACCAACTTCAATGGCTTTAAAAGAGGATCAGATAAATTCATGGAAGAAAAAGCTATTAATGGCTACTAGCCATGATGACTATGTTCTCCCTCCACTGTCGGAGGCAATATGCTCCCGGAGATCCACAAGTGGGGATAGTGCTATTGCACTCAGGTTCTACTTGTGAGCTTCCCACAGGGATTTGTTTGGCCACTGTTGAGAACATGATGCTAGACTAGAAGGGTCATTGGCCTGATCCAGTAGGGTTCTTCTTATGCTCTTAACATTTTCTTCCCTTACCAAAAGCAGCCAGCCACCCTGCAGTCTCCAACAGGAGACTGGATCAGAGCAGGAGGAAGCATCTCTTTTCCTTTCAGCTGAATTTCCACCTGCAAAATGCCCCCCGTCCAGATGCTTTTGGGAGAGAAAGACATAGGTATCCATTTCTCCCTGCCCCCATGAGGTCAAATGGAGCTTGGATGAAGCAACTGAAGATGAGAAATTGGCAAAGGTTTTAGATGGCCTTTCTCCATTGTATCTGTCAGAAACTGGAGCCTGGGCATAGGAACACTGGAAGCCATCTCATACTGACTCAAACCATTGGTCCATCTAATTCAGTATTATCTGCACCAGGGATGGTGAACTGGTTCTGCTCAGCTAGATAGATCCTGACCTCCCCCACCCTCATGGGCCATTTTGGCAGAAGGGCAGTCACCTATCTGTCTATCACATGACATCAGCCGCCTACTACTGGAGACAAGGAAATGCTCCCTCCCCGCTGCCCAACTGTCCCCTCTTTTGACAGCCCTGGATCACCCAGTCCGACCCAGTCTGATCCAGGGCTGCCTCATCCCACTCCAGCTGAATCCTGAATTGACTTGAATCAATGAGATTTGATTCGGGATCTGGGATTTGGCAAGAGCCAGTGCACAGCTCTAATGCAAACTCCTTTTCCTTTGCCCTGGAGGTTTGAAATCAAACTGTGCAGGCAACAATTCACGGGATTGCAGGCACCACAAATCCGCTGATCAACAGTGCCTGCAAACCCCATTTTCAGCAAGGAGCCAGGTCTTTACCTGCCCCACACTTGATGTGCAGCTTGAGTAAAACTGCTTTGTAGGCCACATTAGGGCCTGTGCTGAGCCTAATTAGGCCTGTGGGATGAAGTTCAACACTGCCGGGGTTTCAGCCATGAGTCTTTCCAGCCTTCCTTGGAGATGCCAGGAACTGAACCTGGGACCTTCTGCATGCAAAGGACATACTCTGCCACTGAGAGCGGTTAATGGAATGGGTAGCTTGAGCCTCACATTGCTAAAGCAGCCACTAAAAAGGATCCAGATCGATCAGATCAAAGGTGAGAGCTGGCAAGAAAAACATTCACAAAAATGACCCAGTAGTTTGAGAAGAAATGGCTTCATGAAATACTCTCCCACCCTAAACTTTGTTTTCCTGGTTCATTCTGTGAGTTCTTGGCTCTTCATCGAACTCAGTTGGGCTTAATTCTGATTAGATATGCATAGGACTGCACTGTGAGTTGGCATTCAATGCTAGTCCTGCTCTGAGTAGACCCATTGAAGTTAATAGACATGACTACCTTACTTATGTTCATTCATTTCAATGGGTCTACTCTGGGTAGGACTTAATTGGATTCAACCCTCTGATTCCCCTAACCCATGCCCTGCCCACCCCACAAAAATACAGCATGGAACTCCTTTTACACTTCTGGATCTGCTTTCATATGAAGCATCTCTGGGTTTCCATAAGACATTCTTATTTCACACACACACAAACCAATGAACTGAAACTTTCATTCAATTTTGAGGTGAATGAAATGGCTTCAACATTATCATTGTTACATCCTGCATTCTACAATGACCAATCAGATGTCTCTGGGAAGCCGACAAACAATGCATGAAATCCATAGCCCTCCCCTGTTGTCGCTGTCTAGAATTCAGTCTAGAACTGATTCATTACAAGAAGAAAAACAATGAGAAGTAGAGGCAGGACTAGGGAAGCAAATGGGGCACTCTGCCCCACCAACTTCAGTCTGCCCTCAGCCACCCCCCACTTGATTGCCTTCTTAGTAGGGATGGGTGAGAAATCCCTTTCTGTTTGCATTTCAAGCTGAAACTATCAAATTTGCACTTTCCAAAACAATACGAGAACTGAAACACAGTCATCCTTTGAAATTCACACTTATTCGAATTTTGAGATGCAATTCAACAACCAATGTTTTTTTAAATGCATATATTTGGGGAAAATGTGCATAAAACGAATATATGAGTGAAAATAGCATACAAAAATGCATAAGATGAATAGAAATTGCTTGAAAAATGTGTACATTAATCAAAATTGCACAGAGAAATTCCCTTCCCCCTCCTTGCAATCCTTCTGTTGGCAGGTAAAGACTTTTTTATTCCAACAGGTCTTTGGTGCTGAAGGTTGCTAAGGTCAGAGCTCAAAGAGGGTGCTGCATTGTTATTGTTTAATTGTACTATTTTAAACTGAGGTGATTTATTAAGTGTATGCTTGAACGGTTTTAATGTTGCAAATAGTTTATTCTATCTAATTTAGACTATTGTATGTTCTTAATTATATGTACTTTTATCTGGAAGCCGCCTTGAGTTCCAGTTTGGAAAATAGGGCAGGGTAATAATAATAATAATAATAATAATAATAATAATAATAATAATAATAATAATAATAATAATAATAATAATAATAATAATAATAATAATAATAATAATAATAATAATAATAATTTGTTAGGAGAAATTTGCACTAAAATGCTGGAGAATTTTCACAAGGTTTTTTTTAAAGAAAAATTGCAAATGCTGCAGAAATGTGGAGAACTGAATTTAATATTGGAAAAATGAGAGACTGAGAGAATCAAACCTGTCAGATTGTTCCATCCCTACTTCTTACTTAAAACCAGCCCAGGATGTGGCCCTGGCTGTCACTTTGCTTTTCCTCCTTAGTCTCCATGCTGTCCTTATAGAACTAAACAGGGAGGAGGATGGAGGCAAAATTAGAATTAGTTGGCTCCACCTGTCATGAGCTGTAGTTCTGCCGCTAATTGGCTCTGGCTCCACCTACTGTTGGCCTCCCTGCCTTCCACCCTGCCAGTCCCAATGGGCACCAATCACCACTGCCTACAAGTGAGGTTTTTTCCATGTTCAGAAGTGCAGCAATTGGGAAAACTTCACCTGTTAGTTTCTGATAGCAGATACAGCTACTAGAAGTCCACTGCTTTCTCCAGAAAATGGGGTGAGCAACCTCTGGCCCTCTAGATGTTGTTGGACTCCAACTTCTGTCAGTCCCAACCAGCACAGCCAGTGGTCAGGAATTACTGGAGCCCAACAACTTCTGGAGGGCTACAGGTTCACCATCCCTGCTATGGCACAAGTGTGTGGATAGAGGCATGGGGAAGGGCTACAGCTCAATGGTAGAGCAACTGCTTTGCATGCAGAAGGTCCCAGGTTCAGTCTCTGGCATCTCCAGTTCAGGCTGGGAAAGTCTCCAGACTGAAACCCTAGAAAACCACTGCTAGTCAGTGTAGGCAATACTGAACTAGATGGACCGAATCCATATAGAACATCTTCCCCATGTTTCTATGACTGGCAATATATTATCTGCCTGACATCCTAGAAGAATACACAAGTGTTGCATTCTGACATTACATGCCTCATCTCCTATGCAGAGACAGCTGTCCCTGGAGAAAACAAATGTCTGAGGCAACCTTGAGCTTTGGCCTCAAATTCTCTTGCCAGATCTCAATGTGGGCGGTAAAAGAAATGGAAAATCAAGGAGCCGAATCTCTTTTGCCAAGGCCATCATTCACAACTGCTCATGAAACATTTAAATAATGCCATCATTTTGATGCATGTTCTACCCGGAGTCACAAATCTCCAATCCAAGGTGCCAGGCTACCGAAAGAATGCTACTTTAGATGCAGATCGCTCGTATTTACAGCAAAAATCATGAGAGCGATTCACAGGCAAAGAGGCGATGCCATGCTTGAGAGGGAGGAGTAAAGTGGCAATTGCAGTCAGCAAAACACCTCTGCAATTCATGCATCACACAAATTGTTGTGTATATTCAAGCAATGAGGACAAGGTGTATTGATTTAGCACAAACACCAAGTATCCCAGGTGCTGAAACCTGGGGAAATGGAAACCATGGCGGGCAGAATAACACAGCGAAAATGATAAAAGGATATGAGTGTTGGAAAAGACACGCAAGACGCACCATAAATTCTAATAATCCATATTTCTTGAAAGCCGCAGCTATTGACTCCAAAACAAAAGAGCAAGCATTGTAATGTAACAAATGTCAAATGGGATAGCAACAGGAATTCAATTTGCTCCGGCCATATATCAACTTGAAGCTTAATGTAATGGCACATAGTTAAGGTTGCACCTTCACTTAATAGCTATTACCAGGCTTTGCGTGGGCTTCCCCAACCCCACAAGCACAAAGCAGGGAGTAATTGGCATTGTGATGCCTTCATCGCCACAGATGTGCAGGGGAGAGAAAGCCCATTGACCTAGAAGGAGAAAGAAAGGGGAGAATCCAGCAGAATAGGGGCAACAGGTAGGGTGGAGAATCAGCCAGTAGCAATGAAACTGGGGTGGCATTGCTCATCTATTGACTGAACACCAAGTGCCCCATTCACCCTAATGGACCAGTGTCCACTATTAGTAGCATATCCCTATTTATTTGGCCCACCAGGCCTGAGGTTCCCCAGCCGCTTTGAGTGTGGGACTGCAGCCATGCCACAAATAAGTTTAATCTTTATGGTGCCACAGGCTTCCTTCTTGGGGACATGGCTATGGGCTTGGAACTTCAGTTTGTGGCTATGGAGTTTATCACAGTGAGCTTCCTGCACTTCAAAACTGAACACTACACCACTGGTGTTATATGGAAATTCCATGCAAACAGTAGTGAGAAAAACCAGTTTCTCCTTTGAGGATAGGCATTTCCTAATTTTGCTATTAGATCCCAGGAGACATATGCTAAGAGTCTGTCCTAGGATCAAACATCCTGAATCTACTCTGAGGCAACAGCCATTGCTATATTTCAAGAGCTTATTTCAGATAGTACATGAGACTGTATTTTCTGCACCCCCCTCATCAATGAGCTCTCTGTTGAGAAATCAAATACAAGGGAAACATTTTAGAATAACAAGATGAATAATTTTAGAAGACTGAGATCATTCACACCCACCCCCTGTCACTACAGACTCCCTCTTCACTTTGATGACCTTCTAACTGGGACAATATGACATGTAGATGGAACCTAGGAAATCTGCATGTAATCCAAGTTTCAAGGGTGTCCTCTGTATTCATAAATACAGATTGTAATTCTGCCATGGACCAATTCAGCTCATTACTATTACTCCCGCACATAGCTATGCTAACAACAGATTTCTTGCTCAATGGTCATTATGGCTGTTGACAGAAGGGACCCACATTATGATGACAATCCTTTCACCATATGCTAGGAGCAAAGAAAAGACTTGCTGAACAGTGGGATGGAAGTCTTTGTAACACTTGAGCACTCGAAATGTTCCAGGAGAAACCAGCGATTTAGAGCAGCTCAAATCTCCACGCAGGAAGGGCTTTCACATATTGACTATCATGAGCATATTAGTATTAGTATTAGTATTAGTATTAGTAGAGAGCCAGTGTGGTGTAGTGGTTAAGATGTTGGACTACAACCTGGGAGACCAGGGTTCGAATCCCCACACAACCATGAAGCTCACTGGGTGACTTTGGGCCAGTCACTGCCTCCCAGCCTCAGAGGAAGGCAATGGTAAACCCCCTCTGAATACTGCTTACCATGAAAACCCTATTCATAGGGTCGCCATAAGTCGGAATCGACTTGAAGGCAGTCCATTTCCATTTCATTAGTATTAGTTTTAATATTAACAACAGCAACAACAACAACAATAATAATAATAATACCCTGCCCTTCAGTCAGAAAAGCTCCCACAGCTGCTTTACGTATTAATAAAAGCAGAGCTTGGAAAAGTTACTTTTTTGAACTACAGCTCCCATCAGCCCAATCCAGTGGCCATGCTGGCTGGGGCTGATGGGCGTTGTAGTTTAAAAAAGTAACTTTTCCAAGCTCTGAATAAAAGAATCACAGCTTGCTCCTCTTCCTCACAGGGCAGGTGGAACTGATGCCCTGTGTGAGGAGGAGGAGGGGAGAGCAGCAGCAAGTGGAGATGGTAGTTCCTCACTGTGTGCTGCTGCTTCTCTTCTCTTCCTTGCAAGGCAGTTGGGAACATAGGAAACTGCCTTATACAGAGTCAGACCATTGGTCTATCTAGTTCAGTACCGACTACAGGCAGGGGACATTTTCAGTCCTACTAGGAGATGCAAGGGATTTGCCCTGGGACCTTCTGTGTTGCAAAGCAGATGCTCTACCACCAAGTTATGATCCTCCCCTATAATAAGATGAAGACTGTTCAAAGTGGTATGATGCTTCTTTAAATGTATAGCACACAGGGAACCTGAGCTGGGAATGCCTGTGCAAAAAGGAAAAAAAATTAGCAGCACTGAAGGCACAAAAGTGTAGGTAAATGCCTCATTGTTTGGGATCTTCTGCATTGCAAAGTAGATGCTCTGCTACCGAGTTATGACCCTTCTCTATAAGATTATGAACTTAGGAAGCTGCCATATACAAAGTTAGACCATGGGTTCATCTAGCTCAGCACTGTCTACACTGACTGGCAGTAACTTTCCAGGGATTCTCTCCTAGTCCTTCCTAGAGATGCCAGGATCAAACCTGGGGCCTTCTGCATACAAAACAGATGCTCAAGCACTGAGCTCTGGCCTTTCCCAGTTGGAACTTTGTTAAATATGCAAATCCTTCTCAAAATTCCAAAGCAGGATATGGAAGCAAAACAGAAAAAAGTTTAGATCCCTTGTAGATATTTTCCAACCTTCATTGGAAGCTGCTTATTTTATTTTATGGTCTATTTATTTATAGAATTAATAAAACACTTATTATTAAAAAAAACCAAAAGTAGATTGCAAACTTTAAAAATACATAATGCATAACATAGAATCTGTATTGTAGCATAAAAAACATGTTAAAATACAATATAATAATCATTCACATAGACACAATGACCAGCAGTGGAGTTGATCCACAGACTAAACTGGGAAAGCTTGGGTGAAAGGGAATGTTTTTAGCATGCACTGAAAGCACAATACTGTAGATGTGTGTGTATTATTGCCAGGGGAAGGGTATTGCAGACTGCATTAAAAGTCCTGTTTTAGGATAGCTGCAAACTGACTTGCAGAAGCATGCAGTACCACCAAGAGAAACTCACCAGATGACTGCAGTGTAGGCAGGACAGTAAAGGGGAGAGGCGATCTCTCAGATAACCTGAACATCTCCTGCATGCCAGACCCAGCCACACAGGAGGCCTTCCTGATCATGAGGAGGCTTGTAAGAGGATTCAGCCAAACATGCTTACAATCCCTCTTCAGACCTTCCCATTTAATGCAGCAGTTGTGGAGCAGGCAGGGAAGTTTGAAGTGGTGTGCTGCATATGCCCCCATGATCCTACATAGAGATGGGCAAATGTGTCCATTTCCATTTCTCTCAATTTCTCATTCTTCCAATCTTAAGTTCAATTCTCTGCCTTTCCAAAGTTTGCAAATCCTTTTTTTAAGTCCTCATGGAAAAACATCAGAATTTTCACGCAAATTTCTCCTAATATACACATTTTAATACAATTTTGCCTAATTTCAGGAGGAAGGGCAGGATGTAAATTCTACCAACTTCGGTTGGTGGCCCAGCTACGTCCCTATCTGGACAGAGAAGATCTCACCTCAGTTGTTCATGCTCTGGTAACCTCTCGATTCACTGCAATGCACTCTACGTAGGGCTGCCTTTGAAGACGGTTCGGAAGCTACAGCTGGTGCAAAATGCGGCAGCCAGACTAATAACGAGGACCAGCCGGTCTGAACACATAACACCTGTTCTGGCCCGCTTGCACTGACTACCTATATGCTTCCGGGCCAGATTCAAAGTGTTGGTTTTAACCTATAAAGCCTTATACGGCGTGGGACCACAATACCTTTTGGAACGCCTCTCCCGATATGAACCTGCTCGTACACTACACTCAACATCAAAGGCCCTCCTCTGAGTTCCGACTCATAGAGAAGCTCGGAGGATGGTAACAAGAACTAGGGCCTTCTCAGTGGTGGCCCCCGAACTGTGGAATAGTCTTCCCGAAGAAGTGCGCTTGGCGCCGACATTGCTATCCTTTCGGTGCCAAGTTAAAACCTTCCTATTTTATCAGGCATTTTAGCTTTTCCTAAATATGTTTTAATTGGTTTTAGATTATGGATTTGCATTTATATTTTTTGTATTGTTCTATGTGATTCTATTGTATTTATTATATTTGTTGTACACCGCCCAGAGAGCTATGCTAGTGGGGCGGTATAAAAATTCAATAAATAATCATCATCATCAATAACAACAAGCATAATATGCACATTTTTACAAACCAAATGCCTAATAAGGCATTTTTTATGTTATTTTCACTAAAATGTGCATTTATTTACACACTTTACTATATGAATTTTTGTGCTGGAGAAATTCACTGCAAAATTCAGAGAAGTGTGAATTTCAGTGGAGGGCTGTATTTTGGTTCATGTATGGTTTCAGAAAGTGAAAATTAGGCAAGTTTGCCTTTAGATGAGAACTGAATCAAATTCCTCCCCTGACCCTACCCTCATGACTTTATGCCCTCATGTACTCTTTCTGTGCCTGAACTGAGCTCACTTGGTTAACTTTTCAATAGCTATAATAATTTGTAGCTTTGCCAATAGTGTCTTCATCTCATTTGTGCTGAACACTCAAGGGCACCCGCAAGGATTCTGTCCAGCTTGGGAGGGCCCTGGATTGACTGCAGGCTGGGAAAGGTTCTGAGTGTCTGTTTATGGCGCCATAAAATTCTTTATGTGTTGCATTTAGCCTCGTGCCTCTGCATTCACTGTGTTAAATATATAACATTTTACTTTCAATGCCACAGTGGCTGCGAGCAGGAATATTTAAGGCTAATAAATAAGAAGTAATCATGGTTTCCACTGAGATGGATCAAAAATGGCCAGAGAAAGTGCTTGCCTTCCAGAGTCCAACAACACAAGCTCGCTGCAAGTTCTACCCCAGTGCCTGGACCAGGATACCACCACCCCCTTTTTCTGGAAATTCCCCATATCAGATTTATTATGGTAAGAATGCACATTTGTTAACTGGAGATTTGGTTGGTATCCTCGGCATAAGACGCTCATGCAACATGCTTAAAAGCCAACATTAAAAATTGAAATTTAAGGAAATGTAGAGGAGGAGGAGGAGGAGGGACAGAAGCAGATATGAGTGGTTAGCACTATGCTAATAACTCAAACACAGTATACAGGAACTTGAGTCCTGACAAAGAAGCAAAGCAAACGCATAGGGGGAAACCAGCAGGCTCCATATGACCTTGCTCTGCATTATAATAATTGTGAATAGTTGTATAGCATTTTCATTGGAAGCTGTCTTCTATAGAACCAGACCATTGGTCCATCTAGCCTAGTATTGTTCATACTGACTGGCAGCGGCTCTCCTAGATTTCAGACAAGGGCTGCTTTGCACTTTATTCCATTATTCTGATGAATTCTTACCTAGTAATTTGTGCATTATATTTGATCTTTCACACGACGCACAAGCTAGCTCCAGAATTCTAGTGGAATGTAGTGGAAGTTTAGCACTAATTTCCATGATATAAATTATACCAGAAATAATCTGTTAGCAAGGCTGGGAACCTGGAAGATTGCAGGAGTTTATTGCTAGCTACAGCCGCTCATGTGACAGGCATCTCAGCATGCAGTGCATTCCTGCCCTTTAGTCACATGGGTTTTTTGTTTTTTTTGCCTGATGAACATTATAGTGGTATTCCGGCATCAGTGCAGATAGCAGCAGCATTTTCCCCACATACCCCTGTCTTGATACAACTAAAACAATTTAAAAAGTCAGATTCTAAAGGGAGAGGGCTTTCATGGCGACGGGACAAGATCTTAGACCTCCTACACAGTGGGGAACAGTGTGCATGGGTGAGGGATGAAAACAAGCCGTGTGAAAGGCAGTTGCGCAAAATGCGGGTATATCGGCTGAAAAAGCTATTGTCCCTTAATGCAACAGGTACTGCAGTGTGAAAGGGATTTTAGAAATCTGGACAGAAGCGCTACCTTTTTAATCCATTAAACTAATGCAATCAGCCCCATGTGTGAAAGCAGCCAAGGATTTCTTCCAGTCCTACCTAGAGATGCCAGGGATTGAACCTGGGACCTTCTGTATGGAAGGCAGATGCTCTGCCACTGACCTATGGCTCTATGAAGCGTTCAAGGCGTTTTACATGCATTGTCTTGTTATAATCATCACAACAGGAGTGGGGGGGTTCTGCTAAGGGATGTATTCCCTTGGGGATAATCTGTCAGCTGGGGCTGATGGAAGCTGGAGTCCAATGACATCTGGAGAGCCCCAGCTTCCCCCATCCTTGCTATAAGGTAACTCAGCATTGTCTCCCATATTGCAGATGGGGGGACCAAGGCTGAGAGAGAGAGAGAGAGAGAGAAACTTGCCTGTTGGGCACCTAATATGTTCAAGGAGAAAGATTAACTTAGAACTGAAGTCTTCCTGATTTGGATCTCATTCTCTCAGCTGCTAGGCTACACCAGCTCTAAGCTCTCTCTGGAATGGGAAAGGAACGTGCATGCAGAAGGTCTCGACTCTCAGCATCTCTAAGGAGGCCCCGTCTCAACCCTAGAAAGCCACTGCCAGTCAGAGTAGACAATACTGAGTTAGATAGACCAATGGTCTGGCTCAGTATAAGGCAGCTTCCTATGCTTTCTCTATCCTCCGGTCCAATGCAGCAGGATTTCTCCTTTCCTCAGTGGCAGAGCTTCTAGGGCCCAGGTTCAGTCCTGGCATCTCCTAAATGATATCCATCATCTGCTACTTCAGCCTCATAATAGGCCCACCTCTGTCAAGAGCACTTCCATTTCTACTTTGAGTGTTATATCTTTCCATACTTGGCATACCAGGAGGTTAACTTGGAGAAACCACAGAGAACATATAATGGAAATATAACTGTGGTGTAGTGGTTAGTAGGGATGGGATACACTGGCTGGTGCCAATTCACAAGCATTCCATCAGCCTAACAGGCTTACATCGATTTGAGTTTGTTCTGTATTGCTAGCTGCTGCTTTTATCAATCCATTTTTTCGCTCGGAAAAAATATCTGTACTAATAATGATACTTTTCAAAAATATCAATATTTTTAAAGGAAATAGCAATAAATTGTCATTCTTACAATCAATATTTTAGAAGCAGAATTTTTTTAAAGTATATTTTCAAAAATAGCCATGTAAATTTGCTGCATTAAAATCCGATCTTCAGTGATTGAGAATAAGTGAATTAATGGAAAATTCAGCAACAAATCTGAAATTGGTGAAATTTTAGCACATAGCTAATGGTTAGGGTGTTGGACTAGGATCTGGGAGACCAGGGTTCAAATCCCCACTTAGCCATGCAGCTTGCTGGGTGACGTTTGGCCAGTCAAAGTCTCTCAGCCTAATCTACCTCATAGGGTTGTTGTGAGGATAAAATGGAGAGGGAGGAGAATCACGTATGCTACCTTGAGCTCCTTGGAGGAAAGGTGGGATATAAATGTCATAATAAAATAAAATAAGACTTCACTATCTTTGCTTCAGCCAGAGGAGATAAGGCTTCCAACATGTACATTTGCCTCCTCTTTCCCAGAATCTCTTCCATTTTGCAACCTTTTTTAAAGCTATGACCCGTGAGCACTGGGGCCATAGCTCTACCTCAGTTCACTCAGAAACATTTTGTGTGAGGGGCAGTGAAGGAAAGAGAATAAATATATTTGGGTTTACTATATTAATGCAAACCAAGCTGATTATACATTCTGACATTTCGATAATAACATTTTTTTCCATTCCCTCGCTCTCCTTCTTTCTTAATTTATCATTACACTAAACTTATTTTGCACTGGCAGCTTTACATCTTCTTTCCACCCACCGCCCCCCTGGAAAGCCAAATGCTCTTTAAGATGGCCAAAGGGGAGAGAGAGTCGCAATGCAAGCATTTGTTTCCCTTGCGCCCTCACTCTCTTATGCTCTCTCTTTCCCCCCGCCCCCCTCTCGTTAGAATCTCTTAATCAAAGTGACAATCTGTCTTTCCCAGAAAAGGAAACGGGAGCCTTTGAGCAGTGCTGCTGCTCAGATAGCTCTTTACTTTGATGTGGGATTTAAACTTGCGCCTTCAGCAATCGCCAGTGTCTGTATGTCGTGCACATGCAAGTATACAGATTGTAATGTTTATCCTCATTCCGTTACTCGCACACGGGATGGTGGGGGAGGAAAAAAAGGAGTCATCTACTAATTCCAGATCACCAACTGGTAGAAGGACAGGCCTGTGGAGACGAATGCTTTCCCTGCTGCTGGCGCAACTCAGATTTGACAGCTGGATGTTAATTCTTTCAGCCCTCAAGACTCTTCCCAGTAACCTGCAGGGGATGCCAGCTCAATCCCTTCCGGCATAATTTCATTAATTTATTTGGACTGATAGCCCATGATACCCCAAGGGCATGGAGCATATAAAAGGAGTCCAGGCATGTCCAGATGGCAGTTCCTTGCCTTTTCCAAGTTGTACATTGTGGCAAAATCTCCCTTATCTTATAGCTGAAAATAGGGATGCTCTTGGAGCCAGATTAAATATGACTGGGCAGACCTGTTTGTTCAGTGGCAGCTGGTGACTCTATGTCAGTAGTGCAGTGTAACCCGCTCTGGGTTTTAGTCTGAACTTTGAACCTTTAAAGTTCAGACTAAACCCCAGGATGGATTCCACTGTCCCACTGATATGAAGCCACCAGTCACCACTGTATGCGTTGTTCACATATCTATGTTCTTATAATGAAGCTGAATGTCAGAAGATCTGGGACACACAAAAGAAAGTCCTTTTTCACACAGTTCAGAATTAAACTATGGAATTTGCTCCCACAAGAGGCAGTGATGGCCACCAACCTGGAGGTCTTTAAAGAGGATTAGACAAATTCATGGAGAATAAGGCTATCAGTGGCTATTAGCTCTCCCTCCACAGTCGGAGACAATATGCTTCTGAGTGCCGATTGCTGGAAACTACAGGAGGGGAGAGTGTTTTTGTATTTGGAGCCTGCTTGCAGGCTTCCCAGAAGAGGCATCTGGTTGGCGACTGTGAGAACAGGATGCTGGACTAGATGGACCACTGGCCTGATCCAGCAGGTTCTTCTGATGTTCTGTCTGTCTCATAAGGAGGAGAAACAGTGATTCAACCAAATGGTTGCAAGGCAACCCAGTGATTTCACATGAAAATAATGGTTTTGTGGCATTGTCTTGCGCCGAGTTTTGTTCCTCTAAATTGTTCCACTAATTCTTCACATTTATTTGGGAGTCTCATTGGACTCAGTGGGGCTTATTGCTGATTAGACATGAACAGGACTGCACTTTTAATCTCTGATAACCCCCAACACCCCCAGCACCCCCCCCAAAAAAACCTAGCATGGGGAACCTTTTAAACCTTTATGTCTGTTTTTTTGATAAAACACTGGTAGGGGGTATAGAAGGCATTCTGGTTAAAAAGAAAAGAAATCCAAATGTGAAAAATCATTTCCCTAACAACTGAAAATTTAAAAAAGGGTCACAAGGAATAATACTCTTTTATATTGTTTATATAAAATATAATAGGCCTGCTTCAGTCACTCCCTTTTCTTTAGAGAGTGTATCTAACACTGCATCACTCAACTCAAGGAACAGTCCACCCATTCTGTAAACGTGTCTGTATTCTGTAGCCACTGATCACTATAATTGCACCCCTCCCCTCCAATGAGCAGGAAAGGAGGTAACCATTGTTAATGGAGGCAGCAATTTTGAATTTCTCAGGGCTTTCTGGGAAAAAAAATGGTGGCCATTCTGATTCTGCCCCCTTCCCGAAATGAATTTCACTTCAACCCTGAAAAAACAAACCCAGTCAACATAGCTGGGGGGAGGGAAAGCCCTGAATTTGAAGGTAGATGAAACAGCTAAGAGATGGTCCTTGTCAATTCAGCCTTACTGCCCCATGAATGTGCATCCCAGAGATAGGAGTCTGATGTTTACAAGAAAATTTGTGCATTGTAGCCCTGTTCTTTCCAACTTTCCCACCCTACCAGGATTTGATACAGCAAGGGTGCAAAGCTTGAGGCCTTGTACTGAATCAAACCATTGGTCCATCTAGATCAGTATTATATACACTGACTGGAAGCATCTCTCCAGGATTTGAGGCAGAGTTCTCTCTCAGCCCTGCCCAAAGATACTGAGGATTGAACTTGGGACCCAAGCACATGCTTTGCCACTGAGCCACCATCTTTCCCCTGAACCAGGGATTCCCAAACTGTGGTCTGCCAACCACTAATGGTCCACAAGCTTCATTTGGGTGGTCTGCGGCATGCCTGTGAAGAACACTTACAATCTGTAAGAATTCTATGTAACTCAAATGGCAATACAATAAAATGCAAAATATAAGAAAAAGAAGCACGAAAAAGCCAATTAAAAATCACACAGCATCTAGTACAGCACCTTGCTATAGTTACAACAGGCAGAATAAACCATTAAGTGGTCCACTTGAAATGTTGAAGAGCACTGGGCCCAGGGCCGAGCCCTGCAGTACTCTGCTCATTACCTGCCCCCAGTTTGAGGAACCATTGATAAACACTCTTTGAGTACAGTTCTGTAGCCAACTGTGGATCCATCTGATAGTTGTTCCATCCAGCCCACATTTAGCTAGCTTGCTAATCAAAATATCATGGGGCACTTTGTCAAAAGCTTTGCTGAAGTCGATATATTTACTCCACAGCACTCCTACAGTCTACCAGGGAGGTTATCTGATCAAAAAATCAGATAAAATTAATCTGGCAGGATTTGTTCTTCACAAACCCATGTTGGCTTCTAGTAATCACTGCATTGTCTTCAAGGAGTTTACAAGAGTGACCATTTTATAATCTGCTCCAGAATTTTCCCAAGGATTGATGTTGGGCTAACTGGTCTGTAGTTCCCAGGTTCCTCCTTTTTGCCCTTTTTGAAGATTGGGACAACATCAGCCCTCCTCCAGTCATCCGGCACTTCAACCATCCTTCACGATTTCACAAAGTTAATAGACAGTGGTTCTGAAAGTTCTTCAGCAAGTTCTTTCAGTACTCTAGGATGCAGTTCATTGGGCCCTGCAGATTTGAACTCATTCAAATCCTGCCCGTTTAACTTGTACATCATATTTGCCTACTTAGTCCTTTCTTATCAATCTATATCCAGACTTGCTTTTCTAAGCTGTCAATGACTTAAAGGTACCAACTGGCAGTTCGCAACCCAAGCATTGCCTCAGTGCGATGGTCAATGGCAAGCCATCTGCTTTGCATGCAGAAGGTCCCAAGCACAATACGTAACATCTCCAGATAGGGCTGGGAGAGATACCTGTCTAAAATCCTAGAGAGTCACTGCCAGTCAGTGTAGACAACACTGAGCTAAATGGACCAGTGGTCTGACTCACTGTTCTGAGCCCGTGGTTCTGAAACTCACTTTGCCAGACAGTCAACTCAATCTCTCTGTTTTAATCAGAACTATTTTATTAAACCAGGAAACACAAAGGTATACAAAAACTTCAAAGAAAGCATACAGTCTCTGGGGATGATGAACTGAGGAGGGGGATGATGATGATGATGAAGATTGGTAGCAGGTAAATTATATTGTAGGCTTGTTGATGAGGTAGATTAAATGAGAGTTACCTTCTGAGAAAGAAGCTTCTGGAAGAGGCAATTCTGGTAGAGAAGTATCTTCTGAGAGAGAGTTAGGTAAAAAAGGAGTGTTGTCCTCTGGGGCTACTAGGCCTGCTGCTAGCTTCACTGATGACTGGAACAAACTGAGGCAGGTTTAAAGAGAAGGGTGATGTCACCTGACAGGAAGTTACTGTGAGGCTAAGGGAGCATAGAGACAGCCCTCTAGAATTCCATAACTCTAACCTAATAAATGCCTTATTTAACACAACAGGAGTATCTCTATATACAATTCTAACCCTGCGGAGGCAGCACACTCACTATATGGCTGCTTCCTGTGTTTTTTGAGGAGGAGATGTAGTTCAATGTCAGAGCATCTGCTTTGCATGCAGAAGGTCCCAGGTTCAATCTCCGGCACCTCCAGGCAGGGCTGGGGAAGTTCTCCTGTCTGAAACCTTGGAGAGTTGCTGCCAGTCAGTGTAAAGAATACTGAGCTAGATAGACCAATGATCTCTCACTATAAGGTAGCTTTCTATGTTCCTATGTTCCATGCCATTCGGTTCAGGAAATTGTTGTTCAGATATAGCTTTCAGAGCTTCTTGGAGGACGGGTAGGAAAGAAGCATAGAAAACAAATAAATAAGTGGATTGCAGCCAGGAGCTTCCTTTGGCATTCATGATGAGGCTTCCCATGTTCAGAGAGTTCTATACTAGGTGCGTTGGCATTTGAAAGGCCAGCAACCTCTCTGCAGTCAATCCCAGCTGGCCTCTCCTCTCTTAAGCCTGCAGAGCTGCTATCCCCAAGGATGGCCATGTCTTATCGCATGCAAAAGGCCCCAGCCTCAGGGAAGCTCCACTTTCTTTCTCTCTCATCCAACGGGGATTTTAGACAAGCACTTACGCTAAAGCTCTCCTCCCAAGTAGCTCCTCTGAGCCGCAAACCAAGCATGCAAATGTTGTACAAAACATAAAACAGCATGGAAGTCAGAACTACAAATCTCCAAAGTCTCTTTCAGCAAAAAGTTGCCAAAAAAAAAAAAAAACCCGTCTGGAAAACAGGCTCAAACTGTGGCTGCATTGCAACTACTTTTGGGGGAGCCCACAATGGCAGGGCTGGAG